>NC_082708.1:3370439-3670439 GCF_030144855.1 Hypanus sabinus
AATAAGGCATTTCAAAACTTCTATACCTCCCTGTATCAATCTGAATTTCCTCAAGATCATAATACCATGTCTGATTTTCTTGGGAAATTAAATTTTCCGAGATTATCATCTGATGATCTTTTGATATTGGATTCTCCTATTACGGATGTAGAAATTAAGGGGGCTATTTCCTCAATGAATTCTGGGAAAGCACCGGGTCCAGATGTTTATATAGTTGAATTTTTTTTTAAAAATTTCCGCTACTCTTTCCCCTTGGTTAGGTAAGGTTTTTGAGGAAGCCATTAGATTGGGAAATTTGCCACAATCTTTTTATAGAGCTTCCATTTCTTTAATATTGAAGAAAGATAAAGACCCTACTAACTGTGCTTCTTATAGACCTATACCTTTATTGAATGTAGACTCCAAGATTTTTTCCAAGGTACTGGCATCTAGATTGGAGACGGTATTACCCAAAATTATTTCAGATGATCAAACTGGTTTTATTAAAAATCGTTATTCTTTTTTTAACATCAGGAGATTGTTGAATATTGTTTATACTCCCTCACATGACACTTAAGAATGCGTGATTTCATTAGATGCGGAGAAAGCATTTGATAGAGTTGAATGGCCTTACTTATTTAATGTGTTGGAGAAGTTTAATTTTAGTCCAATATTCATATCATGGATTAAATTGATTTATCATACTCCAGTAGCCTCAGTGTTTACCAATAATCAAAGATCTCCCTTTTTTCGCTTATTTCGGGGCACTAGACAAGGATGTCCTCTTAGTCCATTACTATTTAACATTGCCTTAGAACCTTTGGCAATTGCCATCAGACAATCACAGCATATTTTGGGTATTAATCGTGGGACAGATATTCATAAGTTATCTTTGTATGCAGATGATTTATTACTATTCATTTCTAACCCGGAGAAATCCATTCCAGCAGTTTTATCATTATTGGCTCAATTTAATGAGTTTTCTGGGTATAAGTTAAATCTTAATAAAAGTGAATTGTTTCCTTTGAATAAACGGGTCCTAATTTATGGAAATTTACCTTTTAAATTAGTTAATGACTCTTTTACTTATTTAGGGATCAAAATCACAAAAAACCATAAAGATTTATTTAGATTTAATTTTTTACCCTTAATTGATCAGATTAAAGGTTTGTTTACTAAGTGGTCACCTTTATCTTTATCCCTAATAGGTAGGATTAATGCTATTAAGATGGTTATTTTACCTAAGTTTTTATATATTTTTCAAGCGATACCAATTTTTATCCCGAAATCTTTTTTTACTAATGTTGACTCTAAAATTTCTTCATATATATGGCAGAATAAAAATCCCAGGTTAGGTAAAACATATTTACAGACGACAAAAAAGGAAGGCGGGTTAGCATTACCTAATTTCAGATTTTACTATTGGGCAGTTAATATTAGATATTTGTTATGTTGGTTGAAAGTTGGGGGTGGATCTTTTGGCCCTTGTTGGGTGAGTTTAGAAACTAAATCGGTATCAGCTTATGCTCTGGGTTCTATTTTAGGGACTTTTCTCCCTTTTACTCTTTCTAAATTGCCGAAACGAATTGACAACCCGATAGTTAAACATACTTTGCGTATATGGTTTCAATTTCGGAGATTTTTTGGGTTGACTCAATTCGTTTTAAATAGTCCTATTGTATCTAATTGTTTTTTCCACCCTTCCATTATAGATCAAGCTTATTCGGCTTGGAAAACTAAGGGATTACTAAGATTTTCTGATTTATTTTTAGATAATTGTTTCATGTCTTTTGAGCAATTATCCAACAAATATAACTTGCCTAGATTTCATTTTTTGAGATATTTACAGATTAGACATTTTTTAAGTTCTGTACTCTCTACGTTTCCAAATTTTGTGCCTTCAGATATTTTGGAGATTTTATTTGAATAAGACCCTTTTCAAAAAGGGCTTATTTCAAAACTTTATAATATAATTATGAAGATACGTTCAGAGCCTCTTTATAAGACTAAAAAGGATTGGGAAAGAGAGCTTGGTCTTAGTATTTCTAGTGAGAATTGGGATAGAATTCTTCAATTAGTTAATACATCATCGTTATGTGCCAAACATTCATTAATACAATTTAAGGTCGTACATAGGGCCCATATGTCCAAGGATAAATTAGCTCATTTTTACTCTCATATTAGTCCTATTTGTGATAGATGTCATTCTGAAATTGCATCTTTAACTCATATGTTTTGGTCTTGTTCATTTTTGGAGAAATATTGGAAAGATATTTTTGATATTATTTCTGTGGTTTTGAATATCTATTTACAACCTCATCCTATTACCGCAATTTTTGGTTTACCAATCTTAGACTCACTGCATTTATCTTCTTCTGCCCGTCGAATGATTGCATTTCTAACTCTGATGGCTAGAAGATCTATGTTGTTGAATTGGAAAGAAATTAATCCTCCCACTGTATTTAATTGGTTCTCTCAAACTATGTTATGTTTAAATTTAGAAAAAATTAGAAGTGGTACTTTTGAGACTTCTATTAAATTTGAAAAGTTATGGAGACCATTTATTCAACATTTTCATATGATGTAATATGACCCTGTGCCAAGTTCATTTGACTTCCCAGCTTTTAGCTTATGTATTTTGAGAGGACCAGAAGTGACGGCATTGATGAATACTTATTTTTGTGAGATATTATAAACAGCCCCCTTTTTTTTCCTCTTTTTCTTGCTTCTTTTTTCTTCTATATTAGTTATTAGATTAGATTAGCTAGTTTAGCATTATATTTTTTTTGTTTTTTTTCTTTCTTTTTTCTGTTTTCTTTATATCATATATTATGAAATATTTAGACTTATGTTCATGCATATATTTTATGGCTTATGTTTTGGTAAACTCATTTATATTGTAACTATTATGTATGTTTTTTTCATATCTAATGGAATTTATATGTTGGTAATTTCTTTATCAATATATCATTTGTATTCTGTCCATATTACTAATATTAATAAAAAGATTTAGAAAGAAAGAAAGAATGTGCAAACTCCTTAGACAGTGGTGGAATTGAACCCAGGTCACTGGTGCTGTAATTGTATTACGATAACTGACAATAGCGCCAACTTTCTGATACTGGCAAGTGGATTAACTGAAGAAGCAATTGCAGTTGTTGCTTTATGTGACTAGACTGCCCTTTAAATTACCTCTTTTCTTTTGCAGGCAGAACACTCTAATAAGAAGCACAGGCCGATTGGAATTGGAGTTCAGGGGCTAGCAGATGCCTTCATCCTGATGCGATATCCCTTTGAAAGCGAAGAAGCTCAGAACCTCAACATTCAGATCTTTGAGACCATTTACTTCGCAGCCCTGGATGCCAGCTGTGAATTGGCTAAGGAGCTGGGTCCTTACGACAGTTACAAGGGGTGTCCTGTCAGCAAGGGGGTGAGCATTTTTTCTGGGAGCATTACCATTTCTCTATTCCATCAGGCTGCTCTTATCACTGATGCTTAAATTACCCAGGTTACCTCTGGCCTTCATTCGTATCCATGTGGATTTCTGACATAGACGTGTAACACAGAAGTGTGTTCCTTGGTTAACTCACCCACACCATCTGATGTCAAACTAAACTATTTCCATTTGCCTATGTTTAAGCATATTCCTCTACATCATGGACTTGTCCAAATCACTTAAACATGATTGATACCTACCTCTACCACCTCTGTATATACCTATTGCCTTCTGTGTGGAAAAACTTGCCCTTCAGGTCTTGTTCAAATCTTCCCACTCACCTTAAACCTCTAGTTTGAAGTGGTCCTATCCTGAGAAAAAGACTGACCATGCACTTTATCTCCATCTCTCAAGACTCTGGTAAAACAGTCCCAGCACTGCCAGTCCTGATAACACACCCCTGTGAATCTTCTGCTGCTAACAAATTATAAGTCTGTTTGTAACGTTCTCCTTCGCGTGTAACGAAACGCCGAATTAAACGTCGAGATAAACCACAGTCAATAAGAACCAGATCGCAGTAAGATTAACCATTTACTGTTCACTCTTCACATTAACATATGGTGAAAACTGTTGATAAAACAATACAAGATTGATACAGTATTTGTTCCTTCCTTAATATCACATTTCAATTGTAAATACTTGCAAAGGAGACTATAACTACATTACACTAAGGTGCAGTATACAGGGAGAGTTTACCTGCTCCATTGACTACTTTAAATACACTTCCATGCAAACTATCCGCAACTCTTTAACGAAAGCATAAACATTATCGACCGTCGTTACTTCTAACAGGATCAGCATTAACATCTTAGTTCAATATATCGATTATCTATTAACTTACAGCGTTGCTCTCACTGTGATTTCTTCTGCTCAGGTGTGCCTCGTGGTGAGCCCCCACCCTCGCGCTAATTTCAAACCGGTACTTTCCCCACAAGACGCGGCGAAACCGGATGTGACGTCATCGCATGCCAATATATTTTACATTCAAGGAATATACTTTGAACACTTCTAATTCTAACTAGAAAATACTATCGAATGAATTACTAAGCGAAAATATTATAAACTAAATAACTGTCGTAAAGACAGCACACTCCCCGCTTGACCTTCGTAAGGTCACAATGAGCAGAGTACAAAACTTAGTCTCTTAATCAGTCATTGGGTAGAAGTAGAATAACTTCTGTAACTGGCCCTTGGTAAATTTTCACATCGCCTTGGTCGGTAGTCTTCAATTCGATCTTCCTGACATGTCCATCCCCGCTAGGGAATGTAGCAGTGATTCTGGCCGTTGGCCAGCTGTTGCTGGCGATTTGCTTGTCCCTGAGCAGGACTAAGTCTCCAACTTGAAGATTCCTGTGGGGTTCTGTCCACTTTCGTCTCTGTTGCAACAAAGGTAGATATTTTTGTCTCCAGCGAGGCCAGAACTGATTTGCCAGAGCCTGGACTTGTCTCCATTGCTTTGTGTACAAATCCTTGTCTGAGAAGTCTCCTGGTGGAGGAGGTGCTCCTGCCTTCTGTGTAAGGAGCATTGATGGCGAAAGGATGAAGGGGTTTTCTGGGTCAGAAGACACAGGTAGGAATGATTGTGCGTTTATAATGTGACCTCTGCCATTAGGGTGCACAGTACCTCGTGGGCCAATCGGGTGTGTTGCTGCATCTCAGGTTTCCTTTTCCGGGTTTTCCGTAAGGACGTGAACCGTTTGACTGCCTGCTCTTTGTTATCTGGTGAGCGCTGGCGTGGTTCTCTGAAAGGCAATGGGGCAACCCCATTACTTGCTTCATCTCTGAAGACCTTGGTGTCTTTGGGTTTTAAAGAAATGGTATCTTGAGCTGATTGTGCAAGTTTGTTTCCGTGCTCGGTTTGAACGAAAACTGACTGACCTAGCGTCTCGTCGGTTACTTTACGCTTGGTAATGTCTTGTTGTGCTTCTTTAGGGTACACCTTAGTGAGGCAGATCTTGGAACAAGAACGGCTTGACTGAGTTTGACCGCAAACTTCTGTACAGTTCGAGCTGACAATTGTTGTCCTGGAGTGAACCTCTCCCTCCCCGCCGTCCTGTTGTGGGGGTGAAGGAGCGTTGTCGGTTCTTTCATTCTTGACTTCATCACGGAGCCGCGAGGGTAAATTTTCTTCCTCGTATGGATGTGATGCAATCGTGACTCTCTGAGGTTCCTCGTAGCTGGGGAAGTTATCGAATACGTATGGAGAGGGGAGACGAGCCTGCCTGTCTATTTGATATTGTACATAGTCGCTTGTGCGTTCCAGTCTGGTCCTTTCTAAAGTAGATCTTACTGCGGTCAGATCACGCGACCCTTCAGCTTCTTCTATGTACTTTGCTTCCGCCATGGCAGCTTCTTCTTCTCTTTCTAGCTGCAGCACTTGCAACTCTGTCGATATTTTTGCCATTTCCAACTGGGTTTCGGCTTCTCTGGCGGCCCTTTCTTTCTGGATTTCGGCTTCTCTGGCGGCCCTTTCGGCTTCTCTGGCAGCCTTTTCTTTCAGGATTTCGGCTTCTCTGGCAGCCTTTTCTTTCTGGATTTCGGCTTCTCTGGCAGCCCTTTCGGCTTCTCTGGCAGCCTTTTCTTTCTGGATTTCGGCTTCTCTGGTGGCCTGTTTCATTTTCAAAACTGCTTCTTGTCTGGCGTAACGCAGTCGCACCTTGGCGGCTTCTGCCTTGGCTCTTGCCTGGGTGGGCTTACTTGATGTCGGTTTACCGCCCTTGTCGCTGGGCGGCATCGACTTGATGCTGGATCGAGCTGACATTGCAGCACTTGAAACACCTGATAATGTCGCTTTTTCACTGTAACGTTCTCCTTCGCGTGTAACAAAACGCCGAATTAAACGTCGAGATAAACCACAGTCAATAAGAACCAGATCGCAGTAAGATTAACCATTTACTGTTCACTCTTCACATTAACATATGGTGAAAACTTGATAAAACAATACAAGATTGATACAGTATTTGTTCCTTCCTTAATATCACATTTCAATTGTAAATACTTGCAAAGGTGACTATAACTACATTACACTAAGGTGCAGTATACAGGGAGAGTTTACCTGCTCCATTGACTACTTTAAATACACTTCCATGCAAACTATCCGCGACTCTTTAACTAACAAAAGCATAAACATTATCGACCGTCGTTACTTCTAACAGGATCAGCATTAACATCTTAGTTCAATATATCGATTATCTATTAACTTACAGCGTTGCTCTCACTGTGATTTCTCATGCCTGCAAAACAACTTCTGCTCAGGTGAGCCTCGTGGTGAGCCCCCACCCTCGCGCTAATTTCAAACCGGTACTTTCCCACAAGCGGCGAAACCGGATGTGACGTCATCGCATGCCGATATATTTTACATTCAAGGAATATACTTTGAACATTTCTAATTCTAACTAGAAAATACTATCGAATGAATTACTAAGCGAAAATATTATAAACTAAATAACTGTCGTAAAGACAGCACACTGTTCTTTAACTTAGAGTTAATCTCCTTCCTTTTGAAGTTGACATTGTTTGACATCAGTTACCCACAGACGTGTGACAAGCTACCTTGAACATTGCAGGGTCTAGATTGGTCCCACCATGACATTTGAGGCACATGAACAATTAGTGGCAGTAGGCTGGTATATCAGGCTTTTGATGGGTCCCACCAAGGATATTTGAGGTGTATGAACACGGTAGTGTCAGCAGGCTTGTACATTTGCATTGGTTTACTTTTGTTTGATTAAGATTTGTTTGGAAGTCTTAACTGTATCCTGATCATGTACATACAGCTCTCTAACAGGCCCTTTGGCCCAATTTGGCTATACAGACAAAGATGCCAGTCCCATTAATCACTAAACCTTTCCTACTTGTGTAGCTGGCTAGCTGTATTATAGAAGCTGATATTGTACCTGTGTCTAACACTTCCTCTGGTAGTTCATTCCACATACACACCATCTGATTTTTATATAAAAATGCTGACTCAAGTTCAATTTAAATATTTCCCTTTCTTCTTAAACCTATGATCTCTGGTTCTCTATCCCCTTCATGATTTTATACACCTCTAAGATAAGATCACCTCCTGTCTGCTCTTTTCCAAGGAATCAAGTTATCATTTACTCACTGTCCCTCTGAAACACAATGCCTTGAGTTCTGGCACCAGACTTAATCTAGTTTAATAACTTGTTCCTTTAGCTAGGTGACCAAAATGGTGCATAATGTTCCAAATTCAGCTTCACCAACATCTTGTACAACTGCAACACGATGTCCCAACTTGTAAACTCCGTGCCCTAACTACTGAGGTCTGCATACCAAAAGCACCCTTTTGCAACCCTGTGTCCCTGCAGGGAACCGTGCATCTGGACCCCCTTCTGTTCTACAGCACTCCCCAGAACCCTACAGTTCACTGAAAGTTTTACCTTGATTTAACTTGACAAAATGCAGCGAGTGAGCTTGCACTCGGCTAGTTCTGTATCTCGATAAACTCGTGGGTACACCTGCACAGCATCTGACTAACACAAACCTAACTCGCTAATTACTTTTAAGGAGTGGGGACATCATTATGGTTATGCTGCAAGTTCCCTCGGATTTGAGATTGTATTACTGCCCCTTCATTACCAAGTTGAAATCCTGCAATTCCCATTCAGTTAACACTGAGAAACTCCAGCAGTATAAAGAGGGTGGACATTGTCGGCACAAAGTAAAACGATAGAAGTTATTCATGATCTTTTCTCTTTGGAGCGAGGCAGGCTGAGAGGTCACTTGATAGAGGTGTATAATGAGTCATTTGCATCAAATCAAATCTGAGGATTATGCTGGGCAGACCACAAATGTTGCCATGCTTCTGGCGACAACATTGCATACCCGCAACGCCATAATCCCAACTGTATGTCTTTGGAATGTGAGAGGAAACCGGAGCATCTGGAAGAAACCCATGGCTTCACAAGGAGAATGTACAAAGTCCTTAGACAGTGGTGGGAACCGAACCCCAGAACAGTGATTGCTGACGTACAAAGTCTTTAGACAGTGGTGGGAACCGAACCCCAGAACAGTGATTGCTGACGTGCAAAGACAGTGGTGGGAACCGAACCCCAGAACAGTGATTGCTGACGTACAAAGACAGTGGTGGGAATCGAACCCCAGAACAGTGATTGCTGACGCACAGACAGTGGTGGGAATCGAACCCAGAACAGTGATTGCTGACGCACAAAGATAGTGGTGGGAACCGAACCCCAGAACAGTGATTGCTGACGTACAAAGACAGTGGTGGGAATCGAACCCAGAACAGTGATTGCTGACGTACAAAGTCCTTAGACAGTGGTGGGAACCGAACCCCAGAACAGTGATTGCTGACGTACAAAGACAGTGGTGGGAATCGAACCCAGAACAGTGATTGCTGATGTACAAAGACAGTAGCGGGAATCGAACCCAGAACAGTGATTGCTGACGTACAAAGACAGTAGTGGGAATCGAACCCAGAACAGTGATGCTGATGTACAAAGTCCTTAGACAGTGGTGGGAATCGAACCCAGAACGAGGATATAACGAGGATTGGGTGTAGTCCTCTCCTACATTTACACACTAAGTCCAGCAGTCGTGAAGCATACGGATCCCTTCTTTGTAGAAATCGGAGTCTTGTGCCTCCAGAAATGGTCCACAGCAGGGATGATTGATAAGTTTATGGCCTAAGGTAGAAGGAGATGAGTTATTAACTTCAAACCTTCTGCATAATCACTCGAGTTGAACTGCACTGAGTATTAGGTAACAAACCGGGTCAGGTCACAGATCTGTCAGTGGGTGAGGATCTGGGGAACAGTGATCACCGCTCCCTGACTTTTAGCATTATCATGGAAAAGGATAGAATCAGAGAAGACAGGAAAATTTTTAATTGGGGAAGGGCAAATCATGAGGCTATAAGGCTAGAACTTGCGGGTGTGAAATGGGATGATGTTTTTGCAGGGAAATGTACTATGGACATGTGGTCGATGTTTAGGGATCTCTTGCAGGATGTTAGGGATAAATTTGTCCCAGTGAAGAAGATAAAGAATGGTAGGGTGAGGGAACCATGGATGACAAGTGAAGTGGAAAATCTAGTCAGATGGAAGAAGGCGGCATACATGAGGTTTAGGAAGCAAGGATCAGATGGGTCTATTGAGGAATATAGAGTAGCAAGAGAGGAGTTTAAGAAAGGGCTGAGAAGAGCAAGAAGGGGGCATGAGAAGGCCTTGGCGGATAGGGTAAAGGAAAACCCCAAGGCATTCTTCAATTATGTGAAGAACAAAAGGATGACAGGAGTGAAGGTAGGACCGATTAGAGATAAAAGTGGGAAGATGTGCCTGGAGGGTGTGGAACTGAGCGAGGTCCTCAATGAATACTTCTCTTCGGTATTCACCACTGAGAGGGAACTTGGTGACGGTGAGGACAATATCAGAGAGGTTGATGTTTTGGATCATGTTGATATTAAGGGGGAGGAGGTGTTGGAGTTGTTAAAATACATTATGACAGATAAGTCCCCAGGGCCTGACGGAGTATTTCCCAGGCTGCTCCATGAGGCAAGGGAAGAGATTGCTGAGCCTCTGGCTAGAATCTTTATGTCCTCATTGTCCACAGGAATGGTACTGGAGGATTGGAGGGAGGTAAATGTTGTCCCCTTGTTCAAAAAAGGTAGTAGGGATAGTCCAGGTAATCATATACCAGTGAGCCTTACGTCTTGGTGGGAAAGCTGTTGGAAAAGATTCTTAGAGATAGGATCTATGGGCATTTAGAGAATCATGGTCTGATTAGGGACAGGCAGCATGGCTTTGTGAAGGGCAGATCGTGCCTAACAAGCCTGATAGAGTTCCTTGAGGAGGTGACCAGGTATATAGATGAGGGTGGTGCAGTGGATGTGATCTACATGGATTTTAGTAAGGCATTTGACAAGGTTCCACACGGTAGGCTTATTCAGAAAGTCAGAAGGCATGGGATCCAGGGAAGTTGGGCCAGGTGGATTCAGAATTGGCTTGCCTGCAGAGGGTTGTGGTGGAGGGAGTACATTCAGATTGGAGGGTTGAGATGAGTGGTGTCCCACAAGGATCTGTTCTGGGACCTCTACATTTTGTGATTTTTGTTAAGGACCTGGATGTGGGGGTAGAAGGGAGGGTTGGCAAGTTTGCAGATGACACAAAGGTTGGTGGTGTTGTGGATAGTGTAGAGGCTTGTCGAAGATTGCAGAGAGACATTGATAGGATGCAAAGTGGGCTGAGAAGTGGCAGATGGAGTTCAACCTGTAGAAGTGTGAGGTGGTACACTTTGGAAGGGCAAACTCCAAGGCAGAGTACAAAGTAAATGGCAGGATACTTGGTAGTGTGGAGGAGCAGAGGGATCTGGGGGTACATGTCCACAGATCCCTGAAAGTTGCCTCACAGGTAGATAGGGTAGTTAAGAAAGCTTATGGGGTGTTAGCTTTCATAGGTCGAGAGATAGAGTTTAAGAGACGCGATGTAATGATGCAGCTCTATAAAACTCTAGTTAGGCCACACTTGGAGTACTGTGTCCAGTTCTGGTTACCTCACTATAGGAAGGATGTGGAAGCATTGGAAAGGGTACAGAGGAGATTTACCAGGATGCTGCCTGGTTCAGAGAGTATGGATTATGATCAGAGATTAAGGGAGCAAGGGCTTTACTCTTTAGAGAGAAGGAGGATGAGAGGAGACATGATAGAGGTGTACAAGATATTAAGAGGATTAGACAGAGTGGACAGCCAGCGCCTCTTCCCCAGGGCACCACTGCTCAGTACTGGAGGACATGGCTTTAAGGTAAGGGGAGGGAAGTTCAAGGGGGATATTAGAGGAAGGTTTTTCACTCAGTGGTTGGTGCGTGGAATGCACTGCCTGAGTCAGTGGTGGAGGCAGATATACTAGAGAAGTTTAAGAGACTACTAGACAGGTATATGGAGGATTTTAAGGTGGGGTGTTATATTTGAGGCAGGGTTTGAGGGGTCGGCACAACATCGTGGGCCGAAGGGCCAGTAATGTGCTGTACTATGTTCTATGCAAGTACATGTAATGAGAGCTGTATAACTCATCTCCTACCTTGGGTCACAAATTTATCAACTACCCCTGCTGTGGACCTCTCCTGGAGGTCCAAGACGCTGACTTCTACAAAGAAGAGATTTGTATGCTTCACGACTACTGGACTAAGTATAAATGTGGGAGGGGACTACATTGAAAAATAAATGTGCTAGGTTTTCTGAAATTGACTACTTCTACCTTAGGCCACAAACTTATCAATCACCCATTGTATAGCACAATACAGGCTCTGTTCTGTCACCGATTCTATAGTCTCTCTTGATGCTGTCAGTGAAGTATTATTTACCACCAGTAATGTTGGGTACAGCTGTACATATCAGTTGCCCTTGGATCTGAGTGATATGTGCATTCAGGTTAGAGATCATAAGCATTTGGAATCTGTATGAATTACTTTGCCGGAAATGGAAGAGCCTCCAGTGCTGCATTTGTTTGACTGTTTGTAGTCTTGGTTTGAGCTCAGTTCAACTCTGGCAATCTGATATCTGGGGTACCCTCTGTACCAAGAAATATTAACTGTCGTGTGCTGACTGCTTCACTTGCAGATCCTGCAGTATGACATGTGGAATGTCACGCCCACTGATCGATGGGATTGGAAAGGGCTAAAGGAGAGGATTGCAAAGTAAGCATTTACAAAATCACTTTGAAGAGTTAAAGTCAGCTGGGCCGTGTCTAAAGTTCTGACTTCTTTTGACTAGATTTGGGGGGAAAAGGAAAGAGTGAGATGCCTGATTAGATATTTTTTAATTACTGAAAGATACTGGTTAGTAAATCACAAACACGGTAAAATCCGCAGATGCTGGAAATACAAAGCATCACAGGAGTGTTGAGTTCCTCCAGCATTTTGTGTTCTTTTGGTATCTGGTTATTCACATGTGTCTCTGTTGTTGGGATAAAGCTTGGGAAGCTGAGATGTGGAGTTTTCTTGGGACAGTTGCAACAAGTGAGGGATGTGGGTCTGGATAACTATAAATGAAGGGATTAAAGTTGAGTTTTATTTGCTACATGTACAGTACATACATTGAAACATAGTGAAATACATTGTGTCAGTGACCAAAGCATATGATAGAGGCAGCCTGTATGTGTTGCCATGCCTCCAGTGCCAATATAGCATGCTCACATCTTATTAACTCTAACCCAGAAGACCGTAAAATATAGCAGAATTATCTCATTCAGCCCATTGTGTCTTTGCCATTCCTTCATGGCCAGTTTATTATCTTAACCCTATTCTCCTGCCTTCTCCCTGTAACCTTTGCCTTTACTAAATTAAGAACCAATCAATCTCTTACTTTAAATGTACCCAATGTCATGGCCTCCACAGACGCCTGTGGAAATGAATTCCACAGGTTCACTGCCTTCTGACTAAAGACGTTCCTCCTCATCTCCATTCTAAATGGATATCCTCCTCTCTATTCTGAAGCTGTGCCTTCTAGTCTGAGACTCTCCCATTATAGGAAGCATCCTCTACACATCAACTCTGTCAAGGCCTTTAAACATTTGATAGGCTTTCTCCCTAATTCTTCTAAGGTCCTGCAAGTACAGGCCCAGAGCCATGAAATGTTCCTCTGAGCCGTATGACTTTGGAATGTGGAAGGAAATTGGAGCACCTGGAGGGAACCCACAAGGCCACAGTGCTCTGTACAGAGTGGCAGGAATTGAACCCCAATCACAGACACTGTAAAGTGTTACACCAGTCACTATGCTACTGTGCCATCCCTTTTTATATATAAAAAAAATAAAAAATCTTCATTTCTTGATTGTTACAGACTGAGGACATAGTTCTGAGGCAGCCACAGCTATGGGTCTGAAATTACATGTTGGGCTGACCTGGTAAATAGAGACAGATTATCATACCTGAAGAATGTAAATGATTCAATATCTTTAATGGATAATCCTTTTCATCATTACTAAGATCATGGGCTTTCAAGATTAAATTTGTTTTCATGAAGGAGTGTATTGCACTGCCTTTTAAAGATTACCAGTGATCTTTTGTCTTGATGTCAGTTTTTTTTTTTGCATTGTCCCTTATCTAAAAATTAAATTGTCTGGAAACTGAACCTCAGCCATCCTGGATGGAGGATTCCAAAGATCCACCGGACTCTGGGTGAGAAGCATCTTCCCATCTTAGTCTTGAATGACTGAGATTACAACCTATATTGGAGTTGCACATGCCCATTGGCCAATCCCATTGATCCACATTGGGTTGTAACTTAGTGTCTCACTGATTCAATAGACAATAGGTGCAGAAGTAGACCATTCGGCCCCTCGAGTCTGCACCGCCATTCTGAGATCATGGCTGATCATTCACTATCAATACCCAGTCCCTGCCTTGTCCCCATATCCCTTGATTCCCCTATCCATCAGATATCTATCCAGCTCCTTCTTGAAAGCATCCAGAGAATTGGCCACCACCGTCTTCCGAGGCAGTGCATTCCACAGCTCCACAACTCTCTGGGAGAAGAAGCTCTTCCTCAACTCTGTTTTAAATAACTGACCTCTTATTCTCAATCCATGCCCTCTGGTACTGGACTCTCCCAACATCTGGAACATATTTCCTGCCTCAATCCTATCAAATCCTTTAATTATCTTAAACGTTTCAATCAGATCCCCTCTCAATCTCCTCAATTCCAGTGTGTACAAGCCCAATCTCTCCAACCTCTCTGCGTAAGACAGCCCTGCCATCCCAGGAATCAACCTAGTGAATCTCCGCTGCACTTCCTCAATTGCCAGAATGTCCTTCCTCAAACCTGGAGACCAAAACTGTACACAATATTCCAGGTGTGGTCTCACCAGGGCCCTGTACAAATGCAAAAGGACATCCTTGCTCTTGTACTCAATTCCCCTTGTAATAAAGGCCAACATTCCATCTGCCCTCTTCACTGCCTGATGCACTTGCTCATTCACCTTCATTGACAGAGAACTAGGACTCCTAGGTCTCTTTGCATTTCTCCCTTACCTAACTCTACACTGTTCAGACAATACTCTGCCCTCTTGTTCCTGCTTCCAAAGTGGATAACTTCACATTTATTCACATTGAATGACATCTGCCAAGTATCTGCCCATCACCCAGCCTATCCAAGTCTCCCTGTATTCTCCTAACGTCCTCTTCGCATGTCACACTGCCACCCAGTTTAGTATCATCAGCAAACTTGCTGATATAGTTTTCAATGCCCTTATCTAAATCGTTGACATAAATCGTAAAGAGCTGTGGTCCCAATACAGAGCCCTGTGGTACCCCACTAGTCACCTCCAGCCAGTCCGAGAAACACCCATTCACTGCTACCCTTTGCTTTCTATCTGCCAACCAGTTTTCTATCCATGTTGAAACCCTGCCCCCAATGCCATGAGCTCTGATTTTACTCACCAATCTCCTATGTGGCACCTTATCGAATGCCTTCTGAAAATCTAGGTACACAACATCCACTGGCTTACCCTCGTCTAACATCCTTGTTACACCCTCAAAAAACTCCAACAGATTAGTCAAGCATGATTTGCCCTTGGTAAATCCATGCTGGCTCGGCCTAATTCTATTACTGCCATCAAGATGTGCCACTATTTCGTCCTTAATAATGGACTCAAGCATCTTCCCCACGACTGACGTTAGGCTAACAGGGCGATAGTTCTCTGTTTTCTCCTTCCCTCCCTTCTTGAAAAGTGGGATAACATTAGCCACTCTCCAATCTTCAGGAACTGATCCTGAATCTAAGGAACATTGGAAAATTGCATCCGCAATTTCCTGAGCCACCTCTTTTAGAAACCTCGGATGCAGACCATCTGGACCCGGGGATTTATTAGCCTTCAGTCCTACCAGTCTACTCATCACAGTTTCTTTCCTAATGTCAATCTGTCTCAATTCCTCTGATATCTTATGACCCTGGCCCATCCATACATCTGAGAGATTGCTTGTGTCCTCCCTGGCGAAGACAGATCTAAAGTACACATTAAATTCTGTTGCCATTTCCCTGTTTCCCATAACAATTTCTCCCAATTCATTCTTCAAGGGGCCAACATTGTTCTTAACTATCTTCTTTCTCTTCACATAGCTGAAAAAGCTTTTGCTATCCCCTTTTATATTCCTGGCTAGACTGAGCTCATACCTGATTTTTTCTCTCCGTATTGCTTTTTTAGTCAAGATCTGCTGTTCCTTAAAACTTTCCCAATCATCTGGATTCCCACTCATCTTAGCCCTGTCATACTTCTTTTTCTTTAATGCTATACAATCTCTGACTTCCTTTGTCAACCACTGTGGCCCCTTCCCCCTCTTTGAATCCTTCCTTCTCATTGGAATGAACTGCTTTTGCATCTTTTGTATTATCCCCAAGAATATCTGCCACTGCTGATCCACTGTCTTTCCTGCCAGGGCATCCGCCCATTTAACTTTGGCCAGCTCTTCCCTCATGGCTCCGTAGTCTCCTTTATTTAATTGCAACACTGACACCTCTGATCTGCCCTTATCCCTCTCAAATTGTAGATAAAAACTTATCATGTTATGATCACTACTTCCTAATGGCTCCTTTACTTCAAGATCACTTATCAATCCCTGTTCATTACACATCACCAAGTCCAAAATAGCTTCGTTCCTGGTTGGCTCAAGCACAAGCTGTTCCAAAAATACATCCCTTAGACACTCCACAAACTCCCTATCCTGGGGTCCAGCACCTACCTGATTCTCCCAGTCCACCTGCATGTTGAAATCTCCCATAACGACTGCATTACCTTTAGCACATGCCAATGTTAACTCCCTAATCAACTTGTACCCAATATCCACCCTCCGGTTGGGGGCCTGTACACAACACCCATTAGGGTCTTTTTACCCTTATTGTTCCTCAGCTCAATCCACACAGACTCTACTTCCCCTGTTCCCAAGTCACCTCTTGCTAAGGACTGAATCTCATTCCTCACCAACAGGGCCAACCCACCCCCTCTTCCCATATTTCTGTCTCTACGATAGCACGTATACCCTGGTACACTCAATTCCCAGGCCTGATCCCCTTGCAGCCATGTCTCCGTTATCCCAACAATATCGTAGTTCCCCATTTTCATCTGAGCTTCAAGCTCATCTGTCTTATTTCTGACACTATGAGCATTCAAGTATAGAATTCTGAGCCCATTCCTCCTCTCTTTGCTTAAAACACTGTCTATTGTACCTAACCCAGCTCCTTGAACTTCCATCGGGCTAATTGCACCTTGAATTTTGATGACCTTCTCAAGATCACCCAAACCTTCTACACATTTAACCCCATGCTCCTTCTGACCAATCCTCTGTACATGTAACTTTTCCAACACATGTTCTGTCTCACCTTTCTCCTTTACACAATTAATATTTGGCAAACGTGTATTCCCCACCTGTCCCTTATCCTTCATCATATCATCTTATCTTGTAATCTGGATCTCTGCCCCCTGCACATCTAGTTTAAACCCCCCCCCCGAGCAGCACTGGCAAACATTCCTGCAAGAATGTTAGTATCCCTCCAGTTCAGATGTAGACCGTCCCTTCGAAACAGATCCCAATGTCCCTGGAACAAAGACCAATTATCCAAAAACCTGAACCCTTCCTTCCTGCACCATGCTCTCAGCCTCTTATTAATGTGCATAATCATTCTATTCTTCGCCTCACTCGCACGTGGCACAGGTAGCAATCCCGAGATTGTCACCCTGGAGGTCCTGCCTTTCAGCTTCCCTCCTAACTCCCTAAACTCTCTAAGCAGGACCCCCTCACTCACCTTACCTACATCGTTGGTCCCTACATGGACCACTACATCTGTGTTCATGCCCTCGTTCTCAAGAATAGCCTGCACCCGATCTGAGATGTCCCAGACCCTGGCACCAGGGAGGCAACATACCATCCGAGACTCCCGATCTGCCCCACAAAATCTCCCTATCTGCCCCCCTGACTATAGAATCCCCTAAAACTATCGCTCTCTTCTCTTCCCTCCTCCCCTTTCTAGTTGAGGGTTCAACCTCTGTGCCAGAAGCAGGACCACTACAACTCATTCCTGGTAGGTCATCCCCATCAACAGTATCCAGTACGGTATTGTTAATGGGAATGGCCGCAGGGGTGCTCTGCTCTCTCTGCCTGCTCCCCCTGCCTCTCTGGACCGTCACCCATCTGTCTACTTCTTGGATTTTTGGTGTGACTACCTCCTGATAACTCCTATCTATCTCTGCCTCTGCCTCCCGAATGATCCGTAGTTCATCCAGCTCCCGCTCCAACTCCCTAACTCAGGCTGATAGGAGCTGCAGCTGGACGCACCTTTTGCAGGTTTGGTCATCAAGGACTACTGTGTTGACCCTGACTTCCCACATACTGCATACGGAGCACACCACTGCTCTGACTGTCTCCCCCATACCTGAACTGGATTAATAGAATGTCTAAAAAGCACCGAATGACCTTACCTTCTACCCCTCAGCGAGCAATCACACAGGCTTACCGAAGTCCCCTTATGCCGAAGCCCACTTAGCCAAAGCCCAGGACTCTGCTTCCACGGACTGCGCTGCCCGCTCTGAAAAGAAGTCCTGCCTTTTAAAGTGCGCGCTCGACGCTGACGTCACTCGCGCCTGCGCAGTTCCCCCTCCTCCACAGGTATTGACCAGGTAGGCTTAAATCCTACCTACAGCGGTCGAATTCTCTGAGCTTCCAGCTGAATCACAAGCTGTAACTTCCTCCCGATTCAAATACTTAGCCAGTGAAATAACACCCTGTGAAGGTTCTTAGAAAGAAAATTTTAGACTTCAATGATCAGATCCTGGTCATTTCCTGGTGGCCAGGCATTTCAATTCCTGTCCAACGTGTCAATAGACAGTAGGTGCAGGAGTAGGCCTTTTGGCCCTTCTAGCCAGCACCGCCAATCACTGTGATCATGGCTGATCATCCACAATCAGTACCCCGTTCCTGCCTTCTCCTGATATCCCTCGACTCTGCTATCTTTCAGAGCTCTATCTAACCCTAATGTTGGTCCATGACCACGATGAGACCACTCTTAAGTTGGAGGAGCAGCACCTCGTGTTCTGTTTAGGTCACCTCCAACCTAATGACAAAAACTTTGATTTCTCCAGCTTCTGCAAATTTTTTTTCTCCCTCTCCCTTGCCCCTTCTTCACTTCCCCACTCTGGTCTTGTCTCTCCTCACCTGCCTGTCACTCCTCTCTGGTGCCATCAGATTCCTTCTCCAGCCCTTTGCCTTTTCCCACTTATCTCCCTCCCAGCTTCTTACTTCATCCCCCACCCTCCTGGCTCCATTTATCACCTTCTTGACCCCCTCCTCATTCCTTCATATTCTGGCTACTTCCCTTTCCTTTCCAGTCCCGATGAAGGGTCTCAGTTTGAAACATTTCCATAGATGCTGTGTTTAGCCAGTATAAGACCATAAAAGACCATAAAACTTAGGAGCAGAATTAGGCCGTTTAGCCGATCGACTCTGATTTATTATCCCATTCAACCTCATTCTCCTGCCTTCTCCCCAAGCCTAGAGACCTCAAACACGCCCTGTGTGTTAGCCTATACATTCTTGGGATCATTTTCATGTGCCTCCTTTTCTGAGATAAGAGGCCCAAAACCGCTCACAATATTCCAATTGTAGTCTGACCAATGCCTTATAAAGCCTCAACATTATAACCTTGCTTTTATATTCTAATCCTCTCAAAATTAATGCTAACATTGCATTTTCCTTCCTCACCACCGACTCAACCTGCTGATTAATCTCTAGCATTTTGTCTCTTGCTTTGAATTCTAGACATGATCTGTTTAACTTCTCGGGCAACAAACCTACCATCCCAAGGTTCAATCTAGTAGACCCTTGTAACACTGCACATGTTACAAACATCAGTGATGGGTGAGGTGGATGTGAGGATTGTTAGTTAATTTGGTTTGGAAACTTAGTTCCATATTAACCCTCTCCTTCCCCCACCCCCACATAGTTGGAGGATTAGGTTAGCTTGTTTTTATTGCAGTTTTTAAAAAAACTTGAGAGTTCTTCATATGATGAGAGCTCCTCACCTGTTATGCACTCTATTCCCACCAGGTACGGTGTTAGAAACAGCCTTCTCATTGCCCCAATGCCAACTGCTTCTACAGCTCAGATTCTGGGTAACAATGAATCAATTGAGCCATATACCAGCAACATCTACACACGGCGAGTGCTCTCCGGGGAGTTCCAGGTTAGTCTCCTTTGATCAGTTGGTGAAAGTACCTGAGAGAGGATGAGCTGTCAGTGGAAGTGGTGGATGTGGGTTGGGGCTCGACATATAAGAAATTTGGATTTTTTTTTACGCACACACACACACACATAAAATAATGGGCTATGGTCTGGGTACAGGTTAATGGGATTAGTTAGATTAATGGTTCAGCACAGACTAGATGTGCTGAAGGGCCTGTTACTGTACTGATAATCACTGAATGATGAGGAAGGGGGCAGGGAATCTCACTGGAACATTGAAAGATCTTGATAGTGGATGCGGAGAGGATATTTTCAACTTGGAGCCTTTTGGTTATGATTTTTGAGTTAGATTTCTATGTTAAAAGTGAAAACTGGCTGTTATCCTAAGATGCCATCCCCTTGTAACTTGGGTCACCTGTAATGTGCAATGTAAAAGGGAGATTGTGCGATGTAGAAATCTCAGTCCCTGAAATAAGAATTCATTTCTTGGTTGTTGCAGACCAAAGTAGCTTGGTCTGAACTCACATGTTGAGCTCACCTGGTAAAGAGCAAGTAGGTTGTCCTCCCTGAAGATCTAAATGACTCGAGTGATCTATAAGTATTTGAGAGATGTCAGGTAAGGTTTTTTAAGAGTGGTGGGTGTGCGGAACGTGCTGCCGGGGTGGTGGTAGAGGCTGATACATTGGGGACATTTAAACTCTTGGGCACGTGGATGATAGAAAAAGGGAAGGCTATGTAGAAGAGGAGGGTTATATTGTTCTTGGAGTAGGTTAAAAAGTCAGCATAACATATGCCAAAGGGCCTGTGCCGTAGCATTCTATGGTTCTGTAGGTTTTTTGGATTATCCAGTTCCATTATTAAGGTTACGGTTTTATTTCCTGAGTTAAGTATCATGGCATTTAAACTAGTATCTTATTAATGGTCCATTGCTGGGGCTAGCAGTCTTGTAACTTCGCCTTTGTAGCCAGCTTGTGACACTGTGTTATTTTACAGGTTGTGAATCCCCACTTGCTTAAAGACTTGACAGAGCGCGGGCTGTGGAATGAGGATATGAAGAACCAGATCATTGCTCAGAACGGATCGATCCAGGTAGACAGTGTGCCCCGGTGCCTGCAGCATTTACTGTCTGCTCATAGTCTTAAAGCAAGTTAAGAGCAGAGATTGGTCCCTCAAGGTGTCCAGCACTAAGTTCAAAGCTGATCTGTGCGCTCAGCTCTGTCTACACCTGCTCCTCCTTATCACAAGGCTTGCTCATGGCTTTTTGCAGCTATTCAAAACCTCTGCTTGTGCTGTTTTGAGGAAGAGCATCGCAATGAAAATCCTCAACTTCACCTGCCTTAAATAGCACTGAGTCCCAAAGCGTTAACTGTTCATTTCCTTCCTTGGATGTCTGACCTGCTGAGATACCCTGGCTTTTTGAGTTGCTCCAGATTCCAGCTTCTGCAGTCTTCAGTCAAACCTTTATTTTCAAACACTGCTAACTCCTAATCACTTCTATCCAAGGGTTTTCTTTGTTTCTGTATCCAAAGTAGAGTTCAGGAAATCAGAGTTTAATGTCAGATGCACAAGTAATGTATGCACAGATGCAATGAAAAGCTTACTTGCAACAGCCTCAGGCAATAAGCAACATTCAGAAGAAAAACATAAACTGACCAACTTGTGCACAATTTTTAAATCCATTATTGTTGTCTATCATTAAGGACCCACATCACCCAGGACATGCCCTTTTCTCATTTGGGAGTAGGTATAGGAGCCTGAAGAGAGAGACTCAATGTTTTAGGAATAGCTTCTTCCCCTCTGCCAGCAAATTTCTGAATGGTCCATGAACACTACCTCATTATTTTTGCTCTTTTTGAATTATATTTATTGTAATTTGTAATATTTTGATTATTGCAATGTAGTGATGCTCAAACCCACAAATTTCACAACATTTCTGTGATAATAGGCTTGATTCTGAAACAGCAGAATTAGAAACTTTAAATACATTGTGGTGATAGTTTTGCTGGACAGTAGAGATTAGGGTCCCTTCAATCTGATGTTTGAAGAGAAATAGCGTTTCCTGAAACTGCTGATATGAGACTTCAGGCTTCTGTATCTCCTACCTGATGGTAATAGTGAGAAGATGGCAAGAGGTCCAGCTCTTAGTGGCTTTGCAATACATAAAATGCTAGAGGAACTCAGCATGTCAGGCAATGTTTATTGGGGGAGGGGCGGACGGTTGGAATAAACCGTCAACATTTCAGGTTGAGACCCTTAATCAGGTCTGTTTCCCTCCATATGTGCTGAGTTCCTCCAGCATTTTGTTGCTCAAGATTTCCAGCATCTGCAGAATCTTGTGTTCATACTGACATTGTCTATTATGGTTAAGTGCTAAAGCTGGCCCCCTGTTTGATTCACAGCACCACTGACGGTGGTAACTACTAGAATGTTGGCTCTTTTGCACAGTTCTCAACACTGCAGGTCTGAAACATTTCAACAGGCTGGAGCTGTCCAGATCCTTTGTAGCAGTTGGGTTTTGTCATACTAATCTAAAACTTGAATGTCTTCTACCCAAAAGCAAACTCCTACCAGTCCTGACGGTTTGAAACAAACAAAATGCTGGGATTGTTCTGGGCAACATCTGTGGAGGCATACAGTTAACTATTTGCTGAAAAGATTTTTTTTTTTAAGAGCTTTGTCACATGTACATTGAAACATGCAATGAAATGCGTTGTTTTGTGTCAATTACCAACACAGTGTGAGAGTGTGCTGGGGCATCTGTAAGTGGGGTCGTGCCTCTGATGCCAACTTACTGTCCCTAACCTGTGCGTGATTGGG
The DNA here is from genome assembly GCF_030144855.1 of Hypanus sabinus. Lineage (NCBI taxonomy): Eukaryota > Metazoa > Chordata > Chondrichthyes > Myliobatiformes > Dasyatidae > Hypanus > Hypanus sabinus. Next base: position 3,392,938 of record NC_082708.1, read on the forward strand.
ATGTGGGATGGAGCTGTAAATGTACTTGTCATTAACTTTGATTGTCACCAACTGAAGAGAGTTGTGGACACAACTCAGCACAACATCAGACACCAGCCTCCCCTCCATTGACTGTCTACACTTCTCACTGCCTCACTAAAGTAGCCAACATAATCAAAGATGACACCACAGTAGCATAGCCATAGCTCAACTGTTGCAGCTTGGGGTGTCGGAGTTTGGAGTTCAATCCCAGTGTCCTCCATGGGAAATAACCCATGTGCACGTGGGTTTCCTCAGTGTTCTGGTTTCATCCCACAGTCCAAAGAGGTACCGATTAATTGGTCGTTGGAAATAGGCCTTTAATTAGGCCATGGTTGAATAGATAGTTTGCTGAGAAGTGTGGCTTTTTGGGCCAAAAGGGCCTGTTCTGTGTAATATCTCTAAATAAATAAATAAAATGAAATCCCACTCATCCCAGACATTCTCTCTCCTCCCCTCCTATTTGGCAGAAAATACAAAAGTCTGAAAGCATGTACCATCAGGCTTAAGGACAGCTTCTACCCCACTGTTAGACTTTAACCACCAGGGTCAAGGACAACTTTTACCCTACTGTTATATAAAAAATATTGAATGGTCCCCTGGTGTGTTAAGATGGACTCTTGACCTTGCACCTTGTCTACCTCTACTGCACTTCTGTAACTTACACTTTATTCTGTATTCTGTTGTTTTCCCTTGTACAATTTGAATATGTTATGTAATGAAATAATTTGTATATATGGCATGCAAAACAGTATAGTGCTATACCTCAGTACATGTAACAAGAGTAATCCAACTTGTCTTAGAATCGAAGTTGTGCAGTGCAGAAACTGGACTTCCAGCCCACCATATTCATGCCAACTTTTTCTCCCCAACCTATTTGAATGCCTGTCTAAATGATATTTAAAGGTAGTGAGTATAGGCGATTCCACCTCTAGCAGCATGATCAAAGTATCACTGAGAGGATAATAGAATTGGATTTCTATAATTTGCCCTGATGAAGTGCCTCGGCCCAAAATGTTGACTGTGTTTCCCCTCCGTAGATGCTGCCTGACCTGAGCTCCTCCAGCATTTTGTGTTACTCAGGATTTCTAATTACACTGGATAACCCCTGATGGCAAGGATTCCCTGGAATCAAGTGTGTGTGCTCTAAGAGTTATAGAAAAGTAAATTTGCTGATGGATTGGTTCAGGAGAGATGATCTGTGCTCATGTTCTAACTTGATGTTTGTTGGTGTGATGCCCTTATTAGAGCTTCACAAATATTGTTTCTTTTTGGCAGAACATTGAAGCAATCCCAGCTGACCTGAAGTCTCTGTATAAGACTGTCTGGGAGGTATCGCAGAAGGTGATAATCAAGATGGCTGCAGATCGTGGAGCCTTTATCGACCAGAGCCAATCACTTAACATCCACGTTGCCGAGCCCAACTACGGCAAGTTGACAAGCATGCATTTCTACGGCTGGAAGCAGGTTAGTGTTGAATAAGTTAGGACTTTATTCCTTGGATAAAAAATTGGCTTAAAGGAAGAAAGCAGAGGGTAGTTGTGGAAGGAAAGTATTCAGCCTGGAGGTCAGTGACTAGTGGAGTGCCGCAGGGATCTGTCCAGGGACCCCTGCTATTTGTGATTTTTATAAATGACCTGGATGTAGAGGCAGAAGGATGGCAGAGTAAGATGGCAGATGACACTAAGATTGGAGGAGTTGTGGATGGAGCTGTAGGTGGTTGAAGGTTACAAGAGGATATAGACAGGCTGCAGAGTTGGGCAGAAAAATGACAGATGGAGCTTAATCCGGACAAGTGTGAGGTGATGCATTTTGGAAGGACAAACCAGAAGACTGAGTACAGGATTAATGGTCAGTAACTTAAGAGTGTGGATGAACAAGGGGACCTTGGGGTTCAAATCCATACATCCCTCAAGGTCGCTGCACAGGTTGATAGGGTAGTTAAGAAGGCCTATGGGACGCTGGGCTTCATTAACAGGGGGATTGAGTTCAAGAGTAGAGAGGTCATGTTGCAACTCTACAAATCTCTGGTGAGACTGCACTTAGAGTATTGTGTTCAAATCTGGTCACCTCATTATAGGAAGGATGTGGAAGCTATGGAGGGGGTGCAGAGGAGATTTACCAGAATGTTGCCTGGTTTGGAGAACAAGTCATATGAAGCAAGGTTAGCAGAGCTGGGACTTTTTTCTTTGGAGCGTAGAAGAATGAGAGGGGACTTGATAGAGGTCGACAAGATTATGAGAGGCATAGATAGGGTGGATAGTCAGTACCTGTTTCCCAGGGCACCAATAGCAAACTCCAGACGGCATATGTACAAAATTAAGGGAGGGAAATTTAGGGGAGACATCAGGGGTAAGTTTTTTACACAGAGGGTTGTGAGTGCCTGGAATGACTTGCCAGGGATAGTGGTGGAGGCTATAATATTAGAGGTATTTAAGAGCCTCTTGGACAGGCACATGGATGAAAGAAAAATGGAGGGTTATGGGGTAGTGTGGGCTTAGTACTTTTTTTTTAAGGATTATATGGGTTGGCACAACATGGAGGGCTGAAGGACCTGTACTGTGATGTAGTGTTCTATGGTTCTATCATCGGAAAATGACAGGAGATTTTAGAGGTATACAAAGTTGAGGGGCATAGATAAGGTAAGTGCAAACAGGCTTTTTCACTGAAATTTGAGGCTAGAACTAGAGGTTAAGGATGAAAAAAATATTTAAGGGAAGCTTCTTCACTCAAAAGGTGGTGTGAGTGTGGAACAAGCTGCCAGCAGAAGTGGTGAATGCAGGTTTGATTGCAACATTTAAGAGAAATTTGCATAGGTACATGGATGCACAGTGGTGTGGGTGTGTTGTGATGGGACTAGATAGACCAAAAGGCCTGTTTCTTGGACTAACAGGAGTACTGAAACCCTGAAGTTGCAGTCCTGATTGCTCCACTTGCCTTTTCAGGGCCTGAAGACTGGGATGTATTACTTGAGGACCAGGCCCGCTGCCAATCCCATCCAGTTCACCCTGAACAAGGAGAAGCTGCGTGAAAGTGCAACAGCCAGTGCAGAGAAGGAGAAGAACACGGCTGCCATGGTGTGCTCGCTGGAGAACAGGGCTGACTGTCTGATGTGTGGCTCCTAGATCGAGAGCCCTTGCCAGTGTTCCCGTAGTCTGTTTAATACCGATGCAGGTGTAACACAGACTGGGAGACCCTGCTGTTCACTCGATCCACATCAGTAAAAGTAACTTGGTAATACTTGATTCAACCAAACGTACTGACCCACTTGTCCTCATTCACCTTGCATATTGGATGCTGTGCATCATGAAAGGTGCCTGATGCAGTTGGTGTGCATGTTTCCTTGCTGGAGCTGAGCTTGTAAGTGGGGTGGGAGGACACCATGTGCCTGAGCAGGAGTAACTGCTATTGGTATGGTTTTAGCTGCTGTGGTTACAAACATCCTTGGGGCCAGGCAGACTGCTGAAGCATTAGGTGAGCAGATTGTGATGCTGTATTCCTACTCCTTCTGGTGTATATTCTTTGTACAGGACTGTTAACTATTTGATGCCATTGATCAACTACAATTAAACATTCTATACAGCAGTTTTGTGTTTCTCCTTTCCCTGAAGTTTGACTCGGTTATTTTACTTGTGTCAGAATGCTTGGTTTGAAACTTGCAGTGATCCAATCACAGTGTGGAGATGGGAGCATGAAGCAGTGTACACTATTTATAGAACTTGGGGCAGCATACCCTGTCTACAGTGCCACCAATCTTTGTAACTGGTGCAGCACGCAGTGTAGTGGTTAGCACAATACTTTACAGTGCTAGCTATAGGTAGCCCATTGTTCAATTGCTGGTATGTTCTTCCTGTTATCGTGTGTTTTCTCTGGGTGTTCCAATTTTGTCCCACATTCCAATGTCACATGGGTTTAGAGCATGATATGTTGGCACCGGAAGCATGGCAACACTTGTGGCTGCCCTCAGTACATTCTCAGACTGAGGTCATTGACACAAATGGTGCATTTCACTATATGTTCATCAATGAACATATGGTGTCTATAACCCACCCATCCACGTTTTCACCCAGATCATTTCTATGAATTATAAACAAGAGGTCCCAGTACACATCCCTGTGGAACTCCATTAGTCATGGATGTCCATCCAAACAAATTGATATATTGTCATACATACTGAGATACAGTGAAAAACATGCATATTGTTCATCCAGATCGATTCATTACAGCAGTGAACTGAGTGCAAGAGAAGCAATATGTCAGTGCAGAATAGAGTTACAAAGAACACTGCATTGCTGATGGACAATAAGATGCAAGGTCATAATGAGTCCACCTTAAAATCCCATTGACTTGCACCCTCCATTTTCCATGGATCCAAACAGCCAACTCATGGATCACGTGCATCTTAAATCTTCTGGATCGGCCTCCCTTGAAGAACCTTATTAAAATCCATGACAATACTTTCTTGGAAAATTCAAGTTAAGACTTGCCCTGCACAAAACCATGCTGACTTCCTAACTAGGTTGTGTTTTTTAAAGGTTCTTAGCTACTTTCCCTAAGAATTCTCTCAATAGCTTCCCTACCACTAATATGAAACAGGCAGAAGTCATGAGGGCCACTGAGCCCCTGGACACTGGTTAGAAACCTGTAAGTCTAAAAGGTCTATCATTTCCAAGATTTTCCTTACATTTTTTGAAAATAATTTATTTATATTTCCTGTAAATGCCTGCAAAGTAATCTATGTACTTGGATATAAAAATTTGCTTTGAACTTTTAATAGAACACAGAACATTACAGCATAGATGAGGGGCTTCTGCCCACAATGTGCCAACCTTTTAACCTATTTCTGCCACCACCCTTGTGTTGGTGCACCTGCTTTTTTGTTTTTATCTATATACACACACTAATATTAGAAACAATAATAGCTAGTCAACATTCCTGCTATAACTAGAAAGATCACAAGGTTGAGGTTCCAGCAATTTCATATTACCCCCCCACCCTCAGTAATTGGTATCCCATCAGGCCCTGGGGACAACTTTAATCTTGTTTGAGAGACCCCACATGACTTCCTTTATCTTGATGCCCTAATATTAGCAACTGCCACATTGATTTCATCACCTACCAACAATCCCTGGGTCAGAGGTCCATACAGGCAGGAGCAATGAGGGCTGCTGACCCCCTCAAACACCCAGACAATGTGGTTAGAAGACTTCAATCTGGAAGTCAAGGCTGAAAGGTCAAACCTATGATCGGTGAGTCCTGGGGTCAATACCCACAGATTGATGAAGTCCTAAGGTGGAGGTGTGAAGGTTGAAACCCCTGGGTCAGCTTGTCTGGAGATTAGAGTCATATCTGCAATTAAGAGTCCAGGACCAAGCGTATGAGCTCATACGCAGCTTGACCTAGGGTTGAAGAAGGTGGCCTAAAGAATGTGGGAAAGGGGCTTGTTTTGCTGGTGGTGTTTTGTTATTGTTCTGCCAAGAACATGGTGGGCATACTATGTTTGTGCTGGAATGTGTGTCAACACTTCTAGGCTGTCCCAGGACATCCTTGGGTATGTTGGTTGTTAACAAAATGAATTCATTTCACTGTTTCTAACTGAGGTGACCTCTCAGTCAATTGACCATGCATATTGTGTCCTAGCTGTCTAGATGTGAAACCTTGGGCAGTACAATATGGAGAGCAAACTGTAGCAAACTCCTCTTCTCCACACACCGTAGAGACCAATACAGTTTGGTACCAGCAGTGTCACAGGAGTAGCCAGTCAACATTGAACTCAACTTTTGGAACCGCCCTAGGGACTCCTGCTCTGGATGTTTTCCTCAGTGTTTACTTCTGAAGCCTTCCGCATGAAGGTTTGAGATCAGAAGTTTCCTTCTCGATGAGCTGCCAATCATGGCCAGCAAGCTCATCTGCCTTAGTGACTGGTTCTAGATGTATGTGATCAATAAATATATCTCAATCTGTCTTTGGTGAATTGTATCAATGTACTCATTTAGGACATTACCTATAACCTCCAAGCACCTATCCCTCATTTGCCCTTGAGTGGTCCTACCCTCATCCCAGTTAGCTGCTGTCTTGACATGTCTATAGAATGCCTTGATAGCTTTGTAGCTAAATTTGTGAATGATACAAGGATAGATGGAGGGTCAGAAAGTGTTGAAGTAGGGAATCTTCAGAAGGACTTGGGATAGATTAGAAGAAAGGGCAAAGAGGTTGCAGGTGGAATATTGTGTCAGGTAATGCACTTTGGTAGAAGGAAAAAGGCAGACAATTTCCTAAACGGGGTGAAAATTCAAAAATCTGAGGTGCAAAGGGATTTTGGAGTTGTTTAGGGTGCCCTAAAGGTCATCCTGCGGTTTGAGTCAGTGGTGAGGAAGGCAAATGCAATGTTAGCATTCATTTCAAGAGGCCTCGAATGCAAGAGCAAGGATGTAATGCTGAGGCTTCATAAGGGACTGGTCAGACTACTCTGAGGGTATTGTGATCAGATTTGCACCCCTAATTTAACAAAAATATGTTGGCTTTGGAGAGGGTCTGGAGGAACTTCATGAGATGATGCTGGATTATTGTATGAGGAGTGGGCAATGGTTCTGGGTTTTACTCACTGGAGTGTGGAAGAATGAGGGAGAAATCTCATTGAAACCTATCATAGATTGAAAGTCTAGATAGAATAGATGTGAAGATGTTTCCTATAGTGGGGGAGTCTAGAACCTGAGGCACAACCTCAGAATAGAGGGGCATCCCTTTAGAACAGATGAGGAGGAATTTCTTTAGCCAGATGGTAACGAATCTGGAATTCATTGCTAGGTGGCTGTGGAAGCCAAATCATTGGGTATATTTTAAATGATGTTTGATAGATTCTTGGTTAGTCAAGGCTTCAAAAGGCAGGAAAATGGCATTGAGAGGGATAATAACTCAGCCATGATAGAATGTTAGAACAGACTCAGTGGGCTGAATTACCTAATTCTGCTCCACTGTCTTTTGGAGAATCTTTAATGCTACTTGCCAAGGAATTATGTCACCTGATTCTAGTTTATTTCCAGCTTCTTTATAATCCTCAAGGACTTGAGTTTTATTTTTTAGCTGTTTTGCATTTAGACCTTGTATATGCTTCCTCTTTCTTGACTAAATCCCCCAACTCTTAACATCCAAGGTTCTCTTACTTTTCCACCCTTGTCCTTTTTATTTTTATTGTATTTAGAGATGTGCACAGTAACAGGCCATTCCAACCCAACAGGCCCACCCTGCCTAATTATACCATCTGACCATTTAACCTACTAGCACATCTCTATGGAATTTGGGAGGAAACCCATGCAGTCACGCAGAGAAAACACAAACTCCTAAAAGACAGTGGTAGTAAGTAGTTGCCTCTGAATGGAGGTCTGACAAGTTGGGTGCTGCAGAGATTGGTGTGGGTCTGTTGTTTGCTATCTATATCAATGATCGATTGTTGATGTGGTACACCGGATGAGCAAATGTGCAGATGACGCCAAGACTGGAGGTGTTGTGGACAGCAAGGAAGATGACCAGAGCTTCCAGCCAGATCTGGATCAGCTGGAATTTAATACAGACAAGTGTAAGGTGTTGCACTTTTTTTGGGGGGGGGGGAGGAGAGAACAAACCAAGATAGGCCTTGCACAGAGCAGTAGGGCATTGATGAGTGGTAGAACAGAGGGATCTGGGAATGAAGACTTGTAGTTCCTTGAAAGGCCATCATAGGTAGATGGGGTAGTAAAGAAAGCTTTTAACAGATTGGAATGTGTTGAAATTCAATAAGATGTTGATGAAGCCTAATTTGGAGTACTCTCCATAAGACCATAAGAATTAGGAGCAGGAGTAGGCCATCTGGCCAATCGAGTTGGCCCCGCCATTCAATAAGGTAATGGCTGATCTGTCTGTAAACTCAGCTCCATTTACCTGCCTTTTCCCCATAACCCTTAATTCCCTTAGATGTAAAAACCTATCTAACTGTATCTTAAATATATTTAGGAAAGAAGCCTCAACTGCTTCCCCGGGCAGAGAATTCCACAGATTTGCCACTCTGGGGAAAGAGTTTCTCATCTCTGTCCTAAATCTTCTCCCCTGAATCTTGAGGCAATGTCCCCTAGTTCTAGTCTCACCTACCAATGGAAACAACTTTACTACTTCTATCCCTTGCAAAATTTTGTATGTTTCTATAAGCTCCTCTCACACTTCTGAATTCCAGAGAGTATAGTCCCAGGTGACTCAATCTCTCATAGGTAACCCATTCATCCCTGGAATCAATGTGGATTCCTTTGCACTGCCTCCAGAGTCAGTATACCCTTCCTCAAGTAAGGAGACCAGAACTGCACACAGTACTCCAGGAGCGGCCTCACCAGTACCCTGTACAGTTGCAGCATAACCTCCCTGTTCTTGAATTCAATCCCTCTAGCAATGAAGGCCAACATTCCATTTGTGGCCTTAATAACCTGTTGTACCTGCAAGCCAACTTTTTGCAATTCATGAACAAGCACTCCAAAGTCCATCTGCACAACAGCATGCTGCAATCTTTCATCAATTAAATAATAATCTGCTCTTCTATTATTCCTTCCAAAGTGGATGATCTTGCATTTACCAACATTGTATTCCATCTGCCGGACCTTGGCCCACTCACTTAACCTATCTATATCCCTCTGCAGACTCTCCACATCCTCTGTACAATTTGCTTTTCCACTCAGTTTAGTGTCATCAGCAAATTTTGCTACACTACACTCAGTCCCCTCTTCCAAGTCATCAATGTAAATGGTAAACAGCTGCAGGCCCAGCATTGACCCCTGCGGCACCCCACTCACCACTGACTGCCAAGCAGAGAAACACCCATTTATACCAACTCTGCCTTCTTTTCCTAAACCAATCCACTATCCATGCCATTACACTTCCTCTGACTCCATGCATTGATATCTTATTTATAAGTCTCTTGTGCGGCACCTTATCGAATGCCTTCTGGAAATCCAAGTATACGACATCCACCTGTTCCCCTCTATCCACTACACTCATTACGTCCTCAAAGAACTCCAATGAGTTTGACAAACAGGACCTGCCCTTTCTGAATCCATGCTGCATCTGTCTAATGGAACTACTCGTTTTGAAATGGTTTGCTACTTCTTCCTTAATGACAGCTTCAAGCATTTTCATGACTACAGATGTTAAGCTAACTGATCTATAGTTGCCCATCTTTTACCTACATCCTGTTTTAAAAAGTGGCATGACATTTGCTGGGAGCTGCTGAGTCTAGAGTTTTGATAAATGATTACCAACACATCTACTATAACCTCCTTCAATTCCTTCAACACCCTGGGATGCATCCCATCAGGACCAGGGAACTTATCTACCTTCAGGCCCTTTAGTTTGCTTATCACTATCTCTTTAGTGACAGTGATTTTATCGAGGTCCTTACCTACCATTTTGTCCATAACATCCTTCTTTGGCAAGCTTTAGTCACCTTCCTACAGGAAAGATGTAAATAAGGTTGAAAATTACAAAGATGTTGCCAGGAATTGACCTGAGTTATAGGCAAAGGTTGAATACATTAGGACTCTTCCCCAGAACAGGAAGATTGAGGGCAGATTTGATAGAGGTATACAAAATTATGAGGGGTATAGATAGGGTAAATGCTGTTTTTTTTTCCACTGAGGTTGGGTGAGATGACAACTAGAGATGAGAGGTGAAATGTTTAAGGGGAAGATGAGGGAGAACTTCACTCTGAGGGTGGTGAGTGTGAAATATGCTGCCAGTGGATGTGGGGTCAATTCCAATATTTAAGAGAAGTTTAGAAATGTACTTGGATGGGAGGACTATGGTCTGGGTGCTGGTTGATAGTTTGGCACAGACTAGGTGGGCCAAAGGACCTGTTTCTGTGCTGCAGTGTTCAAAGCCCAGTGAAGCACACAGGTGCTGCCCTCACCGCCCAGAACATGTCCTCCTCTCATTACACTAATCAGGGAGGAGGTGTAGGAGCTTGATGACCCATACTCAAGTGTTTTAGGAACAGCTTCTTCCCTCTGTCAGATTCCTGAATAGTCCATGAACACTATTTAGATATTATTGTAATTGTGTATTGCACTGTACTGAAACTAATTTTGTGACATACTGTATGCCAGTGTAGATAAACTGGGACCCATTCTGGTCAGCATCATGGCTGATTGGGTCTACTTCCCTCTTCTTGTCTGAGGAATAGAACAAGCAGATGGGGATGTCTTGGGAAATGATGTCTTGTGAAAGAGACAGTGTTATGTAAAAGAACAGTCACTGATAAATAAGGAACAAATGGATGGTTGAGGTAATAGTGGAACAGTGTCAGCAGGAAGCGGTTGCTGGTTCTGGGTGTCTTTGCAATGCTGAGGTTTGAAGTCCAGAATGAGGTGTAAAATTTGTTGCTTACTGCCATGTTACAAGAACAAAGAATGGACAAAGAAGTTCATTGTCATCCTACAGAACTCTAAACAAATAACAACGTTCCAGTAATAAAAATAAACCTATGAAACAGCCAGATTCAAGTGGCATGATACTCGCATAAGAAACAGGAGCAGGAGTAGACTCATCTCTACCAACCTGCTTTTTCTGCTTAACCCTTAATTCCCCTACTATGCGAGAGCTGCTTTACATGACCATGATTATTCTTTGTAAATTTTTATATAGCAGTGGTTTGCCTTTGCCTTCTGGACAATGCTTTTACAAGACGGGTGACCTGAGCCGCTATCTCTTAAGAGATTGTATGCCTGGTATCAGCAGTAGCATAACTAGGACTTGCAATGTGCACCAGCTTTGCATGATTGGTGATCAAAGGGGAGGGCTAAGGATCACCTGCAAGCTAGCCTTTGATAGAGATGTATCTCCACCCTGCCACCCTACATACACAATAATGCAAGCAAGAATAAGAAAGTTAAATTACAAGACAGGTAACAATTTTACACCAATCCAATAGGGTTAAAGAAACATGGAGTCCTATAAATAAGGGCTGTATAACAAGTTCTACTTGGAGGTGTGCAATAAATGTGTTAAAGGAAGTCTTATGAGATGACTGACAGCAGTGACCTAACACCAGCAGCTGGACGCAAGTTTCTGTAGAGGGTGGAAATCCAGAGCAATACACACATAATGCTGGAGGAACTCAGCAGGCCAGGCAGCATCTATGGAGAGGAATAAACAGTTGACAGAGACCCATCAAGCCCCCAAGTCAGGAACCGAGAAGATCCCACCTAGACTGAACCCTGGCCAGTTCATCAAGACTGGGTAATATCTGATTACAGGTCGTGGGTTCTGTTGTGAAAGTAAACCTCAGTTGTGAAACTAAAGAGTTAAGTAATTGTATGAAGTGATGTAGTAAATCTTCCAGATGATTGAACTAATCATGATTAAAAACCATTTGGATTCGTATATGGAGTGGAGACATTCAGAAGGATATGGGCCGAATGTGAGCAAATGGGAATGGCTTGGTGGGCACCATGGACTAGTTGGGCCAAATAGCTTTTTTGTGCTGTATTACTCTTGACAAGCATAAAGATCTATAGTTGTTTAGTGTTCTTTGTTGTGTGTGGCAATGACCACTACACAGTGCCTGCCATCCTGAATACAGCCATTTATTCCCACTGTTTTCTGTCAGCGGTAAGCCAATTTGCAATCCACGCTACTACATTACGCCCAATCCCCCACGCTGCAATTCTACACACTAACCCTTTGTGAGGACTTCAAAGGCTTTATGCAAAACAATCTATTACTTCCCCTTCTACCAGTTAAACCTATAAAGATTATTAGGTTGGCTTTATTTGTCATATATGCATCAAAACATACAGTAAAATGTGTTGTTTGTCTGTGAGGATGTGTTGGAGTGTCACCCTGCATCCAGTGCCAACATAGCATGACTGCAACTGCTCCCCATGTGCCTTTGGAGTGGTGGAGGTTTCTTCTGGATGCTCCAGTTTCCTATGTGGTCATGAGGAATACGTATAAACTCCTTACAGACCCTGATCTTTGTTACTGTGGGGTTACACTAATTGCTTGTCAAACAGAACTCCGCTCTGATTTGTTTAATCTCACTCGATTTCAGGTTACATCCTTAATACTAGTTCAGGAAGGCACGAGGACACTACATAGCTCTGGCAGGTGAAGAGATTCTACAAGTATATTAAGAGCAGAATAATTATTAAGGAGAAAATGTGTTCTGTGTTAGTGGTCATCTATGTGTGGAACCACAAGAGAGAGGTGAGATTTTAAATGAATATTCCTCATCTGTATGAAACCTGGAGAAGGCCTGAAAGCTAAAGCACTAAGGGAAAAGAATTGTTTTGAAACATATCCATATTGCAAAATAGGAGTTGCTGGTGGCCTTAAAGCATATTGAGATAGACAAATCCCTGGGGACTGACCAAATGAATCCAAGGACACTATGGGAAGCTAGGGAAGAAACCACAGGAATCCTGGAAGAGATGTTTAATTCACCATTAGTCATGGGTCAGGTACTAGAAGACTGGAGGGCTGCTAATTTAAGAAAGACAGCAAGGGTAAGCCAGAGTACTACAGGCTGGTGAAACTGATACCAGTGGTAAGAAAGTTACTCGAGAGGATTCTGAGATCCAGGTTCTATCGGTACTTGGAAAGGGAAGGTCTGATTAGAGAAAGTCAGCGTGGCTTTGTGCATGGAAAATTGTGTTTCTTGAGGTGATGATTGATGAGGGAAGGTCAGTAGAGGTCCATGTATAGTTTAGCAAGGCTTTTGACCAAACTCCAAATGGTAAGTTTGTGTGAGCTGGCAGATTGGATACAACATTGACTTGGTTGTAGGAATCAGAAGGAGGAGGTAGAGGGTTGTTTTTCAGACTGGAGGTATGTGAACAGTAGTGTGCTACAGGGATTGGTGCTGGGTCTACTGTTGCTTATCTATAATGATTGGGTGGGAAAGTTGCTGGTGCAGTTGATAGATTTGTGGATGCCATCAAAACTAGTAATGTTATGGACAATGAAGTTTCTCCAAGGTGATGGAAGGATCTAGATCAACTGGGGAAAATAGGCTGAGGAATGGCAGATGGTGTTTAACCTGGACAAGTGCGACATGTTGCACTTAGTGAAGTTAAACCAGTTAACACAGTAAATGGTAGGGCACAAGGGAGTGTTGTAAACCAGACTAATAAACAATCTGAACACTACCTCACTATTTTGCTCTCTTTTCCTACTATTTATTTTATTTTCTGTATATTAGTAATTTATGATAATTATGTACCACACTATACACCTGCCACAAAACAAATTTCACATCATATGTCGGTGATAATAAACACAATTCTGATTCTGATTTCACAAGCTGCTGACTCACTGCCAATCTGTGGCTGATTCTACATCATTTGGTTCAAAATATAAGTACAAGGTTTGATTGTGCTGCATGGGTGTGTTTAAACTAGAGTTTCAGGCGACAGGCACCAGAGTGCCAGAACAGATACAGGTTGTGGAGAAAGATGTTGTTAAGCCTGCATACAAGTCGGAAATTGAAAGGTCGAGTGTAATGGGACTAATGTTCTGAGCTGCATATATTTTAATGCAAGAAGTATTGTAGGAAAGGCAGATGAGCTTAGGCATGGATCGACATTGTAGCCATTAGAGAAATCTGTTTGCAGGAGGGGCAGGACTGACAGCAGAATATTTTGTGGTTCTGTTGTTTTAGATGTGACCAAGTAGGAGGGATGGCATTATCAATCAGGGAAAAAGTCATGGCACTGCTCAGTCAGGACAGACTGGAGAAGTCATCTAGTGAGGCATTTTGGGTAGAGCTGAGGAATAAAAAGGGTATGATCATGTTAATGGAATAATATTGTAGACCACCCAACAGTCTACAGGATTTGGAGGAACAAAACTGTAAGAGAGATTACAGCAATTGCAAGAAACACAAGGCTGTGATAGTAGGTGATTTTAACTCTCTACATATTAACTGGGACTCCCATACTGTGAAAGAGCTGGAGGGGAAAGACATGTTAGTCCATAGCTGCCCCTACTGCTGTGATGAGGCCACACTCAGGTTGGAGGAGCAACATACTCTTGGGTAACCTCCAACCTGATGGCATGAACATCAATATCTACTGGTAGCTGCCTTCCCCAACCCACCTTCGCCATTCCAATTCCTGTTTTCCCCTTTCACCTTATCTCCTTAATTGCCCATCACCTTCATTTGGTGCTCCTCCCCTTTCATCCATGAGCTTCTACCTTCTACAGATTCCCCCTTCTCCAGCCTTTATCTCTTTCACCTATCAACTTCTCAGCTCTTTAATTCACCGCTAGCCCGTCCCAGATTTCCCTACCTACTTCCTTGTACTCATTCCTCCCTTCCCCCAGCTTCCTGCTCTAACTTCTCATCTTTTTTCCAGTCCTGCTGAAGGGTCTCAGCCCAAAACATTGACTGTTTACTCTTTTCCAGAGATGCTGCCTGGCCTGCTGAGTTCTTCCAGCATTTTGTGTGTGTTGCTTGGATGAGAAAGGGTTTATCAAGTGTGTTCAGGAAAATTTCCTTAACCAGGACATCGAAGTCCCAACTAGAAAGAGTTAGAGAATGAGACAGCATAGGTGACAGAAGTTTGTGTAGGGGAACAATTTGCATCTAGTGATTATAATGCCATTAGTTTCCAGGTAATTACAGAGAAGGATAGGTCTGGTACTTGAGATGAGATTCTCAATTGGAGAAAGGCCAATTCCAATGGTATCAGAAAGGGTGGATTGGTACGGCCTGTTTTCTTGCAAAGGTGTATTTGGTAATTGGGAGGCCTTCAAAAGTGAAATTTTGAAGTAGAGTTTGTATAAAAGGCAAGAATAACAAGATTTATGGAACCTTGGTGTTAGACAGATATTGAGGCCCTGGTTAAGTTAAAGGAGGTGCATAGCAAGTATAGGCATGTTGGGGCAGATGAGGTACTGTAGGAGTATAAGAAATGGAAGCGAACACTTGCGAAGGAAATCATGAGGGCTAAAGATAGACACCAGGTTGCTCTAGCGGACAAGGTGAAGGAGTGTCCTAAGAGCTTCTGCGTATATGTTAACAGCATAAGGACAAAATCAGTCATCTAGAAGATCAGAGTGGTAATCTATGTGTGGAGATGAAGGAGATGGGGAAAGATCTTAAATGAGGCCCAAGAAGAGATATTTAAAACATCCTTAGCTATGGGCAAGGTACCAGAGGATAGCTAAAGTTGTTCTGTTTCAGAAAGGCTTTAAGAATAAGCCAGGAACTTATAGGGCGATGAGCCTGACGGCAGTAGTGGGCAAGCTATTGGAAGCTATTTTAAAGGACCAGATGTATAAGTATTTGGATAGACAGGAATTGATTAGGGATAGTCAACATGGCTTGTGCCTCGAAAGTTCTGTCTAGCCATTCTTAGAGCTTTTTGAGGAAGTTACCAGGAAAGTTGATGAAGACAAGGCAGTGGATGTTGTCTGCATGGATTTAGTAAAGCCTTTGACAAGGTCCCGCATGGGAGGTTGATCAAGAATATTCAAATGCTTGGCATTCAAGACGGGGTAGTAAATTGGATTAGGCATTGGCTTCACAAAAGAAGCCAGAGAGTGGTAGTTGAGGGTTGCCTCTGACTGGAGGCCTGCCTGTAGTTTGGTGCTGCAGGGATCAGAGCTGGGTCCATTGTTATTTGTCATCTATATCAATGATCTGGATGAAAAGGTAGGAAACTGCATCAGCAGCTTGTGGATGACACAAAGATTGGTAGTGTAAGCTATCAAGAAGGAAGATCTGGACCAGCTGGCAAAATGGCAGATGGAATTTAATGTAGACAAGTTCAAGATGTTGCATTTTGGGAGGGCCAAACTGGGTAGGTCTTGCACAGTGAATGGTAGAGCACTGAGGAGTGTGGTAGAACATATGAATACAGATCCATAATTCTTGAGAGTGGAATCACAGCTAGATAGGGTTCTAAAGAAAGCTTTTTGCACAATGGCCTTCATAAATCAATGTAGGGAGTGCAGTGCAGGAATTGGGATGTTATGTTGAAATTCTACAAAACATTAGTGAGGCCTACTTTGGAGTATTGTGTCCAGTTTTGGATGTACAGGAAAGATTTAAACAAAATTGAAAGAGTACAGAGAAAATTTACAAGGATGTTGCTGGGACTTGAGGACCTGAGTTATGGGGAAAGATTGGATAGGTTAGAACTTTATTTCCCAGAATGTAGAAGATTGATGGGAGATTTGATAGTGGTTTACAAAATTGAGAGGTGTAGATAGGGTAAGTGCAAGCAGGCTTTACTCGCCTGAGGTTTGTTAGGGTGAAAGGAAAGGTTAAAGGTTTGAAAGCACCACGGTTTTCAAGGGATATTAGAAACTTGGTTCGGAAATAACAGTTTTAATTTCCTCAGCATAAACATCACTGAAGATCTTACGGCCTGTACATACCAGCTTTGCAGTGAAAAAGGCACAACAGATGGCTGAAGAAGTTTGGTATGGGCCCCCAAATCCTAAGAAAGTTTACAGGGGCACAATTGAGAGCATCCTGACTGGCTGTATCACTGCCTGGTACGGGAACTGTACTTCCCTCAATCGCAGCACTCTAGAGAGTGGTGCGGACAGCCCAGCACATCTGTAGATGTGAACTTCAGGTCATTTACAAATGCAGGTGTGAGAAAAGGGCCTGAAGGATCATTGGGGAACTGAGTCACCCCAACCACAAACTGTTCCAGCTATTACTCTATTACTATCGGGAAATGCTACCCCAGCATAAAAACTAGGACCAATAGGCTCTAGGGTAGCTTCTTCCACCAGGCCATCAGAAAGATTAATTCATGCTGACACAACTGTATTTCTATGGTATATTGTTGTACATATTATTTATTATAAATTACTATAAATTGCACATTTAGATGGAACTGTAACAAAGATTTTTACTCCTTATATATGAAGGATTTAAGAAATAAAGTCAATTCAATACAATCATTTATGAATGTTATCTTACATAGTTATATTTATTATTTTCTTTATCTTTTGTGTTTTTTGTGCTGCATTGGATCCGGAGTAACAATTATTTAATTCTCCTTTACACTTGTGCACTGGAAATAACATTAACACAAGCTTGAATCTTCAACATCACCAATAACCTGTCCTGCTCCAACCACGAAGATGTCACAGCTAAGAAATCTCACCGATGCCTCCAGCACCCAGGGCTTTTCTCACTGTTACCATCAGGTAGGAGGTACAGAAGCCTGAAGGCACAAACTCAACGATTCAGGAACAGCTTCTTCCCTCTGCCATCTGATTCCTGAATGGACTTTGAATCTTTGGGCACTACCTCACTTTTTTTTGATGTACAGTATTCCTGTTTTTGCACAATTTTTAAATCTATTGAATATATATTGTAATTGATTTACTTGTTTATTTATTATTATTATTTTTATTTTATTATTACTATTATTTTCTTCTATATTATGTATTGCATTGAACTGTTGCTGCTAAGTTAACAAATTTCACATCACATGCCGGTGATAATAAACCTGATTCTGATTCTGCTTCGACTCCTTAGGGCAGCTAAAGCAATTCCATTTCTCCCTGTTGACTCTCACCAATTTCTACTGATGCACCATAAAGAGTGTTCAGTTAGGATGCATTGTGGCTTGCTACAGCAACTGCTCTGCATGTGATTGTAGGGAGGGGTGGACACAGCCCTGCACATCACAGGAAACAGCTGCCTCTTCATGGACTCTGTCTACACTTCTCAATCCCTCAGTAAAGCAGCCAGTATAATCAAAACCTCCAGCCACCTCAGGGAATTCTTTCTACTTCCCTCTCCCATCAGGCAGAAGATACAAAAGCCTGAAAGTACATACCACCAGGCTCCAGGACAGCTTCTAGCCTGCTGTTATATGTTGGGCTTGACCTCAGAATCCACCTAAATGTGACTTTATGGTCTACCTGTGCTGCATTCTCTCTGTGGCTGTAACGTTTTACTCTGCATTCTTTTGTTTCTTTTCCTTGTACTACCTCAACACACTGGATTGATCTATGGATCCGTATGAAAGGTATGCAAAACAAAGATCGTCACTGTGCCTCAAGACTTGCACCACTAACCTCAAGAACACTTACCTCAACCATCAGACTCTTGAACAAAAGAGAATAGCTAACCCATTTAAGGGTTATTTACAGTTTACAGTTCCTGATGTTTACAGTTTGCAATTACAGTTCTATAGATTTGCTAATTATGTCCACAGAAAAAGAATCTCAGGGTTGTATGCGGTGACATGTATGTACTCTGATAATAAATTTTGTGACCGTAAGCTAAAATTCGGCAGTTGTTTGGGATATGCTGGGAATGCACACTGGTTGATCCTGCTCCGTTCATACATCCTCATCAGCTGAGGACAACTCAAACGTGAGCACACTGAATCTGCCAGCATAGGAATGGCCCCTTTAGCTCACCATCTGTGAAAGGAAATAGGAATAACCTTGGGAATTATAGATCAATCTGTGGTGGGCAAACTACTGGAGAGGATTCTTAGAGACAGGGCATACGAGTTTTTGGAGAAGCAAAGTTTGATGAGGGATAGTCAGCGTGGCTTTGTGAGGGGCAGGTCATACCTCACAAGCCTGATTTGAATTATTTGAGGATGTGACAGAGCATATTGATAAAGGTAGAGCAGTGAAAATGGAGATTGGTAAGGTGGTTGACAAAGTTCCTCATGGTAGGTGCAGAGTTGTGGGTCGAGAGTGATCACTGCAGGGACATCCAGTTATTGCCCTGTTCTTGCCTGTCACAAGCATGGCGGCAGCACTGATTCCAACAGTCACAAGCGCGTCACACGTCAGATGAATGCTGACTCCGCCCTGTTCCCTCCTTCCGCATGCCGAGCACGCACAGACATATGGGGTCTGCGCACGCCCGCGCACGCGCAGTGTCTCCTTCGGGAGAAGGGGGCGGGGCTCAAGCGCAGCGGCCTGAGGAGCGCAAGCGGCCGGGAGCCCTGTCTGTCCGCCCGGACTCCGGACACCGGACACCGCCGTTATGGAGGCCGGCGCCGCGCTCATCGCCTGCATACTCTGCGCAACGTTGCTCAGGTGGAGCGGAGCCACGCTAGAGGAGGCGGCCGTGGCAGGTGAGGGCCCGGCGGGGGAGGGAGTGCGGCCCGTGGCACGGTACCGAATGCAGTCGGAGAGAGCGGCGCCCGGTGGCAGTGCGGAGGGTAATTACCAGTGTACTGCTGCATCCTTGGTTAGAGCGGATACAGTACCTGGGGTCAGAGTAGATATCTGTCTGGCTCAGGACAATGCCTGTAGGCAGGGTGGGTACCCACCTGGATCAGGACATTGCCTGTAGGCAGGGTGGGTTCCCACCTGGATCAGGACATTGCCTGTAGTCAGGGTGGGTACCCACCTGGATCAGGACATTGCCTGTAGGCAGGGTGGGTACCCACCTGGATCAGGACATTGCCTGTAGTCAGGGTGTGTACCCGCCTGGATCAGGACAATGCCTGTAGTCAGGGTGGGTACCCACCTGGATCAGGACATTGCCTGTAGTCAGGGTGGGTACCCACCTGGATCAGGACAATGCCTGTAGTCAGGGTGGGTACCCACCTGGATCAGGACATTGCCTGTAGTCAGGGTGGGTATCACCTGGATCAGGACAATGCCTGTAGTCAGGGTGGGTACCCACCTGGATCAGGACAATGCCTGTAGTCAGGGTGGGTACCCACCTGGATCAGGACAATGCCTGTAGTCAGGGTGGGTACCCACCTGGATCAGGACAATGCCTGTAGTCAGGGTGGGTACCCACCTGGATCAGGACAATGCCTGTAGTCAGGGTGTGTACCCGCCTGGATCAGGACAATGCCTGTAGTCAGGGTGGGTTCCCGCCTGTATCAGGACAATGCCTGTAGTCAGGGTGGGTACCCACCTGGATCAGGACATTGCCTGTAGGCAGGGTGGGTACCCACCTGGATCAGGACATTGCCTGTAGTCAGGGTGGGTACCCACCTGGATCAGGACAATGCCTGTAGTCAGGGTGTGTACCCGCCTGTATCAGGACATTGCCTGTAGTCAGGGTGGGTACCCACCTGGATCAGGACAATGCCTGTAGTCAGGGTGTGTACCCGCCTGGATCAGGACAATGCCTGTAGTCAGGGTGGGTACCCACCTGGATCAGGACATTGCCTGTAGGCAGGGTGGTACCCACCTGGATCAGGACATTGCCTGTAGTCAGGGTGGGTACCCACCTGGATCAGGACAATGCCTGTAGTCAGGGTGGGTACCCACCTGGATCAGGACATTGCCTGTAGTCAGGGTGGGTACCCACCTGGATCAGGACATTGCCTGTAGTCAGGGTGGGTACCCACCTGGATCAGGACATTGCCTGTAGTCAGGGTGGGTACCCACCTGGATCAGGACATTGCCTGTAGTCAGGGTGGGTACCCACCTGGATCAGGACATTGCCTGTAGTCAGGGTGGGTACCCACCTGGATCACGACATTGCCTGTAGTCAGGGTGGGTACCCACCTGGATCAGGACATTGCCTGTAGTCAGGGTGGGTACCCACCTGGATCAGGACATTGCCTGTAGTCAGGGTGGGTACCCACCTGGATCAGGACATTGCCTGTAGGCAGGGTGTGTACCCGCCTGGATCAGGACAATGCCTGTAGTCAGGGTGTGTACCCGCCTGGATCAGGACAATGCCTGTAGTCAGGGTGTGTACCCGCCTGGATCAGGACAATGCCTGTAGTCAGGGTGTGTACCCACCTGGATCAGGACAATGCCTGTAGTCAGGGTGTGTACCCGCCTGGATCAGGACAATGCCTGTAGTCAGGGTGGGTACCCACCTGGATCAGGACATTGCCTGTAGTCAGGGTGGGTACCCACCTGGATCAGGACATTGCCTGTAGTCAGGGTGGGTACCCACCTGGATCAGGACATTGCCTGTAGGCAGGGTGGGTACCCACCTGGATCAGGACATTGCCTGTAGTCAGGGTGGGTACCCACCTGGATCAGGACATTGCCTGTAGTCAGGGTGGGTACCCGCCTGGATCAGGACATTGCCTGTAGTCAGGGTGGGTACCCGCCTGGATCAGGACATTGCCTGTAGGCAGGGTGTGTACCCGCCTGGATCAGGACAATGCCTGTAGTCAGGGTGTGTACCCGCCTGGATCAGGACAATGCCTGTAGTCAGGGTGGGTACCCACCTGGATCAGGACATTGCCTGTAGTCAGGGTGTGTACCCGCCTGGATCAGGACAATGCCTGTAGTCAGGGTGGGTACCCACCTGGATCAGGACATTGCCTGTAGTCAGGGTGTGTACCCGCCTGGATCAGGACATTGCCTGTAGGCAGGGTGTGTACCCGCCTGGATCAGGACATTGCCTGTAGTCAGGGTGGGTACCCGCCTGGATCAGAACAATGCCTGTAGTCAGGGTGTGTACCCGCCTGGATCAGGACATTGCCTGTAGTCAGGGTGGGTACCCACCTGGATCAGGACAATGCCTGTAGTCAGGGTGTGTACCCGCCTGGATCAGGACAATGCCTGTAGTCAGGGTGGGTACCCGCCTGGATCAGGACAATGCCTGTAGTCAGGGTGTGTACCCGCCTGGATCAGGACAATGCCTGTAGTCAGGGTGGGTACCCGCCTGGATCAGGACAATGCCTGTAGGCAGGGTGGGTACCCACCTGGAACAGGACAATGCCTGTAGTCAGGGTGGGTACCCACCTGGATCAGGACAATGCCTGTAGGCAGGGTGGTACCCACCTGGATCAGGACAATGCCTGTAGTCAGGGTGGGTAGCCACCTGGATCAGGACAATGCCTGTAGTCAGGGTGGGTACCCGCCTGGATCAGGACAATGCCTGTAGTCAGGGTGGGTAGCCACCTGGATCAGGACAATGCCTGTAGTCAGGGAGGGTACCCGCCTGTATCAGGACATTGCCTGTAGTCAGGGTGGGTACCCACCTGGATCAGGACAATGCCTGTAGGCAGGGTGGGTACCTGCCTGGATCAGGACAATGCCTGTAGTCAGGGTGGGTACCCGCCTGTATCAGGACAATGCCTGTAGTCAGGGTGGGTACCCGCCTGTATCAGGACAATGCCTGTAGTCAGGGTGGGTAGCCGCCTGGATCAGGACAATGCCTGTAGTCAGGGTGGGTAGCCGCCTGGATCAGGACAATGCCTGTAGTCAGGGTGGGTAGCCACCTGGATCAGGACAATGCCTGTAGTCAGGGTGGGTATCACCTGGATCAGGACATTGCCTGTAGTCAGGGTGGGTACCCACCTGTATCAGGACATTGCCTGTAGTCAGGGTGGGTACCCACCTGGATCAGGACAATGCCTGTAGTCAGGGTGGGTACCCACCTGGATCAGGACATTGCCTGTAGTCAGGGTGGGTACCCACCTGTATCAGGACATTGCCTGTAGTCAGGGTGGGTACCCACCTGTATCAGGACATTGCCTGTAGTCAGGGTGGGTACCCACCTGTATCAGGACATTGCCTGTAGTCAGGGTGGGTACCCACCTGGATCAGGACATTGCCTGTAGTCAGGGTGGGTACCCACCTGGATCAGGACAATGCCTTGCCTGTAGTCAGGGTGGGTACCCACCTGTATCAGGACATTGCCTGTAGTCAGGGTGGGTACCCACCTGTATCAGGACATTGCCTGTAGTCAGGGTGGGTACCCACCTGGATCAGGACATTGCCTGTAGTCAGGGTGGGTACCCACCTGGATCAGGACAATGCCTTGCCTGTAGTCAGGGTGGGTATCACCTGTATCAGGACATTGCCTGTAGTCAGGGTGGGTACCCACCTGGATCAGGACATTGCCTGTAGTCAGGGTGGGTATCACCTGGATCAGGACATTGCCTGTAGTCAGGGTGGGTACCCGCCTGTATTAGGACAATGCCTGTAGTCAGGGTGGGTACCCACCTGTATCAGGACAGTACCTGTAGTCAGGGTGGGTACTTGCCTGGAGTAAAGCTGTACCTGAGGTATTTTTCTGTGGTAATGCAATTCTGAGCCTCCAGTGCTTTGAGTGGTAGTGTACTCAGGACAGGACTGTGTGCAGAGTAGGAGTTGTATAAGCCTGGAATTAGGTTGTACTCAGGATTTAAGTGGGAGGACACACAGGGTAGGGAATGCCTGGTGTCAGAATGGGAATGCAGCTGAGCTAGAGCAATGTCGAGAGTTACAGTCAGTATATCAGAGGTGTATATACTGGATATATGTTGTGTCTCGGGAGGGGTAACACCTCTGGTGAAAAGGTTTGTAATGTCCATTCTGCAGCAGCTCACTTTGCTTTGGGACCCACTGGATACTCAGCTCTCACCTGTATCTCAAGCTGTTTGCATGCCCCAGTACACTGCTTTGACAAGCAGGCAAAACCAGGTGAGGGTAGCTGGTTATCTTCATGTCCTGTTGAGATAGGGACATGCCTGTCCTGGCATGTGAAGCCAGCTCCAGCGGACTGGGGAGATGAGATTAGCAGTGAGGTTTCATCACTAGGAAGGTGGTACTGTAACGCTTCATGCACAAGGCACAGGAGACGTCATCATCATCCACTGCAGCCGAGGAAGACCCCAGTTTGAGACTACTGATTGTACAAATGGATGTGACCTTCTGGGGTGGAGAGAGTGGAACTGCCCCAGTGCAATGGCTTTTTCTCTTTAAAAACACTTCTGCACAGTTTTCTGGTCATCACTGGATATGGCAGGCAAAGCACACACCTGAGATACGACAGGACTTGGAGTGAAGGTGGGGGAAGCACACAATACCATTGTTGCTATTTAAAATATATAACATATAACAGTTACAGCACAAAAACAGACCATCTCGGCCCTTCTAGTCTGTGCTGAATGCTTACTCTCACCTAGTCCCACTAGCCCGCACTCAGCCCATAACTCTCCATTCCTTTCCTGTCCATATACCTATCCAATTTTTTTAAAGTGACAAAATCGAACCTGCCTCTACCACTTCTACTGGAAACTCATTCCACACAGCTACCACTCTCTGAGTAAAGAAATTGCCCCTCGTGTTACCCCTAAACTTTTGCCCCTTAACTCTCAACTCATGTCCTCTTGTTTGAATCTCCCCTACTCTCAATGGAAAAAGCCTATCCATGTCAACTCTATCTATCTCCCTCATAATTTTAAATACCTCTATCAAGTCCCCCCTCAACCTTCTACGCTCCAATGAATAGAGACCTAACTTGTTCAACCTTTCTCTGTAACTTTCAGGTTTCCCTGAAACCCAGGTAACATTCTAGTAAATCTATCTGTGGAATAAGGCAATATCCTACATGGGGGGGGGGGGGAGGCGGGGAGTGGTGGGGTATAGATGAGGCATGCAGTGTGCATGGACAAAATGGGTATATTACCAGAATAAATCAATGCCTCATGAATGGTCCAGGTAATTATCCACACTGACCAGAGACACTGCCCTGTGCACTGTCAACTGCCTGCTGACACCCGACACAGAAAAATACCCAAATAACTCAGGTAACTGTCTTACTCTGGGCATATGCCCATCTGGACCATAGATACAACGCTGTCCTGGGTAACTTTGCCCCCAGGTAGATACCTACTGACACGGGTAACGTGCCTCACTATACGTATCCAAGAAGAAGAATGTTCGCAGGATAGGGTAGTACTGATGACAGGATAAGAGAGTGAGAGAAAAATACGGAGGGTTAGGGTGCAGTACATACCCAGGATCAGATCAGATCACTGCAGTCTCTTGTGATATTTGTTCAGTGGCAGTAGGATATTGAATTTAAGTTAAATTTCCATAAGAACAGTCTATAGTCAGGGGGAGTATCAGCGTGTACCTGGGGTAAACAGTCTGTAGTCAGGAAGTGTATCGATGTGTACCTGGGGTAAACAGTTCTGGGTCGGGAGGTGTATCACTGGGTTGATGTACCTGTGGGAAGATGTATTGGAATTACATGATTTTGGTCAACCTGTTGCATTTGAGTGCTGGCATGCAGTGATCAGGTCGCATGAGCAGTGTTTTGTTGTGTTTCTCTGGAATGAGTTACCAGAGGAGGTAGCAAAAAGCATTTCAAGGCATCTGGGGATGTGAATGTGTCAGGCAGGGAGGGATTGGAAGTGGGATTGCCACAGTTAGAGAGGATGGACAATTTGCTGTACAGCTCCATGATTGTACTCGCAGAGAGGGGCGTCAGGTCGGGTGTTTGTTGCTTAATGTTGTACATAATTGAGTACTATTTGTATTTTTATGTTCGTTTATTGGTATTCAACCAATTACATATATGACACCTAACCAAACAACATTCCACCAGTCCAAGGTGCTCAACGCAGTATATGTAGCTCACGCTCAGAAATCAAAGTAATTAACCACAAATAATAAAATATATTCCAGATGTTTTACATTTAGCTAAAGGTGCAGTTATGATAAAAGTTAAAAAGTAAACAGTATAATGCTACTAACTCCAAACAGCTTTTGTAGAAAGAGGTTCACATATATTTCTTAATCTAGACTGTGATTGTTTAAATGGTTAACTCAGTATTAACAACATGTACAATTGTTTGTGTCTTATTAATTTAGGCAGATTGTGTTTGTCTATTATTGTGATTTAGATGAAGATCAGACCACTTTTTGTTAGAAGTTCAGGGTTCAAATTTAGGTTCGGATCAGACACATGACCCCCTCCAACTCACTGTTTCCACACTAAAAATCGAACCGAACAAAACAGAACTGGCACATCAACTTGTCAAATCCCTCTTACTGCACAAAAAATCCCAAGAAGATTGGGCGAAAAAACAGAATATAAAAACCATAAGACTATAAAAGAGTCTATAGTCCAAAGTCCACATCCAAAACACAGAGAGCCCGGGGAACATTCTCCGGGCCCAGCAGCAGACCTTTAACTCTCCACTACAGAGAGATCATAAGTAAAGCAGCCGGCACTCTCCCCTCTGCACTTGCCTCGATGTTTTAATCTCTCTTGTTGCTTTAATTGGAGAAATAGAGCCAAACATTGGTTTGCGCCTGCTCGCTAAGGGGTTCCTGCATCGGCTCTGTCTCCTGGAACTCCTTTGGAAACTGCCGAGCACTGGAGCACCCAAACAATCTCCAAGCATCCAAACTCACCCTGATGCTTCAGTTGCCCTTGTTGCTTTAATCGGCAAACAATGGAAACTATGATCAGCAAAATGGGGTCAAGTATCTTGGCTCACCATCCTGCAGCCTTCTTGCCACAAAGTTTGCTGACACTGCCTCTGCCTTCCAGAATACTCTCGAATACTGCACCCAAACAATCTCCAAACTGGCGCCAGCAGTTCCAGAATCACATGCAGACAAAAAACAAATGTAAAAGACACATAATAAACCTATCAGTAGTCAATGCAGAAAACCGGATAATTGCAAAGTGTTCACAAACCTTTTCTTGCAACTGTGTGTATATATGAGAGAGAGTATGAGCTGCCAGCAAAAGAAGTGAGTGAGACAGGTACATTACCAACATCTAAAAGACTCTTGGACAGGAAGTGCATTGGAAAGGTTTCAAAAGATATGGCAAATGTGGACAAGTGAGACCGCCTTAGAGCAAAGGAATATGGAGACAGACAAAATCTGTTAGTAAAATCAGCCTTGCTCTTTCCCGTAATTATCTTAAACCTAACTCGTTCTTTATTTTGGTTTTTTTAATTATTCTTGTCACATGTACAGTGAAGAACTTGTCTTTCCAACTGTTAAAATACAAATCTAGAGTCCATGGACCACAGGTTGGGAACCCCTATCTTAATGTAATTGCGTGGGGATGTCATAAGTAGGTCATTTTACACAAGCGTTGTGGGCACGTGGAATATGTTACTAGGGTGGTGGTAGATGCATTAGGGACATTTAAGAGACTCTTAGATAACATGGATGATAGAAAAATAGGGGGTTACATAGGAGGGAAGGGTTAGATTGATCTTGGAGTAGGTAAAAAGTTTGGCACAACGTGGATCGAAGGATCTGCACTTTTATGTTCTAATAGAAATTTGTTGTTGGAATGTAATTCATAATTAGCACCTATATCATTAAACATTATTGCCACATGACAAAATGAAATAGAAGCTCCTGAAGAAGTTGAGCAACTGAAGACTTCGCCAATGTTAACATTTAATTCAATGGTGCAGCAACTTTGGATGCTTAGAGACCTGAGTTTTGTAAGGCTATTTCAAGATAAGAAAAGCAGTGCAATGGAAAGGTTTGAAAGGATAAGAAGATTAAAAAAGTTTTGTTGCATAGAGTCAGCAAAGGTCATCACAAGACTTGGCGTGAAAGAGATTAGAGCAGTGACTTCAAGTTTATGGAGAGCAGTTCTGAGGGAACCAGGCCAGTAATGTGATGGAACAACTGTCTGTAAATAACAGAAGCGACAATGGGAGTTGAGCAATTGAGTTTGTGGAAAACCTTTTTGAACTTCAGTATAACTATTGCTCATGGCCTAAAACTGTGTCAGAAAGGTATAGGAATAGAATTTGGCCATTTGGCCCATCAAGTCTGTTCCACCATTTCATCATGGATGATTTATTATCCCTCTCAACCCCATTCTTCTGCCCTCCCCCCCCCTTAAGCTTTGACACCCCGACTAATCAAGAACATATCCCCCTCCACTTTAAATATACCCAATGACTTAACACCTACAGCCATCTGTGGCAATGAATTCCACAGGTTCACTGCTCTCTGGCTAAATAAATTCCTCCTCATCTCTGATAGAGTTTCTGATACACAGTGAATCCAGGACTAACTAAAATATTATGCAGCTTCTCTAGCTTCAGTTAGTACCCCTCTAACCTCATGTAATTTTAAGTACAAATGAATATAAGCACTTTACTAAGTAATACAAGTGCTAGTTTAAGTACTTATAGTCACATACAGTAATTATTTATTGTAAGTACATAAATGGGGTGATACGACAGCATAGCGGTGAGTGGGGAGGAGGATGAAATAAGCTGGGTGGCGATAGGTAGAAGTAAAGGGCAGAAGAGAATCTAATAGGAGAGGACAGTGGACAAGGAAGCGGGAAGGAGGAGGGGCACAAGAAGCAGGTAATGGGTAGATGAGGATAAGGGTGAGAGAGGAACCAGATGGGGAATGAAGAAAAGAGGTTCGGATACTCAGACTCAAAAATAGTTACTTTCACCAATCAGTAAGCTGGAGCAACACCTCCACCACTGCTTTATTATTTGCTGTCAGTCACCTTATGTACAGCCTAGCATCAGTTTATGGATACACAATCAATCTACATATATAAGCTATCTTGTCTATTTATAGAAGCATAGAAATCTATAGCATACTAAAGGCCTTTTGGCCTACAATATTAGGCTGACCATGTAACCCACCCTAAAAACTGCCTAGAATTTCTCTACTGCATAGCCCTCTTTTTCTAAGCTCCATGTACCTATCCAAGAGTCTCTTAAAAGACCCTATCGTATCCACCTCCGTCACCATTACTGACAGCCCATTCCACGCACTCACCACTCTCTGTGTGAAAAACTTAACCATGACATCCCCTCTGTACCTACTTCCAAGCACCTTAAAACTATGTCCTCTCATGTTAGCCATTTCAGCCCTGGAAAAAGCCTCTGGCTATCCACATGATCAATGCCTCTCATCATCTTATACACCTCTATC
Organism: Hypanus sabinus; assembly: GCF_030144855.1. Lineage (NCBI taxonomy): Eukaryota > Metazoa > Chordata > Chondrichthyes > Myliobatiformes > Dasyatidae > Hypanus > Hypanus sabinus. Next base: position 3,421,558 of record NC_082708.1, read on the forward strand.
AGGTCACCTCTCATCCTCTGTCTCTCCAAGGAGAAAAGGCCGAGTTCACTCAACCTATTTTCATTAGGCATGCTCCCCAATCCAGGCAACACCCTTGTAAAACTCCTCTGCATTCTTTCTGTAGTATCCACATCCTTCCTGTAGTGAGATGATCAGAACTGAACACAGTACTCCAACTGGGGTCTAACTAAGGTTTTGTATAGCTGTAATATTGCCTCACGGCTCTTGAGCTCAATCCTATGGTTGATGAAGGCCAATACACCATACACATTCTTAACAACACTCAACCTGTGCAGCCTCTTCGACCCCAAGATCTCGCTGATTCTCCTCCACACTGCCAAGAATTTTACCATTAATATCATATTCTGTCTTCAAATTTGACCTGCTGAAATGAACCACTTCACACATTTCTGAGTTCAATTCTATCTGCCACTTCTCAGCCCAGTTCTGCATCCAGTTGATGTCACACCCTCCAGACTATTCACCACATCCCAACCTTTGTGTCATCAGCAAACCTACTAACCCTGTCTCCTACTTCCTCATCCTGGTCATTTATAAAAATCACTAAAAGGAGGGGTCCCAGAATAAATCCCTGCGGAACACCACTGGTCACCGTCCTCCATGCAGAATACAAACCATCCACAACTACCCTTTGCTTTCTGTGGGCAAGCCGGTTCTGGATCCACAAAGCAAGGTCTCTTTGGATCCCATGCCTCATTACTTTCTGAATGAGCCTTGCATGGGGAACCTTATCAAATGTCTTACTGAAATCGATATGCACTACATCCACTGCTCTACCTTCATCAATGTATTTTGTTACATCCTCAAAGAATTCAATCAGGTTTGTAAGGTATGACCTGCCCTTGACAAAGCCATGCTGACTGTCCGTAATCAGATTAAGTACCGGGGTACATAATTCTCTAACTGTGGTCTTACCAACATCTCATACACATGCAATATAATGCTCCAATTCCTATACTCAGTACCCTGAGGGATGAAGGCCAGCGTACCAAAGCCGTCTTTGTCACTCTGTCTACCTGTGCTGTCACTTTTCGGGAACCATGTATCTGAACTCTTTTCAACAATTTTTTATTTTATTTATTTACGGGATGTGGGTGTCACCAGCTAAGCCAGCATTTGTTGCCCTTGGAAAGGTAGTGATGAGCTGTCTTCTTGAACCGCTCTAGTCCCTGAAGGAATGTACTGTACACCCACGGTGCTGTTAGGGAGGGAATTCCATGATTTTGACCCAGCAACAATGAAGGAACGGCGATAAGTTTCCAAGTCAGGATGATGAGTCAGGAGGGAGATTTACACCACAGCAACAACATCTCCTATGGCTCCATGCATACAAAAGAGAGCCACACCCTTCTTTAAGATGAATTATCATCCCTGTAGAATATTTTGGGACTTGCCTGCTAGATGTATCCAATGCCCTCTTGATTTCACTTGTGTTTTCCCACTCAGTAAAGGTTTTTTTTATGTACAGTTCCATCCCACTGGTTTGTAAGGCAATCGGATATTCTTCCTCATAACTGCATGGGTTTCTTCTGGCTTTCTGGTTTCCAAAGATGTGCGGGTTGCTCAGTTAATTGGTCACATGGGTGGAACAAGATAGCTTGGGCTCATTGGGTTGTATCTCTAAGTAAATACATTAATGACGAGAGCCTCAATGTCTCTCATCAACCAAGGTTCCCCAAAATTGCCAGCTTTGCCTTTCACCCTAACATTTTTAAAACATCCCACTTGCCAGGGATCCCTTTACCTCTCACCCAACCAACCTCTGCAAGTTCCTTTCTCATGTCTCGTATCTCCAGAAATGGTCCTACCTCAATCTAACTTGCGGACCATTGCTATCTTTCTCCATTATTATGGTGACAGGCCCCAAGTGCTCCCCACTGACACTTCAGTCACTTCCCTTACGCTGTTCCCTTGGAGGAGCTCCAGTGTGGCACCCTCTCTAGTTGAGTCCACTGTTAGGTAAGCTTTCTTGGGCACATTTAACCAATGCCACCCCATCCCAACCCTTTACACTATGGGCAGCCCAGTCATTATTATGCAAGTTACAATGTCCAACTAATACCGCACTATTATTCTTACATCTAGCTACTCCTGACTACTGAGGGAGGGGATGGGGGTTTTGAGAAGAGCAGAATGTGTGTCTGGAGTGGGTACACTTTTTGACAACAGAATATCTGCACCATGTTGTTGGAACCTACAGGAAAGATAATGAGCTGATGGGAAGTAGTGTGCACAGTTTCGGGAGTACAACATGGTCACTGCCAGTTACTACTCATTACAAAGAGAGACTCAGTGGCAGCAATGGAGTCTTCAGAAACAGTACAATTGTGGTGAGGTTACACTCAGGTTGGAGGAACAATGCCTTGTATTCTGTCTGGGTAGCCTCCAACCTGATGGCATGACCATCGATAGATATCTTGAACTTCCAACAATGTCGCCCCACCCCCCCTTCACCATTCCCTTTTTGCTGTCTCACCTTAGCTCCTTCTCACCTTTCCCTGCTGCTCCTCCCCCTTTTCTTTCTCCGATGGCCTTCTGTCCTCTTCTATCAAACTTTCCCTTCTCTAGTCCTATACCTCTTTCATCAACCAACTTCCCAGCTCTTTACTTCACCCTCCCCCTTCAGGTTTCACCTATCACCTTGTGTTCCTCTCCCCCTCCTCCCACCTCATACTTACTCCAGTCCTGCCGAAGGTTCTTGGCCCAAAAGGTCAATTGTACTCTTTTCCATAGATGCTGCCTGGCCTGCTGAGACTCTCCAGCATTTTGCTTGTATTTGTTCTGCTTTGTGCTCATCCTATTATAATAAGCATGGGCATCTTGGTCAGCACAGGCCAGTTGGGCCAAAGCGCCTGCTTCTATGCTATGTAATTTTATCACTACAAATAGAATTAAAAGGTGGTGTCTCTTCTCACTGCTGCCATCAGGAAGAAGGCACAGGAGCCTCAGTACTCACACCACCAGGTTTAGGAAAAGTTATTACCGCTCAACGATCAGGCTCTTGAACCAGAGGGGGTAACCACTCACTTTACTCACTCCAAAATGGAACTTCTCTTACAACCTGTGGATTCACTTTCAAGGACTCCTCATTGCATCTTCTTGATATTTGTTGCTTATTTATTCATATATTATTTATTTCTTTTTGTATTTGTACCATTTGTCTTTTATACCCTAATTGAATACCTAAGTTGGTGCAGTCTTTCATTGATTCTATTATGGCTATTATTTTTGAATTCATTGAGTATGCCTACAAGAAAGGGGATCTCAGAGTTGTGTTTGATAGCATATTCTGTATGTAGTTTAAAAATTTACTTTGAAATTTGAACTTTATCAGGGCATAGGATATGCCCTCCATGACCAGGTCTCTCAAGCAGCAGTCCCTAAAGTCAGATATGGTTCCGGTCCTCATCAGAAAGATTTATTTTTCTCTGACCCCACCCTCTGCACTGTTCTCCATCTCATTTTTAATTTTTGCTTGTGAACCAGTAACTTACCTGTCCTTGCACCAGAGAAGCCAGAAGCCAGGACTCGTGACCTCAGATATGTAGAACAGAGAACACTACAGGCTCTTCAGTCTACGATGTGGTGCCACCCCGTTAATCTACGTCAAGATCAATCTAACCCTTTCCTCCCACATAGCTCACCATGCGCTATTTTATTGGCCAGTTTTTGCTGGTCCAGGATTTTATTAAAGATGCAGCACAGTACCGAGCCCTTCCAGCCACACTGTCCAATGAGCCTACAGATCTGTATGTCCTTGTAATGTGGGATAAATCAGGAGCACCTGGAGGAAACCCACATAGTCACAGTGAGAATGTACAAACTCAGGTTGCTGGCACTGTAAATAGCGTTACACTAACCACTTTGTTACTATGCCTCCGAGTTCCTCTTTGCTGGGATGCCCTTAACTGTTTGTCCCCATGATTCCTAACGATCTGCAACCAAGGTGCTGTATGCTCGTAGTGATGCCTGTACAACTGTGGCAGAAGCTGAGGCTCACAGACTCCAACCTGATGGCATGAACATTGACTTCTCTAACTTCCGTTAATGCCCCTCTCCCCTTACCCCATCCCTGATATATTTAGTTTTTTTCCCCCTCTCTCCCCATCACAGCCTGTTCTCCATCTCCCTCTGGTGCTCCCCCTCCCCCTTTCTTTCTCCCTTGGCCTCCCGTCCCATGATCCTTTCCCTTCTCCAGCTCTGTATCACTTTTGCCAATCACCTGTCTGGCTCTCAGCTTCATCCCACCCCCTCCGGTCTTCTCCTATCATTTCACATTTTCCCCTCCCCCTCCTACTTTCAAATCTCTTGCTATCTTTCCTTTCAGTTAGTCCTGACGAAGGGTCTCGGCCCGAAACATTGACAGCGCTTCTCCCTATAGATGCTGCCTGGCCTGCTGTGTTCCACCGGCATTTTGTGTGTGTTGTTGTTTGAATTTCCAGCATCTGCAGATTCCCTCGTGTTTGCTCACAGACTCCCATTAATTTTTTAGTAGCTGCTGATGTTTAAGCCTTTCAATCCCTTCTCACTGCCTCTGAACAGCTATGGATAAAAGGATAAAAGGTAATTAAATAATTACAAAAGAGTGGAAAGATGCAGTTGAAACCAGATTTGACTTCATAAAAGTTTGGACTTTCTCCCCATGACCCTGTGGGTTTCCTCCAGGTTCTCCAGTTAATTGATCGCAGCGATGCAATTGGGTGGCTCAGTCATGAAGAGCCTGTACCCTGTTGTATCTCTAAATAAAAATGCAAGTTCGGGACCCGCATAAACTGCAATAAAATTGCACATGAATGAAAGAAAAATGGAGGGATAATATATTAAAAGGCATATGGCATGCTTGCCTGTGTTAGTCGAGGCATTGAGTTCAAACCTCAGGAAGTTGTGTTGCAGTTTTATGAAACTCGAGTTAGGCTGCATCCTTCATATGCACAGTTCTGCTCATCCATGAAAGGAAGGATGTTGAAGCTTTGGAGAGGGTGCAGAAGAGGTTTACCTGGATGCTGCCTGGTTTAGAGCGCTTGTGTTTTCTCTGGAGCAGCAGGCGATAAGGGGAGATCTGTAAGATTATCAGAGGCATAAATGGAGTATACAGACAATACATTTTTTCCGAGTGTTGAAATATCTAATACCAGAAGGCGAGAGGAAGTATTTTCAAAGGAGATGTGCGAGTTTGTTTACACAGAGGGTGGTGGGTGTCCAGAATGTGCAGCTGGGGAGAGGCAGAGGCAGAAATACTTCAGACTTTCAAGATAGGCACATGAATGTGAGGATACTAGAAGGATATGGACTTTGTGTAGATGGAAAAGATTAGTTAACCATTTACAAGGTTTAATTGGTTCATCACAACAATGCGGGCTGAATGGCCTAATCGGGTTTGGGGCTGCACTGGGTTCTGCAGGTGCAGGAGGCGCAAACTAAGTCCATGACAAGTTCAGTTTCAAGTACATTTATTACCAAAGTACAAATATGTCACCAGAAACAACCCTGAAATTCATTTTCCTGTGACTGTTCACAGAACATACAGAGGAACTCAGTACAGTCAATGAAAAACTGCATGCTAACAAGTCAGACAAATAACCAATGTGTAAATACAAACAGAGAAAAAAAACTAAATAATAATAAAATAATCAATATCAAAAATGTGAGTTGCAAAGTCCTTCAATGTGAGTTCATAGTTGGTAGAATCCGTTCATTGTTGAGCTAAGTGAAATTATCCCCTCTGGTTTGGGAGTTTGATGGTGGAAGCGTAATGACTATTCCTGAACCTGTTGGAGTGGGACCTGCGGCTCCTGTACTTCCTTCCTGATGAGGGCAGCAAGAAGAGAGCATGTCCTGGATGCTGGGGATCCCTAATAATGGATGCTGCTTTCCTGAAACAGCTCTACGTGTAGACGTGCTCAGTGGTGGGGAGGGCTTTAGCTATGATGAACTGGGCTGTATCCGCTAATTTTTGTAGGAATTGCAAGTTTAGGTAAATTATTATCAAAGTATGTATCTGTCAATACATAGTATAAGATAAGACCAGAAGATATACGCTACCTTTAGGCCATTTGGCCCATTGGATGTGCTCTGCCATTTCAGCATGTGCGTTTCCGCACTGCAGCACACTGTTGCGGAAGTATGAAGGATGTGGCCAGCTGGCACTTGAATACAAAACTGCAGATTGGCCTCTTTCCAGCAGGTTCTCAGCTTGCAGAGTCGTCGATTGGCCTGGCAGCCACTTCCCTGCATTTGAATTGCTGATACCTTCAAAAAGAGTTGAGCACACCAACATGGCAAAGTAGTTGTCAGGACAGGCACAGATAGTGCGGCATTGCAGTTGTAAAGAGAGACCCAGATGGTGTGACCTGCAGATTTCGGATCTGACCCAGTCAGTGTGGCACTGCGTTTGTAGAGAGACTGACCCAGTCAGGGTGGCACTGTGGTTGTAGAGAGACTGACCCAGTCAGTGTGGCACTGCGTTTGTAGAGAGACTGACCCAGTCAGGGTGGCACTGTGGTTGCAGAGAGACTGACCCAGTCAGGGTGGCACTGTGGTTGTAGAGAGACTGACCCAGTCAGGGTGGCACTGCGTTTGTAGAGAGACTGACCCAGTCAGGGTGGCGCTGTGGTTGTAGAGAGACTGACCCAGTCAGGGTGGCACTGCGTTTGTAGAGAGACTGACCCAGTCAGGGTGGCACTGCGTTTGTAGAGAGACTGACCCAGTCAGGGTGGCACTGCGTTTGTAGAGAGACTGACCCAGTCAGGGTGGCACTGCGTTTGTAGAGAGACTGACCCAGTCAGGGAGGCACTGTGGTTGTAGAGAGACTGACCCAGTCAGGGTGGCACTGCGTTTGTAGAGAGACTGACCCAGTCAGGGTGGCACTGCGTTTGTAGAGAGACTGACCCAGTCAGGGTGGCACTGCGGTTGTGGAGAGACTGACCCAGTCAGGGTGGCACTGCGTTTGTAGAGAGACTGACCCAGTCAGGGGGACACTGTGGTTGTAGAGAGACTGACCCAGTCAGGGTGGCACTGTGGTTGTAGAGAGACTGACCCAGTCTGGGTGGCACTGTGGTTGTAGAGAGACTGACCCAGTCTGGGTGGCACTGTGGTTGTAGAGAGACTGACCCAGTCAGGGTGGCACTGTGGTTGTAGAGAGACTGGCCCAGTCAGGGTGGCACTGTGGTTGTAGAGAGACTGACCCAGTCAGGGTGGCAATGCGGTTGTGGGGAGACTGACCCAGTCAGGGTGGCACTGTGGTTGTAGAGAGACTGACCCAGTCAGGGGGACACTGTGGTTTGTAGAGAGACTGACCCAGTCAGGGTGGCACTGCGGTTGTAGAGAGACTGACCCAGTCAGGAGGACACTGTGGTTGTAGAGAGACTGACCCAGTCAGGGGGACACTGTGGTTGTAGAGAGACTGACCCAGTCAGGGGGACACTGTGGTTGTAGAGAGACTGACCCAGTCAGGGGGACACTGTGGTTTGTAGAGAGACTGACCCAGTCAGGGTGGCACTGCGGTTGTAGAGAGACTGACCCAGTCTGGGGGGCACTGTGTTTGTGGAGAGACTGACCCAGTCAGGGGGACACTGTGGTTGTAGAGAGACTGACCCAGTCAGGGGGACACTGTGGTTGTAGAGAGACTGACCCAGTCTGGGTGGCACTGTGGTTGTAGAGAGACTGACGCAGTCAGGGGGGGCACTGTGGTTGTAGAGAGACTGACCCAGTCAGGGGGGGCACTGTGGTTGTAGAGAGACTGACCCAGTCAGGAGGGCACTGCAGTTTGTAGAGAGACTGACCCAGTCAGGGTGGCACTGTGGTTGTGGAGAGACTGACGCAGTCAGGGTGGCACTGTGGTTGTGGAGAGACTGACGCAGTCAGGGTGGCACTGTGGTTGTAGAGAGACTGACCCAGGCAGGGTGGGAAGCTGCCTTCGGTAACCGACAGATGACCGGTAAGTAAACAATCTTTTTTTTCGTGTCATTCTTTGATTGTCAAGATGTCAATGTTCAGTAATGTGTGCCGGCATAAACATTTCAAGTACATTTTATGGAATATATGCAATCCAGTATTTGACAACTGAGTGAAGCTTTTTTTGAGTTTCTTTGTCTGTCAGATGCTTGTCAGTGCTTGTCATAGCTGGCATCCCAGCAATGAATTTGATTTCATTGAATGTGTGTGTAATACTTATGGGTATTTGAGGGGGAGCTTCTTCGCTCAGGGGGGTTACCAGTGTGGAACAAGTTGCTGGCAGAAGGGGTGGGTGCTTGTTTGATTTCTGCATTTAACAGAGATGTGGATAGTTGTATGAATGGGAGAGGTATGGAGATCTATGGTCCCATACAGAGTGAGGGACTAAGCAGAATGTCTTGTTCAACATGACTGCATGTGCTGAAGGAACTGTTGTGTTGTGGTGTCTGATGACTGTGACTGGTGTCAGGTGATCTCAGCAAGTGCTTTTTTGTTTCTGGAGGATGTATTTAAAGGGTTCCAAGGAATGTGTTAATATTTAAAAGATGTGTCCATTTATGAGTAAGTTCATAGATGACTGTATATTTCTGGGAATATTGGTATTTTTGGGAATGGAGTTTGTTGCTGGGTGTTCTGCAGCCGAAGGAGAGTATCAGCCAACTGTTGTCGGCAACATACCTCTGAAGCCTGGTTCCACAATTCAGTAAGATTTCAGGCAGCACCCTCACTATTCCAGTGTCACTGACCGGGGTTCCATTCCACTGTGTCTCAAAGGAGTTTGTACATTCTCATGACTACATGAGGTTTCCTCCCAGTTTCTACCTGGTTAGTAGGTTAGTTGGTCACATAGGTGTAATTGGGAGGTGCGGGCACGCTGGGCCTGAAGGAACTGTTATTGTGCTTTATCTCTAAGTCGGTCAAATAAAAGATCACAGTTGATCTGGTCTTTGGCTCAACACCACTCTCATGCTCCTTGACACCTTTGGTGTTTAAATGTAAATCTTTCCTTTAAATACATTCAAATGCCCAAGAAACTGGTAAGATATAATATTGGACTGGTAAGAGTGGATCTGTCACTTTGAAGAGGATTTGTAATAGGGAATTGAGGAAATAGCAGTGGAATTAACTAAATATTTTGTTGCCTTCATGGAAGAAGAGTCACGGATCCTGTGTGAATGAAGAACTGAAATAATATTAGCTTGGTGAACTCAAAGGCTGATAATTACACTGGAGTTTTGAAATCAGTTGTTTTAGAGATAGTGCATTGGTATTACTCTGCATCTGCTGGCTTCTCTTTAACCATCCTCTTTGTTAGATCTTCAGAATTTTAGCAGGTTTGTCAAGTATCATTTCCTTCTGTAGAATTATAAAATGGTTACACCCCTTGACCTAAGTTTGAGTTAATTATTCAAAGTTAAAAGTAAATCTATTATTAAAGTATATATAAAGTTGCAAGAAAAAGTTTATGAACCCTTTGCAATTACCTGGTTTTTTGTATTAATGAGTAATAAAGTGAGTAATGATCTTCATTTTTCGGATCATTGTCTTGTTGCATCATCCAACTTCTATTAAGCTTCAGGTGATGAACTGCTATCCTGACATTCTCCTGTAAAATGCTTGATGCAATTTTGAATTCATTGTTCCCGCAAGAATTGCAAGCTGTCCAGCTCTGAGGTAGCAAAGTAGCCCCAAACCATGATGTCTCTTCCACCATGCTTCACAGTTAGGATTGGGTTTTGGTGTTGCTCTGCAGTTAGTTACCTTTACCCTCCAAACAAAGCAGTCTGCATTTCTGCCAAACATATTAATTTTTGTTTCATCTGTCTGTAGAGCAATGTCTCAGAAGCATTGTGGAACATCCATAAGATATTGGAACAGAAGTAGGCCTTTCGGCCCGTCGAGTCTGCTCCACCATTCCGTAATTTCTCCGCATCCCTGTTCTAAATGGACATCCTTCAATCCTAAAGTCGTGCCCTCTTGTCCTGGACTCCCATACCATAGGAAGTAACTTTGCCATATCTGATCTGTTCAGGCTTTTTAACATTTGGAATGTTTCTATGAGATCCCCCCTTCATTCTTCTGAACGCCAAGGAATACAGCCCAAGAGCTGCCAGACGTTCCTCATATGGTAACCCTCTCATTGCTGGAATCATTCTCGTGAATCTTCTCTGAACTCTCTCCAATGTCAATATTTCCTTTCTAAAATAAGGAGCCCAAAATTGCACACAATACTTGGTGTGGTCTCACGAGTGCCTTATAGAGCCTCAAAGTCACATCCCTGCTCTTATATTCTATACCTCTAGAAATGAATGCCAACATTGCATTCGCCTTCTTCACCACCGACTCAACCTGGAGATTAACCTTTAGGGTATCGTGCGCAAGGACTCCCAAGTCCCTTTGCATCTCTGCATTTTGAATTCTCTCCTCATCTAAATCATCATCTGCCCATTTATTTCTTCCACTAAAGTACATGACCATACACTTTTCAACATTGTATTTCATTTGCCACTTCTTTGCCTATTCTCCTAAACTATCTAAGTCTCTCTGCAGGCTCTCTGTTTCCTCAACACTACCTGCTCCTCCACCTATCTTTGTATCATTGGCAAATTTAGCCACAAATCCATTAATCCCGTAGTCCCAGTCATTGATATACATCGTAAAAAGCAGTGGTCCCAACACCAACCCCTGTGGAACTCCACTGGTAACCAGCAACCAGCCAGAATAGGATCTCTTTATTCCCACTCCCTGTTTTCTGCCGACCAGCCAATGCTCCGCCCATGCTAGTAACTTCCCTGTAATTCCATGGGCTCTTTTCTTGCTAAGCAGCCTCATGTGCAGCACCTTGTCAAAGGCCTTCTGAAAATCCAAGTACACCACATCTACTTCATCTCCTTTGTCTACCCTGCTTGTAATTTCCTCAAAGAATTGCGGTAGGTTTGTCAGGCAGGATTTTCCTTTCAGCAAACCATGCTGGCTTTGGCCTATCTTGTCATGTGCCTCCAGGTACTCCATAATCTCATCCCTTACAATCGATTCCAACAACTTCCCAACCACTGACGTCAGGCTATAGTTTCCTTTCTGCTGCCTCTACCCTTCTTAAATAGCAGAGTAAAATTTGCAATTTTCCAGTCATCCAGTACAATGCCAGAATCTTATCGATTCTTGAAAGATCATTTGTAATGCCGCCACAATCTCTCCAGCTACTTCCATCAGGTCCAGGAGATTTATCCACCCTCAGACCATTAAGCTTCCTGAGCACCTTCTGAGTCGTAATTCTCACTGCACATACTTCACTTCCCTGACGCTCTTGAATGTCCGGTATACTGCAGATGTCTTCCACTGTGAAATCTGATGCAAAATACGCATTCAGTTCCTCTGCCATCTCATTGTAATATCTCCAGCATCATTTTCTATTGATCCTACATCTACCCTCAGCTCTCTTTTACCCTTTATATACTTAAAAAAAGCTTATAGCATCTTCTCTGATATTAGTTGCCAGTTTATCTTTTCCTTCCAAATGACTTTCTTAGTTTCTTCTGCAAGTTTTTAAAAGCTCCCCAATCCTCTACCTTCCCACTAGCTCTGGCTTCCGTGTACACCCTCTCTTTTGCTTTTGCTTTGGCTCTGACTTCACCGTCAGCCATGGTAGTGTCCTTCTTCCATTTGACATCCAGGTAGTCTTTTTCAAACTTGAGATGTGTAGCAATGTTTCTTTTGGAGAATAGTGAACACCATTCATGTTTAGTGTTTTTCTTATAGTGGACACATGGGTAGAGATTTCTGCAGGCTTTTTGCTGTTGCTGTACTATATAGTTAATGTATAATATCAGACCACTTTATGTTGTAGGGACATATCGTTACATGCATTATTAGGCACATATTGAACATGCGCTATTAGGTGTGTATTGATCTGTACGTGTGTCCGGTTTGGTTTCTGCCAGTAAAGAACCTTGCTAACTTAGTTCCCATCTCCAGCATTTTTATCAATAACATTGTTGTGCAGCCAGGCCACGTACACAACAAATTGATGACAAGGTTAATGAACCTACATCGTATTGGAAGGCCGTGTTTTAATTGCTAACGACACTTGGAGGAAGAACGCAAGGAACGAGAGAAGGAGGCAGAGCGAGGCCGCGAGTCTGAAAGGAAGCGGGAGCACAGCCGGGGGTCAGGAACGTCGGGAGACCAAGAGACACATCCAGCCGAGACCACAGCCAGCGCTGGCCCCCAGAGGCTGACGGTCTGACTGCTCCAGAAGGGAGATAAAAAGGAGCGACATGCATCTAAACAGAGTGCGCTCGTGGCGCTAGCAAACAGGTCACGTGAGTTAATCAGAACGTGCAGTAACTGCCAGGAGCTAGCTAAAATGAAAACAAGAGAATGGGACTAAATTCACACAACAAGGATGGTGATGATTGGAACCATTACAGCATTTGATAGTGGCATTGAAGACCGGGCAACTTACATTGAAAGAGTGGAGTTATATTGTGATGCTAGCGGTGTTAATGATGAAAAGAAAGCCAGCGTCTTAGTGTTATGGGTGTGAAAACATACAGTCTGCTGCAGAGCTTGTTAACCCCTGAAAAGCCTGCTGACAAAACATTTAAACAAATAGCAGACACTCTCCAACAGCATTTAAACACAAATCACTGGTCATTGCTGAAAGATTTAAATTTCACAAACGGAATCAGAGCAAAATTGAAAGCATTTCTGAATATTGTGCTGAATTGTGGAAGTTATCAGAACATTGTCAAATTGGAGCTGGTCTATCGGACACATTGAGGGGCAGGTTAGTGTGTGATTAACACTGTGAAACCACACAGAAGAAGCTCCTGTGTGAAAAAGACCCTACATTAGAGGCGCTGAATATTGCAATATTAACGGAAGAGCAGCATGTGTTGCTTCAGAGATGCAACAAAAATCTCTGGAATATGCTACAAATAAAATGTCACTGAACAGAAATGAAGGAAAGAGATGTTACTGTTGTGGGAACATGTCGTATGACCCTGTTGACTGTTGGTTTAAAGACATAGAATGCAGAAACTGTGGCAAATGGGGCCACATTGGCAGAGTATGCAAAGCTAGTAAACAGAAGAAAAGGGACAAACTACAAACAAGAAACCCTAGAAAGGAAAATACAATAATGTACATAAAGTGAAAGAAAGCAGTTCTGATGAAAACAACTAAGACAAAAGTGAATTGTCTTGTCTGCAGCTTCACAGCATGAAAGAGACAGATGATCAAAGAGTAATATGGATCTCTCCACAAGTGACAGGCATGAGACTGAAAATGGAGTTGGGCACAGGCTCAGCTTGAACAGTGATCTCTGTACACGACTACAAATGACTGTTTTCTCACATACCTCTGAAATGAACTAAGCTACTGTGCAAGACTTGCACAGGACAGAAAGTATGTCCCAAAGGTAAAATTAAAGTGACAGTGACCTACGGAGACAACACACAGCGGATGAACCTCTAAGTACTGAAAAATGGAGGACCACCGTTGCTGGGACGTGAATGGCTCAGGAAAATCCAGTTGGATTGGCACACCATCGAGGCACTAGATGTGTCAACAAAGGAGGGCAGCTTGGCGGGGAAGATGTCCGCAGCTCTCCTCACCCATTGTCGACTATTACAACGCTGAGGAGGAGCTGGACAGCGTCGACGTTGAGGATGAACGCAGTATCCGTGGCCGTGACTCAGATGAAGATACAGAGGATGCAAGGGAGACAGATATGGCCTGTAGGCAGGACGATGAAGACTACCTGGAAGTAAAGGAGCAGGTGTACCAAGAAAAATTGACATCTCTCAAAAGAGCTACAGCAGTTACAGGAAGGCACTTTGCAGGAGTTTCAGAAAAGGATGAATCAACAATACAAGGAAAGAATACAAAATGCAGAGCTTTTTCTGCAACTGGAGACAGAACAAGTGGAAAGGAATTATATTAAAGAGAAGAAAGCAGCAGTGAAGGAATTTGAAGATAAAAAGATTGTTAGAAAAAAAGAAAAAGGTGATTGAGAATGAGAGGCTAACAATGGAACTCACAGGAGATTCTATGGAGGTAAAGCCAATAATCACTAGGAAACTAAGTAGACCTGTTCCAATTACCGACAAAAGACAAAATCCTGCACCTGCGCAGTTAAATTACTTGTTAACAGATGAACAGATAATGGAAGATCTGCGAACTCTCAATAAACTTAAATCTCCGAAAAGACCAGCATCTCCGTCTGCTCCTGAACAATTTCCTTGGGAAAGATCCATGAAAATTGGTCATTCCTTAAGCTTCTGGACAAAATGAATTCCATTCAAACAGAACAGCTTTCGCACAAGGTAAATCTTGAACCAATCATTTCTTCCATTGAGAATCATACACTTAATCCTTTGCAGGGAAGTTTCTTGCGTGCATACGTACATATTTTGAATCCTCAGCCAATGTGTCTTGTTTTTCACAAAGAAGTTGGGAAACAACATCAGAACAGAAATGAATTCTGGCAATAAACTGTAAGGTTTCTATTGTTGTGTTTTCACACTTGTGCTGAATGTGCATCTGAAGGAATTCTCCCTCTTGAGCCAGACAGATAGCACTGCAGGTAATCCTTAATATCAGCAAAAATGTACTTTAACAGCAGTTTAAAAACAATGGAACGAACAAAAGGATTTCGATCAACTGCTTCATCGAACGGTGAAAGATTACTGGTAAAGTACAGACATGTAAGGAGTCTGTGTGTTAGACAATAGACAATAGGTGCAGAAGTAGACCGTTCGGCCCCTCGAGTCTGCACCGCCATTCTGAGATCATGGCTGATCATTCACTATCAATACCCAGTCCCTGCCTTGTCCCCATATCCCTTGATTCCCCTATCCATCAGATATCTATCTCGCTCCTTCTTGAAAGCATCCAGAGAATTGGCCTCCACCGTCTTCCGAGGCAGTGCATTCCACACCTCCACAACTCTCTGGGAGAAGAAGTTTTTCCTCAACTCTGTTTTAAATAACTGACCTCTTATTCTCAATCCATTCCCTCTGGTACTGGACTCTCCCAACATCTGGAACATATTTCCTGCCTCATTCCTATCAAATCCTTTAATTATCTTAAATGTTTCAATCAGATCCCCTCTCAATCTCCTCAATTCTAGTGTGTACAAGCCCAATCTCTCCAATCTCTCTGCGTAAGACAACCCTGCCATCCCAGGAATCAACCTAGTGAATCTCCGCTGCACTTCCTCAATTGCCAGAATGTCCTTCCTCAAACCTGGAGACCAAAACTGTACACAATATTCCAGGTGTGGTCTCACCAGGGCCCTGTACAAATGCAAAAGAACATCCTTGCTCTTGTACTCAATTCCCCTTGTAACAAAGGCCAACATTCCATTTGCCCTCTTCACTGCCTGTTGCACTTGCTCATTCACCTTCATTGACTGGTGAACTAGGACTCCTAGGTCTCTTTGCATTTCTCCCTTACCTAACTCTACACCGTTCAGACAATACTCTGCCCTCTTGTTCCTGCTTCCAAAGTGGATAACTTCACATTTATTCACATTGAATGACATCTGCCAAGTATCTGCCCACTCACTCAGCCTATCCAAGTCTCCCTGTATTCTCCTAATGTCCTCTTCGCATGTCACACTGCCACCCAGTTTAGTATCGTCAGCAAACTTGCTGATATAGTTTTCAATGCCCTCATCTAAATCGTTGACATAAATCGTATGTTCTGCCTGTGATTGGGTAGTCCTGTTTCGTAGTGGTCAGCATAACACTTTACAATGACAGCAACCGGAGTTTAATTCCCAACATTGTCTGCAAGGGGTTTGTATGTTCTCCCTGTGACTGGGTAGTGACATTCCAAAGCTGTACAGGTTAGGGTTGGGAAGCTGTGGGCATGCTATGTTGGTTAAGCAAGACTCGTGTACATCCTTGGACTCTGCTGGTCATTGATGCAAATGACACATTTCATTGTATGTTTTGATGTTTCGATGTGCTCAATACCTTTGTAGAAAATCTGCAAATGAACAAGAGAACATAATTGTTTTTTGTTGGTAACTTACTGAAAAGCATTCTGTGGTGGTCAATAAGAGAATGCGTTGCTGTCAAAGGAAGTGTGTAGAGAATGGCGGGAGGGCAAAGGACTGCACTAGTCAGATGTAGCTCTTGGAGACAGTGCTCTGTGAAGTACTTCTTGTTGATGTTCAGTTGTGTACTGCAGTATCACCTCTGCCTGAGTAGTCCTGCACCAGAGACTGAGTGGAACATTCTGGACGTGCATCACGTAATGTGGCAGCTCTATTTCCCAACCTTTTTTATGCCATGAACCAATACCATTAAGCAGAGGGTCGGTGGACCCCAGGTTGGGAATCTTTGGGTTAGACCACACTTGGAGTATTTTGTTCAGTTCTGGTTATATTGAAGCTTTTGAGGGGGTGCAGAGGAGATTTATTAAGATGCTGCTTGGATGAAAGAGCATCTCTTATGAGGAAAGGTTTGCAAGCTAGGGCTTTTCTCTTTGGATCAAAGGAGGGTGAGAGGTGACTTGATAGAAGTATATAAGATTGAGGCATAGATAGATTGGACTGCCAGCACCTTTTTCTCCAGAGCTGTAATGGTTACTATCAAAAGATTTATTTTTATGATGAGAGGCTTAGGGGAGATGTCAGAGGTGTGATTTTTATGCAGTGATGAGTGCGTGTAAGGCACTGCCAAGAGGAGTAGTTGAGGCAGATACATTAGGGACATTTAAGAGACTCTGGCACATGAAAGAAAAATGGAGGGTTATGTTGGAGGAAAGGGTTAGATTGACATTGGCACAACGTTGTGGGCTGAAGGGCCTGTGCTGTGCTGCACTGTTCTGTGTTCTGTGGTCAAATGCAAGGTGATGCATTTTGGGAAGACAATTAGGGATAGAATATATATGGTAAATGGTGGTGTGATGAAATATAACCATATAACAATCACAGCATGGAAACAGGCCATCTTGGCCCTCCTAGTCCGTGCCGAACCCTTAATCTCACCTAGTCCCACCTACCCACACTCAGCCCATAACCCTCCACTCCTTTCCTGTCCATATACCTATCCAATTTTACCTTAAATGACACAACTGAACTGGCCTCTACTACTTCTACAGGAAGCTCATTCCACACAGCTATCACTCTTTGAGTAAAGAAATACCCCCTCGTGTTTCCCTTAAACTTCTGCCCCCTAACTCTCAAATCATGTCCTCTAGTTTGAATCTCCCCTACTCTCAATGGAAACAGCCTGTTCACGTCAACTCTATCTATCCCTCTCAAAATTTTAAATACCTCGATCAAATCCCCCCTCAACCTTCTACGCTCCAATGAATAGAGACCTAACTTGTTCAACCTTTCTCTGTAACTTAATTGCTGAAACCCAGGTAACATCCTAGTAAATCGTCTCTGCACTCTCTCTAATTTATTGATATCTTTCCTATAATTCGGTGACCAGAACTGCACACAATATTCCAAATTTGGCCTTACCAATGCCTTGTACAACTTTAGCATTACATCCCAACTTCTGTACTCAATGCTTTGATTTATAAAGGCCAGCGTTCCAAAAGCCCTCTTCACCACCCTATCTACATGAGACTCCACTTTCAGGGAACTATGCACAGTTATTCCTAGATCTCTCTGTTCCTCTGCATTCCTCAATGCCCTACCATTTACCCTGTATGTTCTATTTGGATTATTCCTGCCAAAATGTAGAACCTCACACTTCTCAGCATTAAACTCCATCTGCCAACATTCAGCCCATTCTTCTAACCGGCATAAATCTCCCTGCAAGCTTTGAAAACCCACCTCATTATCCACAACACCTCCTACCTTAGTATCATCAGCATACTTACTCATCCAATTTACCAGCCCATCATCCAGATCATTTATGTATATTACAAACAACATTGGGCCCAAAACAGATCCCTGAGGCACCCCGCTAGTCACCAGCCTCCATCCCGATAAACAATTATCCACCATTACTCTCTGGCATCTCCCATCTAGCCACTGTTGAATCCATTTTATTACTCCAGCATTAATACCTAACGACTGAACCTTCTTAACTAACCTTCCATGTGGAACTTTGTCAAAGGCCTTGCTGAAGTCCATATAGACTACATCCACTGCCTTACCCTCGTCAACATTCCTCGTAACTTCTTCAAAAAATTGAATAAGGTTTGTCAAACATGACCTTCCACGCACAAATCCATGTTGGCTACTTCTAATCAGATCCATGCTGGCTACTTCTAAATGATGAGCAGAGAGACTTTTAGGTTCAAGAGTGTAGTTCCCTGCAAGTGGAAACACAACTAGATAGAGTGGTGAAGAAAGCTTGTGTACTCTTTCTACATTTTGCAGAAACTTTACCAAATATTGGTTCAGACTGCACTTAGAGGATTGTGTGTAGTTCTGGTTGCTACACTATAGCAAAGCTGGGGAGAATGCAGAGATTCACCAGGATGTTATCCTGAGCAGTTTGGATAGGCTGGATTTGTTTTCCCTGGTGGGATGATCTGATAGTATAAATTTTTTTTTAAAAGAATAAGGTAAATAGTTAGAATAATTTTTCCATGATAGCATCTCAGAAACAAGAGCCTAGACCGAGTTTGTATTCTGTGGAGAGAAGAAGGCTGAAGGGTGACCTGATGCAGGTATGTGACATAATAAGAGGGGATTATAAATACATTGGATTCCTGTTAATTGGGACACATCGTGACCAGTACAACTATAATTTGACCCAAGTAAGTGAGGGAGTAATTTCAAAGGAGATATGAGGGATAAGATGTTTTTTACAGAGTGGTGGTTGCCTGGAATGTGCTGCCTGGGGTGGTGGTAGAGGCAGAAACATAGGCTTTTAAGAGATGTTTAGATAGGCAGAAAAATGTCATAGTGTGGGCAGAGGAAATTAGTTTAGTTGTCCATTTGATTACTAATTTAATTGGCTTGGCACAACATTGTGGGCCGAAGGGCCTGTTCCTGTGTCAGTACGATCCGTGTTCTAATTGTATAACAGCAAATTGTTGATATAAAGGTGCAGAGTTTGAAGGGGGAGGGGAGGCAGGCTGATGTATCCCAAGATGGACATGAATGCTAGTTTACAGTATCTCTGTCTGCACCTTTCTTTCTTCCACTGCCATGTTAATATCAAATTATGTATGAAATAGTTCTGCCAATCTGGATCCTAAAGAGAACAGACCTGTTCAGCAGGAACCAGTGCTCTGAAGCTGTTACGTAGTTTGGTATCGAATGTAGACATTGTATCTATGTGGGTGCATAAAGTTGAAGCAACTTAAAAGTTAAAGATGAGTTTTATTTGTCATTTCCATTGGAACATACAGCCCACAGGTCGCTAACCCTAGCCAGTAATCTTTGGAATGTGGGAGGAAACTCGCACACTCATAAAGAGAATGTCCAAACAGTGGTGGGAATCAATCGCTGGTGCTTCAGTAGTATTACGCTAGCTACTGCACTACCATGGCACCAAAAGGCTTACTGTAGTGAGCAGTAATTCCTGTTTCTCAACCAATTACTCTGCTCTTAATAACTAGGCAAAACTAGGGTTTTCAATAAGGAAATCTGAAGAAAGTTGACTCTGGTGATTTCTCACCATTTTGAATTTCTGCATATACATTATTAAGTGGCTTACAGTATGGCTCACTCCCTAGAAACAGAAACGGGCCATTCTGTTCCTTGATGCAATTCCAGCATTGTTAAGAGTATGGATTTCTAAGAATGTCAAAGGTTGTGGGGTCAAGCCAGGAGAATGTGATTGAGAGGGAAAATAAATCAGCTATGATGGAATGATGGAGGCAAATGGCCTTATTCTGTTCCTTTTTCTTGTTGGTTATACTATAAACACGAGAAAATCTGCAAATGCTGGAAATCCAAGCAACACACAAATATTGGAGGAACTCCACAGGCCAGGCAGCGTCTATGGAAAAGAATAAACAGTCTAACATGCTGAGACCCTTCTTCAGGACTGGGAAAAAAGAATGAAGTTGGAGGAAGAAGGTGGTGGGAGGGGATGAAGAAGAGTCAGTACTACTTCACCCCCTCCCTTGCAATTCCACCAATCACACTGTACTACTTCCTACCCTCCCCCACCTGCTCTGACTATTATCTTTTTTCTAATCCTGATGAAGGGTCTCAGCCCAAAATGTCAACTGTTTACTCTTTTCCATAGATGATGCTTAGCTTACTGAGTTCCTCCAGTATTTTGTGTGAGATACCGATTTTACTGTCTCAGGGAGTGTCAGGAGCAGGGTCTCTGTCAGCACAGAATGCCACTTGGTGGTTTTTTCAGAGCTGTACCCAGTGGTCCGTGTGGGCATGGCAGCCTGTTTATGTGATTCTTTCAGAGCTGTACCCAGTGGTCCGTGTGGGCATGGCAGCCTGTTTATATGATTCTTTCAGAGCTGTACCCAGTGGTCCGTGTAGGCATGGCAGCCTGTTTATATGATTCTTTCAGAGCTGTACCCAGTGGTCCGTGTAGGCATGGCAGCCTGTTTATATGATTTTTTCAGAGCTGTACCCAGTGGTCCGTGTGGGCATGGCAGCCTGTTTATATGATTCTTTCAGAGCTGTACCCAGTGGTCCGTGTAGGCATGGCAGCCTGTTTACATGATTCTTTCAGAGCTGTACCCAGTGGTCCGTGTAGGCATGGCAGCCTGTTTACATGATTCTTTCAGAGCTGTACCCAGTGGTCCGTGTGGGCATGGCAGCCTGTCTATGTGATTCTTTCAGAGCTGTACCCAGTGGTCCGTGTGGGCATGGCAGCCTGTTTATATGATTCTTTCAGAGCTGTACCCAGTGGTCCGTGTGGGCATGGCAGCCTGTTTATATGATTCTTTCAGAGCTGTACCCAGTGGTCCGTGTGGGCATGGCAGCCTGTTTATATGATTCTTTCAGAGCTGTACCCAGTGGTCCGTGTAGGCATGGCAGCCTGTTTATATGATTCTTTCAGAGCTGTACCCAGTGGTCCGTGTGGGCATGGCAGCCTGTTTATATGATTCTTTCAGAGCTGTACCCAGTGGTCAGTGTAGGCATGGCAGCCTGTTTATATGGTTCTTTCAGAGCTGTACCCAGTGGTCCGTGTGGGCATGGCAGCCTGTTTATGTGATTCTTTCAGAGCTGTACCCAGTGGTCCGTGTGGGCATGGCAGCCTGTTTATATGATTCTTTCAGAGCTGTACCCAGTGGTCCGTGTGGGCATGGCAGCCTGTTTATGTGATTCTTTCAGAGCTGTACCCAGTGGTCTGTGTGGGCATGGCAGCCTGTTTATGTGATTCTTTCAGAGCTGTACCCAGTGGTCCGTGTGGGCATGGCAGCCTGTTTATGTGATTCTTTCAGAGCTGTACCCAGTGGTCCGTGTAGGCATGGCAGCCTGTTTATATGATTCTTTCAGAGCTGTACCCAGTGGTCCGTGTGGGCATGGCAGCCTGTCTATGTGATTCTTTCAGAGCTGTACCCAGTGGTCCGTGTAGGCATGGCAGCCTGTTTATATGATTCTTTCAGAGCTGTACCCAGTGGTCCGTGTGGGCATGGCAGCCTGTCTATGTGATTCTTTCAGAGCTGTACCCAGTGGTCCGTGTGGGCATGGCAGCCTGTTTATATGATTCTTTCAGAGCTGTACCCAGTGGTCCGTGTGGGCATGGCAGCCTGTTTATGTGATTCTTTCAGAGCTGTACCCAGTGGTCCGTGTGGGCATGGCAGCCTGTCTATGTGATTCTTTCAGAGCTGTACCCAGTGGTCCGTGTGGGCATGGCAGCCTGTTTATGTGATTCTTTCAGAGCTGTACCCAGTGGTCCGTGTGGGCATGGCAGCCTGTTTATATGATTCTTTCAGAGCTGTACCCAGTGGTCCGTGTGGGCATGGCAGCCTGTCTATGTGATTCTTTCAGAGCTGTACCCAGTGGTCCGTGTGGGCATGGCAGCCTGTTTATGTGATTCTTTCTGAGCTGTACCCAGTGTTCAGTGTAGGCATGGCAGCCTGTTTATATGATTCTTTCAGAGCTGTACCCAGTGGTCCGTGTGGGCATGGCAGCCTGTTTATATGATTCTTTCAGAGCTGTACCCAGTGGTCAGTGTAGGCATGGCAGCCTGTTTCCATGCTGAGTTGATGGAATATAAAACATGAATCAGAACAGCACAGGAACAGGCCCTTCAATTCATCATTTCTGCATGGATCATGATGCCAGCTGAATTAATCTTATCTAGACTAACACACTCAAAATGCCTGAGAAACTCAACAGTCAGGCAGTATCTACAGAGGGGCATAAACAGTTAATGTTTTGGGCAATGACCCTTCGGGGCTAGAAAGGAAGGGGGAAAAGGCCAATGAGAAGTGTAGGGGGTGGAAGGAGATCAAGGTAGGTAATAGGTGAGGCCAGTTTGGTAATGTTGTGGGGATGAAGTAAGAAGCTGAGAGGCGATAGGTGGAAAAGCTAAAGGGCTGAAGAAGATGGAATCTCATAGGAGGGGAGAGTGGAAAATGGGAGAAAAGGAAGGTGGATGGGCAGATGAGAAGAGGTAAGAATGAATCCTATCTACACATTCTGTACCCTTCTACTTCCTGCCTGTTCATGCTTCTGATGATATATTAGCTCCCACCGCCTATCCTGGCTGTGTGTTTCAGGCACCTATCACGCTGTGTTTAAAACTGAATAAATTTGCTTTGTAAATCTCATTTAATCTACTTCCTTCTCAATTTGAGACTATGCTCGTTAGTATTTCCAAATTCACTCCCCATTTATTCTTCCCACTAAATGAATCTATGCCACTCCATTTGCCACTTCTGTACCCATCCACCCAACCTGTCCAAGTGCTGCTAGCTCTGTGTCCCTCTAACTATGTTGGCAGCATCTGCAAACATGGCTGTAATAGGAGTTTCTTCATCCAGATTAGTAATGTATAAAGTAAAAAGCACTGGTCACAGGCATGGCAGTCATCCGTTATCCCCACTCTCTGACATCTGTAGACAATTGAGTAGAATGTGGTGAATATAACAGTAACACACACAGAATGCTGCAGGAATTCATCAGGACTGATCAGCCTAAAACTTCCAACTGTTTATACCTCTGCATGGATATTGCCTGACCTGCTGAGTTCCTCCAGTATTTTGTGAGTATTTCTCTGAATTTCCAGCAGCTGCAGAACCTTCTGTGTTTATGACATGTGATCATGCTTAATGTTGAAAAATATTGTCAATTGGAGCTAATTTTAAAGCAGATTTGTATTGAGTTGGCTTTGACTGGCCTCAGTATTCAGTGTGATATCGGTGACAAGTTCTTGGATTCACTGTTGTGGAAGGCGGCTTCAAGTTCTTTGTATGCTGTAGGGCATTGAGGTAACTGGAACAGCAGTGGGGTGTCTGTCCTTTTAAAACTCTAAAAATAACGTCTTCTCTTTTACCAAATTACCTAGAAGCCACAAGATGCATCTAGTGGGTGTCTGACTCATTCCAAAAGTTTAGCAGCTTGCTCTGCTGTAGTTTGAAGCAATTAGTCTTTCTATTTGATGTGGCCACATTATACACTGTGGGTGGTATGTATGTTGCGGTTGCTGCTTTTAACAGTTGACTCTATCTTGCTTGACTCTTCATAGGTGGGATGAGTCAGGAAATTATGAAAATTACTTGGAAGAGTTTTAGAGTTATGAAGTTCTACAATACAGAAATAGCTCCTTCAGAACACAATGTCTGTGCCAACCATTGACGATCATCTCTTGTTAGTTCCATTTACCAGCAGTCTCCACCAAGGTGCTTCAACTATTTGTCAAGATGTTTAAGTGAGAGTAGCACAGTCTGGTCTCTCATCCCTTACTCTGAATATCTTGCTAGTTTTGTATTGTTCTGCTAAGGAGAAAAGTTTCCTACTGTAGAAACATAGAAAACCTACAGCACAATACAGGCCCTTCGGCCCACAATGCTGTGCCGAACACATGCACTTACTTTAGAAATTACCCAGGGTTACCCATAGCCCTCTATTTTTCTAAGCTCCATGTACTTACCCAAGAGTCTCTTAAAAGACCCTATCGTATCTGCCTCCTCCAGTGTTGCCACAGCCCATTTCACGCACTCACCACTCTGAGTAAAAAAAAACAACTTACCCTGACATCTCCTCTGTACCTACTTGCAAGCACCTTAAAACTGTGCCCTCTTGTGTTAGCCATTTCAACTCTGCGGAAAAAACCTGACTATCCACAGGATCAACGCCTCTCATCTGGTCACTTCTCATCCTCCGACGCTCCAAGGAGAAAAGGCCAAGTTCACTCAACCTATTCTCATAAAAGACATGCTCCCCAATCCAGGCAACATCCTGGTAAATTTCCTCTGCACCCTTTCTATGGTTTCCACATCCTTCCTTAGTGAAGTGACCAGAACAGAGTATTCCAAGTGGAATCTCACCAGGGTCCTGTATATCTGTAATATTACCTCTTGGCTCTTGAGCTCAATCCCATGGTTGATGAAGGCCATTACACAGTATACCACCTTAACCACAAAGTCAACCTGCGCAGCAGCTTTAAGTGTCCGATGGACTCAGACCCCAAGATCCCTCTGATCCTCCACACTGCCAAGAGTCTTACCATTTATACTATATTCTGCCGTCATATTGGACCTTCCAAAATGAACCACCTCACACTTATCTGGGTTGAATTCCATCTGCCACTTCTCAGCCCAGTTTTGCATTCTACTGATGCCTGGCTGTAACCTCTGACAGTCCTCCACACTATCCACAACACCCCCAACCTTTGTGTCATCAGCAAACTTACTAACCCATCCCTCCACTTCCTCATCCAGGTCATTTATAAAAATCAGAAAGAGTAAGGGTCCCAGAACAGATCCCTGAGGCACTCTGCTGGTGAATGATCTCCATGCAGAATATGACCTGTCTACAACCACTCTTTGCCTTCAGTGGGCGAGCCAGTTCAATAGACAACAGGTGCAGGAGTAGGCCATTTGGCCCTTCGAGCCAGCACCGCCATTCAATGTGATCATGGCTGATCATCCACTATCAGTACCCCATTCCTGCCTTCTCCCCATATCCCTTGACTCCGCTATCTTTATCTAACTCTTTCCGGCTTGGCTTGGGGGAAGAAACTGTTACATAGTCTGGTTGTAAGAGCCCGAATGCTTCAGTGCCTTTTCTCAGATGGCAGGAGGAAGAAGAGATTGTATGAGGGGTGCATGGGGTCCTTCATAATGCTGTTTAATTTGCAGATGCAGAGTGTAGTTAAATGTCTGTAATGGCAGGAAGAGAGACCCTGATGATCTTCTCAGCTGATCTCACTATCCGCTGCAGGGTTTTGCGATCTGAGGTGGTGCAATTTCTGAACCAGGCAGTGATGCAGCTGCTCAGGATGCTCTCAATACAACCCCTGTAGAATGTGATGAGGATGGGGAGTGGGAGATGGACTTTCCTCAGCCTTCGCAGAAAGTAGAGACGCTGCTGGGCTTTCTTTGCTATGGAGCTGGTGTAGAGGGACCAGGTGAGACTCTCTGCCAGGTGAACACTGAGAAATTTGGTGCTCTCAACGATCTCTACTGAGGAGCCGTTGTTGTTCAGCGGGGAGTGGTCGCTCTGTTCCCTCCTGAAGTCAACAACCATCTCTTTTGTTTCGTTCACATTAAGAGACAGGTTGTTGGCTCTGCACCAGTCCATTAGCCGTTGCACCTCCTCTCTGTAAGCTGACTCGTCGTTCTTGCTGATGAAACCCACCACGGTCGTGTCATTGGTGAACTTGATGATATGGTTCGAGCTGTGTGTTGCAGCACAGTCGTTGGTCAGCAGAATGAACAACAGTGGACTGAGCACGCAACCCTGGGGGGCCTCCGTGCTCAGTGTGATGGTGTTGGAGATCTGGACTGACTGAGGTCTCCCAGTCAGAAAGTCCAGTATCCAGTTGCAGAGGGAGGTGTTCAGGCCCAGTAGGCTCAGCTTTCCAGTCAGTTTCTGAGGGATGATTGTGTTGAATGCTGAACTGAAGTCTATCAACAGAACGTACGTGTCTTTTTTATCCAGGTGGGTTAGGGCCAGGTGGAGGGTGGTGGCAATGGCGTCGTCTGTTGAGCAGTTGGGACGGTACGCAAACTGCAGGGGATCCAGTGAGGGGGCAGCAGGGTCTTGATGTGCCTCATGATGAGCCTCTCGAAACACTTCATGGTGATGGATGTGCAACGGGACGGTAGTCATTGAGGCAGGACACCGAAGTCGTCTTCGGCACGGGGACAATGCTGGCGGCCTTGAAGCACGTTGGAATGATGGCGCTGCTCAGGGAGCGTTGGAACCATGGCTTGTACCTAGGCCCTTGTGTTGTTTCTTTTGTGGCTATAAGCTGTTTGCCTTGTTGGTTATGTCTGTGTATCTTCGTGATCTCCTCTGATCTGTACAGCACTTTGGTCAATATGGGTTGTTTTTAAGTGTGCTATATAAATAAACTTGACTTCTGAAAATCCAAGTAAATGACATCATTGTGTATGTTCTATGAAGGTTTCCTGGCTGATGCATTTTTAAAAGTATTTTGTGAAGTAGTGGTCGCCAATCCATCGATTGCGATCGACTGGTCGATCTTTGAGACTTTCCCAGTAGGTCCCAAAAAAAAAGAAAAAGAAATACACAAATACCGTTGAGAGATTGTTTCCGGGTTGTGCGGTTTTACTTCTGTTCTTTCTGCCCAGTGCGCGTGCGTGTGGCTCCTCCGCACTACAGTGTACTTCAGTGGTCCCCAACCACCGGGCCGCGAGGAAACGATGTGATTTGTTGAACTTGAACGCGCGCGAGGTCATCAGTTGCATAAACGCAGCCAGCGGGAAGTGCCGTTGCTACTGACCTGGAGCGCGGACAGGTGGGCGCCGTGACTAAACCTGTTCAGCATACAGAATGTTCGTGGGGAACTCGGTGCTAAAATATTTGCAGACGACCTCATTCGAGCTCGGTTTCGTAAGTAGCAGAGCAGCTACCTCGCTGCGATCTACTGAAAGTCATCCCTCGAGCCAAACTTTTGTCGGCTGATAGATCCTACCTACCTATAGGCGGGGGGGTGGGGTACGCGCCCTGTCGTACTCTTCGCTTGGTTGGTTGCTCTCTCCGGACTCTGACCAACCAGAAAAGGCTCCCTTTATTCACACTCTTTGCCTCCTGCCAATCAGCCACTGCTTTATCCATGCTAGAATCTTTCCTGTAATACCATGGGCTTGCAGCTTCTTAAACAGCCTCATGTAGCCTCTTGTCAGAGGCTTTCTGGAAACCCACTGATTCTCCTTTGTCTATCCTGCTTGTTGTTTCTTCAAAGAATTCCAACAGATTTGTCAGGTAAGATTTTACTTGAGGAAACCATGCTGATTACATTCTATTTTATCACGAGTCTCCAAGTATCCCAAAACCACAAACTTAACCATCAACTCCGACATCTTGCCAACCACTAAAGTCAGATTACCTTGCCTTTTTCTTCTGTCTGCCTCTCTCCCTTCTTGAAGAGTGGAGAGACATTTGAAAATTTCCAGTCTTCTGGAGCTATTCCAGAATCTAGTGATTCTTGAAAGAGCATTACCAATGCTTCCACAATCTCTACAGAACTCTGGGGTGTACACCATCTGGTCTAGGTGACCTATCTACCTTCAGACCTTTCAGTTTCCTAAGAACTTTCTTTTGTAATGGTAACTTCACACACTTCATGCCTGCTGACACCTGGAATTTCCAGCACACTGCTAATGTCTTCCACAGTGTAGACTGATGCCAGATAATTATTCAGTTCATCAGTCATTTCCTTGACTCCCACTTCTACCTCTCCAGTATCGTTTCCACAGAAGTGGGTGTGTGAAATACCCTGTCAGGGGTGGTGATAGAGGCAGAGAGATTAGGGACATAAGAGACTCAGATGGGCACAAGGATGAAAGAAGATTGGAGGGCTATGTAGGAGGGAAAGGTTGCATTGATCATGGAGTTGGTTAAAATGTTGGCTCTGGTGTTTTATATATTGAACCTAGAGCTTGCTGGAATTTTTAGCTACTGAGCTTAGAATGCAGGGGAAGCGTTGGATTCTCTCTGGTGTTCATGCACCAACAGGCCGAGGCCTTTTTTCTGTGTGATTAGTTGTCAGAGCTGACCACGTTTGATTGCAGTGGAAACCTTTTGGCCTCATCCACACACTTGCCGTGGTTTAGTACAGCAGCTACGGACATATCAACCGATTCAGCTTCACTTAAGGCTGCTGACTTGGGTATTGGGAGTCAGGTTTGGCTGCCATCATATTGTGTGTTGCCGGAGTGTGCAGAGTACTGGAGTAATGTCTGGCTTGTGAGAGTAACATTACATAACGCTTGGAGGAAGATGAAGGGCTTGTTTCTTTCTAATGTTTGTGTTCCCTTCGTTACATAGAAACATCTGACAGTTTAACAAGCTGCATAGTTGCATGATGATTCCTCGTTTGATTAACTTCTTATCACAAACCCTTCTGCTTGGATTGGTGCGCCCCCACCCCCACCCCTCACCAATTACATAGAAAACCTACAGCACAATACAGACCCTTCGGCCCACAGAGTTGTGCCAAACATGTCCCTACCTTAGGAATTACTAGGGTTACCTGTAGTCTCTATTTTTCTGAGCTCCATGTACCTATCTGAAAGTCTCTTAAAAGACCCCATCGTATCCGCCTCCACCACCGTTGGTGGTAGCCTGTTCCACACACTCACCACCCTCTGAGTAAAAAAAAACTTAACCCTGATGTCTCCTCTGTACCCACTCCCAAGCTGACCTTCTGTTGTTTCTGGAAATCAGTTTGAGAAAGTCATGGATAGGGAGAGAAGGTGAACAATTTCCTAAATTCTCAGAGTTGATTCATCATTTATAAAGTCATAGTGATTCAGCACAGAAACAGGCTCTTTGGTCCATCAAACTGTTATTCTGTTTAGTCCCAACGACAAGAATCCTCCATACCCTTCCCAGCCATGTATCAGAATCAGGTTTATTATCACCGGCATGTGACGTGAAATTTGTTAACTTGGCAGCAGCAGTTCAATGCAATACGTAATCTAGCAGAGAAAAAATAATAAATTAAATAAAACATAATGATAATAAATAAACAAGTAAATCAATTACATATATTGAATAGATTTACACCTTTTTTAAATGTTGCAAATTAATCTGCATCTACCACTTCCACTGGCAGTTCATTCCACACGCTCACTACCCTCTGAGTGAAGAAGCTACTGTTCAGGTGCCAATTAAATATTTTACCTTAACCTACAACATCCAGTGCTAATCTCACCAACCATCGTTGAAAAGGCCTACTTGCATTTACCCTATCTATACCTTTCATAATTTTGTATACTTCTATCAAGTCTCCCCTCATTTTCCTGCACTCCAGGGAATCAAGTCCTAACTTACTCAACCTTACCCTATAACTCACAAGTCCCATCATCACCCTTGTAAATTTTCTCTGCACTCTTTTGATCCTGATATCCTTGCTGTAGGCAGGTGACCAGAACTGTACAAACTTGTCCTGTAAAGATTTTGAGCATGTTGATGTTCTGAAAATAGCTGAGAAATATTTTTCTTTTTAAAAGCCAGTCAGTGGCTATCAGAGATTAACAGACCAGCTATCTGAGGAGCCTGCTTAAGTGTACAATTTTGGAATTGTTATCCTGAATTTATGAACAAGTCTGAGTTACGTGTAATTATACCCCACGCCCATGCACTTTGAAGTAACTGATCCCATGACCTTTCTGAGCATCCGCTACAGGGTAGAATATCCTCTAATCACTTTGTACTGACTCTCTCTGCTCAGCTGTGATGGTGCTGTAACAAGATTTATATTTGCCAAGTTGTGAACATAAATCTGTCTGAGGTCACTGGGTTGGTTGAGCCCCTCTATCCTGATGTACAGGAGTGGGATCAGCTGTTGAGTTGTGTTGCAGCAACAACCTTGCACACAACGTTAGGAAGACCAAGGACTTCAGGAAGGGAAAGTCTAGGGAATACGCACCAGTTCTCATCAAGGGATCAGCAGTGGAAAAGGTGAGCAATTTCAATTCAAGTTCTTGGGTGTTAGCATCCTGAAGATCTATCCTGAGCCCAACATACTGATGCATTTATAAAGCACAACAGCAACTGTACATAGTTTGAAGAGCTTTGGTATGTCACCAGTGACTCATGCAAAATTCTACAGATGTACTGTGGAGAACATTCAAACTGATTGCATCGCCATCTTACATGGAGTGGCCACTGCACAGGATTGGAAAAAGCTGCAGGAAGTTGCAAACTCAGCTACATCATGGGCACTTGCCTCCCTGGTATCAAGAAAATCTTCAAAAGGTGATGCTTCACAAAGGGTGCATCCATCATTAAGGACCCCTGTCACCCAGGACATGCCATCTTCTCACTGCTACCATCAAGGAGGTGGTACAGGAGCCTGAAGAGACACACTCAACATTTCTGCAACACTTCTACCTCTCTGCCTTCAGATTTCTAAATGGACAATGAACCCATGAAAAATGCTCTCTATTTTCCCCTCTTTTTGCACTACTTATTTTGTTAAATGTGTGAATAAGTTACAGATAAAACATTCAGGAAGCCCTCAGGAACGCATCCCTATCTTCTCCATTTAAATAATTATTCACATTATGCATTTTCATACTATGTGTTGACTGCGAGGAGCATATTCCCTGCATATAACGAGGATATATTGTAATTTGTAGCTTTAAAAGTATGTACACCCTATCCTCGTTATATGCAGGGGATATGTTCCTCGCAGTCGACACATAGTATGAAAATGAATAATGTGAATAATTATTTAAATGGAGAAAACAGGGATGTGTTCCACAGGGCTTCCTAAATATGTTTTATCTGTAACTTATTCACATTTTCATACCAATACGGCACAGAAGCAGTACCTCAAGGCAACATTCGTATTATAATTAATCAATTTAAGGTAATATTCAATGTAATAAATCATAGAAAGTTAACATACTAGGGTGTACAGTACTCACCAACAGTGGCAGGTGTGTTCACTCTGGGAGATGAGTGGTTGTTGTGGTGTTGGGCACTTTACGTGGATAAGGTGGATGGTTGTGGGTTGTCAGGATCATCAAGCACAGCAAGGGGTGAAGGAAGACTCACAGAACTCTTAGAACTGCTGGCACCGGTTTGAAGAAAGTGGTGAGGGTTGTTTGCTTGTCAGCATTTTGTTTTTCAGCATAAATTTCCTTGTAGGGAAGAAAGGTTGACTTCAAGGAACGACTGAAATGCTCACTCCGTTCTAAACTTGTCCATTGTCATTTGTGCCAAGTGTTCTGACTTCCACCATTCCCTCACTGTTGGTAAACTCCCGGGATTTTCAAAATTGTCTGTTGCTTGCAGCATCTGAGAGATAGTTTGCCATAAAAAATACGCCTTGGTCGAGTGGTTGAATCAGCGATGTTGTGTTAGGTGGCAGGAAACACACTGTTATGTTCAGATGAATGCTGTCCAAATGTTTAGGATGGGCTGGCGCATTGTCAAGCAACAAAAGAACTTTAAAGACAAGATTCTGTTCCCGGCAGTGGCGTCACAGTGCTGTGTTACCTTTACCTAACATCACCCTGTTTATAATTTCCAACCTTTTTTCAAGTGTTAAAGCGGTTCTCTGGCAAACTATCTCTCAGATGCTGCAAGCAACAGACGATTTTGAAAATCCCGGGAGTTTACCAACAGTGAGGGAATGGCCCAGGATTTGACATCGGACACTTAGGAGGCATAATTAAATATTTCAAGCACAAAATCACTGCATTGTAGGTAAAAACTCAAAAGTTTAAGAGCGCAAGATCGCACATTCACACCTTGCCAAAACCAATGCGAGACTGGCAGGAGTGAGACTGTGAGGTATGCGCACGTGACTTGTATTGGTGGGAAAGCAGTGCTCCTCGCATAACTGAGAGTTTTGGACGCGTATAAGGAGACGTTGGTAGAAATAGGTTCCTCGCATAACTGTGAATCTGCATTGTCTGAAGACATAACGAGGATAGGGTGTATTGCACTGTACAGCTGCCACATAACAAATTTCATGACATATTCCAGTGATATTAAACCTGATTCTGATGTCATTTGTGCACTCTACGAGTTAGTTTTGAAGCTGCTTACTTGTACATCTTGAATCCTTCTCTTAAATTAACACTATATGTTAAATACCATGGTAGCTCACGATGTTTCAGAGTTCAGTTCCGGAGCTGTTCTCCCTGTGGAATGCATGCTTTTTTTCCTGAATGCTCCAGTTTCCCTCCACAGTCCAAAGACATACCAGGTAGGTTAACTGGTCATGGTAAATTGTCCTGTGATTTAGGATTTGTTGGTGGGGGGGGGGGGGTAGGGTGCTGGGATGGCATGGCTTGAAAGGCAGTAAAGGCTTCCTCCAAACAGTGTCGCTAAATTAAATAAAAAAATTTAAATTAATTAACAGAACAGTTACAAAGCAGAGTACTTTTCCAAGTCTAAATATAACATGTACTTTGCACCTTACATTGGGGCCATTTGATATTTTCAGACAGCTACGACTAGCTAATGTTAGTCTGTCTTTTGGTGTCCCTAACATTAAATACAGAGTAGAAGTTTAAATTTAAATTTCAGCTTGTCACTGGATTAGATTCTTCGGTCCCAATTTGCAGATCTACCCTGAGTCGTCATAAGCAGGAGATTCTGCAGATTCTGGAAATCCAGAGTAACACACAGAAAATGCTGAAGGATCAGAGCAGGTCAGGCAGGATAAGACATCAGAGTAGAATTAGGCCATTTTGCCCATTGAGTCTGCTCCACTGTTCTATCATTATCTCTGATTCATTATCCCTCCCAATTCCATTTGCCTGCCTTCTCCCTGTAACCTTTGATGCACTAATCAAGATCCTGTCAACCTCTGCTTTAAATATTTCCAATGACTTGGCCTGTACAGCCATCTGTGGCAACAAATTCTACAAATTCACTACTCTCTGGTTCAAGAAATTCCTCCTCATCTCTGTTCTAAAAGGATGGCCCTCTATTCTGAGGTTATGCCCTCTGGTCCTGGACTCCCCCACTATAGGAAGCATCCTCTCCTTCTAAGTCTTTCAATATTCAATAGGTTTCAATGAGATCCACCCTTCATTCTTCTAAACTCCAATGAGTACAGTGAGCATCCTTGAAGAGGAATAGTTAACCTTTTGGGCCAAGACCTTTCATCAGGACCGTGATCCTGGAGAATGGTTTCAGTCTGAAACGTTGACTGTTTATTCTTTTCTATGGATGCTGCCTGGCCTGTTGAGTTCCATTAGCATTTTGTGTGTGTTAGTCAAAGTCATCCTTTGGCATACTGGTATGCACGTGGTTTTGAGAAAATGAATATGTGGAGAAAATGGGTTTGTTTTTGCTGCTGTGTATTGTGTCTGTCTTTCTGTATGTTGTTCTCCTGAACTTTGTAGGCATGTTACATTGGTGCTGGATGCATGGTAATGCTTGCAGGCTGCCCCCAGCACCCTTACCTCTATTCTAAATGGACATCCCTCTAGTCTGAGGCCTCTTCTCCAAACATGGGAATCTCAGCGTAAGTGGATTGAGACGTGTCTGAGAGACCTCTTGAAGTGATATACACTTAGTAGCCACTTTAGTGGGTACACATGTATTCCTACTCTTCACCTTCTGAGAGTCAGCTAATCTTTTAAATGACATCATTTGTTCAGGGAAACTTTGACCACCCAGTAATCTCTTTCTATAGCAGAATGAAGTGTCTGCTTTTGTTTATCTGCAACATTAGCAACTGGAGGTTTGCAGAAATCTGTGTGGGCCAGGACTGGTTTTCTTACAGGGAGAATGGATTGAGTGTCTTGTTTCACGCTGTGATTAGTAACAGAGGAGAACCTGGATGACTGTTGATAATCACAGACATTGCCACATATATGAAATGCGTTTCTGCCGCAGAGGAACCACACTCAGGAGAGTACCTAGTAAAATAACCACAGGAGTGGAACTCGGTGTGGTCCTCTGCAGCTGCAGCCCATCCACTTGTTGTGCCTTCAGAGATGCTCAGGAGAATGGGCTTGAAAGAGAAAAATAAATCAGCCGTGATAGAATAGTGGAGTGGAGTGGATGGTTTGACTAGCCTAATTCTGCTCCTATGTCTTATGGTCCTGTGAATGCCTGACCCACATGCAGTAACAGTGTTCAGGCTGATATTGTGAGCATTGAGACTGTACATCATGACTTATCAAATTCCCCGTGCAAATTGTCGGAGAACTGTACCACTTCAAACTACTTATTACGTCAGCCTCTTTCTGTCCAACTGGGAATTGTTTCTGGATCCCGCTGAGATGGACCTCGGGGTGGGTGGAGTAGGGGGAATTGTTTCTGGATAATGCTAAGATTGACCTCGGGGTGGGTGGAGTAGGGGGAATTGTTTCTGGATAAGGCTAAGACTGACCTCGGGGTGGGTGGAGTAGGGGGAATTGTTTCTGGATAAGGCTAAGATTGACCTCGGGGTGGTTGGAGTAGGGGGAATGTTTCTGGATAAGGCTAAGATTGACCTCGGGGTGGGTGGAGTAGGGGGAATTGTTTCTGGATAAGGCTAAGACTGACCTCGGGGTGGGTGGAGTAGGGGGAATTGTTTCTGGATAAGGCTAAGATTGACCTCGGGGTGGGTGGAGTAGGGAGAATTGTTTCTGGATAAGGCTAAGATTGACCTCGGGGTGGGTGGAGTAGGGGGAATTGTTTCTGGATAAGGCTAAGACTGACCTCGGGGTGGGTGGAGTAGGGGGAATTGTTTCTGGATAAGGCTAAGATTGACCTCGGGGTGGTTGGAGTAGGGGGAATGTTTCTGGATAAGTCTAAGACTGACCTCAGGGTGGGTGGAGTAGGGGGAATTGTTTCTGGATAAGGCTAAGATTGACCACGGGGTGGGTGGAGTAGGGGGGAATTGTTTCTGGATAAGACTAAGACTGACCTCAGGGTGGGTGGAGTAGGGGGATTGTTTCTGGATAAGGCTAAGATTGACCTCGGGGTGGGTGGAGTAGGGGGAATTGTTTCTGGATAAGTCTAAGATTGACCTCAGGGTGGGTGGAGTAGGGGGAATTGTTTCTGGATAAGGCTACAACTGACCTCGGGGTGGGAGGAGTAAGGGGGAATTGTTTCTGGATAAGGCTAAGACTGACCTCGGGGTGGGTGGAGTAGGGGGAATTGTTTCTGGATAAGGCTTCAACTGACCTCGGGGTGGGAGGAGTAAGGGGGAATTGTTTCTGGATAAGGCTAAGACTGACCTCGGGGTGGGTGGAGTAGGGGGAATTGTTTCTGGATAAGGCTACAACTGACCTCGGGGTGGGAGGAGTAAGGGGGAATTGTTTCTGGATAAGGCTAAGATTGACGGGGTGGGTGGAGTAGGGGGAATTGTTTCTGGATAAGGCTAAGATTGACCACGGGGTGGGTGGAGTAGGGGGAATTGTTTCTGGATAAGGCTAAGACTGACCTCAGGGTGGGTGGAGTAGGGGGAATTGTTTCTGGATAAGGCTAAGATTGACGGGGTGGGTGGAGTAGGGAGAATTGTTTCTGGATAAGTCTAAGATTGACCTCGGGGTGGGTGGAGTAGGGGAATTGTTTCTGGATAAGGCTACAACTGACCTCGGGGTGGGAGGAGTAGGGGGAATTGTTTCTGGATAAGGCTAAGACTGACCTCGGGGTGGGTGGAGTAGGGGGAATTGTTTCTGGATAAGTCTAAGATTGACCTCGGGGTGGGTGGAGTAGGGGGAATTGTTTCTGGATAAGTCTAAGATTGACCTCGGGGTGGGTGGAGTAGGGGGAATTGTTTCTGGATAAGTCTAAGATTGACCTCGGGGTGGGTGGAGTAGGGGGAATTGTTTCTGGATAAGTCTAAGATTGACCTCGGGGTGGGAGGAGTAAGGGGGAATTGTTTCTGGATAAGGCTAAGACTGACCTCGGGGTGGGTGGAGTAGGGGGAATTGTTTCTGGATAAGGCTAAGATTGACCTCGGGGTGGGTGGAGTAGGGGGAATTGTTTCTGGATAAGGCTAAGATTGACCACGGGGTGGGTGGAGTAGGGGGAATTGTTTCTGGATAAGGCTAAGACTGACCTCAGGGTGGGTGGAGTAGGGGGAATTGTTTCTGGATAAGGCTAAGATTGACGGGGTGGGTGGAGTAGGGAGAATTGTTTCTGGATAAGTCTAAGATTGACCTCGGGGTGGGTGGAGTAGGGGAATTGTTTCTGGATAAGGCTACAACTGACCTCGGGGTGGGAGGAGTAGGGGGAATTGTTTCTGGATAAGGCTAAGACTGACCTCGGGGTGGGTGGAGTAGGGGGAATTGTTTCTGGATAAGTCTAAGATTGACCTCGGGGTGGGTGGAGTAGGGGGAATTGTTTCTGGATAAGTCTAAGATTGACCTCGGGGTGGGTGGAGTAGGGGGAATTGTTTCTGGATAAGTCTAAGATTGACCTCGGGGTGGGTGGAGTAGGGGGAATTGTTTCTGGATAAGTCTAAGATTGACCTCGGGGTGGGAGGAGTAAGGGGGAATTGTTTCTGGATAAGGCTAAGACTGACCTCGGGGTGGGTGGAGTAGGGGGAATTGTTTCTGGATAAGTCTAAGATTGACCTCGGGGTGGGTGGAGTAGGGGGAATTGTTTCTGGATAAGTCTAAGATTGACCTCGGGGTGGGTGGAGTAGGGGGAATTGTTTCTGGATAAGGCTAAGACTGACCTCGGGGTGGGTGGAGTAGGGGGAATTGTTTCTGGATAAGGCTAAGATTGACCTCGGGGTGGGTGGAGTAGGGGGAATTGTTTCTGGATAAGGCTAAGATTGACCTCGGGGTGGGTGGAGTAGGGGGAATTGTTTCTGGATAAGGCTACAACTGACCTCGGGGTGGGTGGAGTAGGGGGAATTGTTTCTGGATAAGGCTACAACTGACCTCGGGGTGGGTGGAGTAGGGGGAATTGTTTCTGGATAAGGCTACAACTGACCTTGGGGTGGGAGGAGTAAGGGGGAATTGTTTCTGGATAAGGCTAAGACTGACCTCTGGGTGGGTGGAGAAGGGGGAATTGTTTCTGGATAAGGCTAAGACTGACCTCGGGGTGGGAGGAGTAAGGGGGAATTGTTTCTGGATAAGGCTAAGACTGACCTCGGGGTGGGAGGAGTAGGGGGAATTGTTTCTGGATAAGTCTAAGATTGACCTCGGGGTGGGTGGAGTAAGGGGGATTTGTTTCTGGATAAGGCTACAACTGACCTCGGGGTGGGTGGAGTAGGGGGAATTGTTTCTGGATAAGGCTAAGACTGACCTCGGGGTGGGTGGAGTAGGGGGATTGTTTCTGGATAAGGCTACAACTGACCTCGGGGTGGGAGGAGTAAGGGGGAATTGTTTCTGGATAAGGCTACAACTGACCTCGGGGTGGGTGGAGTAGGGGGAATTGTTTCTGGATAAGGCTACAACTGACCTCGGGGTGGGTGGAGTAGGGGGAATTCCTCGGGGTGGGTGGAGTAGGGGGATTGTTACTGGATAAAGCTAAGACTGACCTCGGGGTGGGTGGAGTAGGGGGATTGTTTCTGGATAAGGCTAAGATTGACCTCTGGGTGGGTGGAGTAGGGGGATTGTTTCTGGATAAGACTACGACTGACCTCGGGGTGAGGAGTAGGGAGAATTGCTTCTGTATAAGGCTACGACTGACCTTGGGGTGGGTGGCCATGGGGGTTGGGTTGTTAAACTGGAGAAAGACTATTTACAACAGTATTAGGCACGTGTGTGAAGAGTAGATCAGAAATAGCAGTTATTAAATAAGTTCACATTAGCAAAGTGGGATATGTTTAAGGCATGTTGGTCACAATTCAGAACCAGCCTGTTCTGCATAGGAAGAAAGAGGAGGATGGCAGGTCCAGGAATCATGGACGATGAGAGATGTTGTACATTTAGGAACCAAGTGGAAGGTTTAGGAAGCAGAAATCAAATGTCAAGTTTAATGTCAGAGAAATGTATGCAATATACATCCTGAAATGCTTTTTCTTTGCAAAACATTCACGGAAACAGAGAAGTGCCCCAAAGAATGAATGACAGTTAATCATGAGAACCCGGAAGTCCCCCCCAACTCGCCCCCCCCGCACATAAGTGGCAGCAAACAGCGATCCCCCTTCCCCCACCAGCAAAATTAAACACAGATCGGTACAATCACCGAGCCCAAGCGTGAGCTAAGCGATAGCAAAGACACAGACCTTGCAGTTACCCCAAAGGCTTCGCATTTCATCTGAATTCAACAACACACAGGTTCTCTCTCTCCCTGGCAAGGGAGAGGGAGGTGTCCCCCATTTTCACAGCCGGTGGGAGACAAAACAACAACCTGCTGGTTTACGATCTTAGAAGTCTGTTTCGTCACTTTTTTGAAGCTCTGTGCCCAAAGATCGCAAAGACCTCGGGTATTCAGGCCCACAGAAAAATCAAGCAGGTTCTCGAGGGCAATAAAGGACAGAACTTAAATAAGGGATCTAGAGGGCTGAAAGGGGCCAGAAATGTCCTTGGTGAGTAGGATTGTCAGAATTCCAAGGCATTTTATGTACTAAAAACAAAAGAGGTTGGGATAACTCGACAACAATGGACAGGATGTATGTCTATAGCCAGAGGAAGTACGTGAGGTTCTAAATGAGTACTTTCCATTGGTATTTCACCAAAGAGAATGACACGGAGGATAGTGAGATCGCTGATACTCTAGGACATGTTAATATCAGGGAGAAAGGGGAGTTGGGTCTGCTGAAGAGCGTGAAGGTGGGTAGGTTCTCAGGACCTGATGAGAAAGATGAAAGGAGGTTACTAGAGCCTCGACCAAGGTCTTTGTATTGTCTTTCAACACAGGTGATGTCCCAGAACACTGGAGAATAGCCAGTGATGTTCCTCAGTTTATAATGAGCTATAGAGACAAACTGGGAAATGCCAGTGAGACTGGTGTCAGTGGGTGGGAAATTATTGGAGAAGATTCTTAAGGACAGGATTTACTCCCATTCAAAAAAATAACACAAGCTTTATTATTTAGAGATACAGTGTAGAATAAGCCTTCCGGCTCAAATGGCTGTGCCGTCCACCAACCCACGTACTTAAGCCGAACCTAATTACAGGACAATATTAAATGACCAGTTAACTTACTAAGTATGGCTTTGGTCTGTGGGAGGCACCCAGAGGAAACCAGTGCAGTCATGTGGAGAACATACAAACTCCTTACAGATGGCACGAGAATTGAACTCCAAACTCTGGTGCCCCAAGCTGTAATAACATTATGTTAACTTGAAGGCCACCATGGCTTTGTGTAAGGGAAGTCAAGTTTTCTTAAATGCGCTCGCCTCACCTTCAAGGTTAAACAGTTACTGTATATGGAAAGAACAGCACTTCCAAACTCCCAATGCTTAACCAACCTGACATCATTGTAACAGCCACTTCACCTCAGAACCTTCAATAACCCAAGTTCACTCTCACCAACATCTCACAAGCCAATGACAACCCTTCATGTTGTGCTGAAATGTTTTTGTGGTTTATCTGTATTTAAGCAAATACAAGCGGCTGCATCAGTACCTATTCTTACTCAGCTTGTGGGTTCTTAGATCTTTCAAAGGTAATTTTGTCAAAAGCTCTGGATTTTGTTGGCAGCTCTGTTTTCTTGTTAAACAATCTGTAGAATCAAGTGGTTAGTTGTCCGTCGTAGCTAGAATATAAAAGCAAGGATGTAATTTTGAGGCTTTATAAGGCACTGGTGAGGCCTCATTTGGAATATTGTGAGCAGTTTTGGGCCCCATAGAAAGGATTTGCTGGAACTGGAGCTGGCAAGGTTTAAAGATTTCATGAGGCCAGCAGGTGAAGTGACTTGAGTAGATGCTCAGAAGCAGTGTATGAATGGTGTAATTGAATTCAGGTTTAATATGAAATGCACTTTGGACAAGCTGGATGGCAGTGAAATCAATGCAAGAAAGATACAATTAGTTGAAGACAGGCCCCACAATAGACCGTCTTCCTCTGGCAGTCAGTCCTGTTGAGCATAGAATTTCATAACCTAATTTACAGACTGATGAGACACTAATCTCTGATGAAGTAAAAACTGAAAAATTTACAGCTGGAATTTAGAAGCACAGAAAACCTACAGCACAATGCGTGCTCTTCGGCCCACAAAGCTGTGCCAAACATATCCTTACCTTAGAAATTACCTTCTATTTTAGAAAATAACCTTTGATTTTTCTAAGCTTCATGTATTCATTTAGGAGTCTTTAAAAGACCCTATCGTATCTGCCTCCACCACTGTCACCGGCAGCCCATTCCACACACTCACCACTCTCTGCATTTAAAAAAAACTTGACCCTGACATCTCCTTTGTACCTACTTCCAAGCACCTTAAAACTGTGCTGTCTTGTGCTCGTCATTTCCACCCTGGGAAAAAGCCTCTGACTATCCACACGATCAATGCCTCTCATTATTTTGTACACCTCTATCAGGTCACCTCTCATCCTCCACCGCTCCAAGGAGAAAAGGCCGAGTTCATTCAACCTATTCTTGTAAGGCATGCTCCCCAATCCAGGCAACATCCTTATAAGTCTCCTCTGTAGCCTTTCAATGGTTTCGACATCCTTCCTGTAGTGAGGCGACCAGAACTGAGCAGGGACTGACCAGGGTCCCACATAACTGCAACATTACCTCTCACCTCTTAAACTCAATCCCACGATTGATCAAGGCCAATGCACCGTATGCATTCTTAACCACAGAGTCAGCTTGTGCAGCAGCTTTGAGTGTCATATAACCATATAACAATTACAGTAGAGAAACAGCCATCTCAGCCCTTCTAGTCTGTGCCGACACTTACACTCACCTAGTCCCACTGGCCCGCACTCAGCCCATAACCCTCCATTCCTTTCCTGTCCATATACCCATCCAATTTTACTTTAAATAACAATACCGAACCTGCCTCTACCACTTCTACTGGAAGCTCATTCCACACAGCTACCAGTCTCTGAGTAAAGAAATTCCCCCTCATGTTACCCTTAAACTTTTGCTCCCTAACTCTCAACTCATATCCTCTTGTTTGAATCTCCCCTACTGTCAATGGAAAAAGCCTATCCACGTCAACTCGATCTATCCCCCTCATTATTTTAAATACCTCTATCAAGTCCCCCCTCAACCTTCTACACTCCAAAGAATAAAGACCTAACTTGTTCAACCTTTCCCTGTAACCTAGGTGCTGAAACCCAGGTAACGTTCTAGTAAATCTTTTCTGTACTCTCTCTACTTTGTTGATATCTTTTCTATAATTCGGTGACCAGAACTGTACACAGTACTGCAAATTCAGCCTTACCAATGCCTTGTATAATTTTAACATTACATCCCAACTCCTATACTCAATGCTCTGATTTATAAAGGCCAGCATATCAAAAGCTTTCTTCGCCACCCTATCCACATGAGATTCCACCTTCAGGGAACTATGCACCATTATTCCTAGATCACTCTGTTCTACTGCATTCTTCAATACCCTATCATTTACCATGTATGTCCTATTTGGATTATTCCTACCAAAATGTAGCACCTCACAGTTATCAGCATTAAACTCCATCTGCCATCTTTCAGCCCACTCTTCTAACTGGCCTAAATCTCTCTGCAAGCTTTGAAAACCTACTTCATTATCCACAACACCACCTACCTTAGTATCATCGGCATACTTACTAATCCAATTTACCACCCCATCATCCAGATCATTAATGTATATGACAAACAACATTGGACCCAATACAGACCCCTGAGGCACACCACTAGTCACCGGCCTCCAACCTGACAAACAGTAATCCACCACTACTCTCTGGCATCTTCCATCTAGCCACTGCTGAATCCATTTTACTACTTCAATATTAATACCTAATGATTGAACCTTCCTAACTAACCTTCTGTGCGGAACCTTGTCAATGTGTCCTATGGACTCGGACCCCAAGATCCCTCTGATACTCCACACTGCCAAGAGTCTTGCCATTAATACTATATTCTGCCATCATATTTGACCTACCAAAATGAACCACCTCACACTTATCTGGGTTGAACTCCATTTGCCACTTCTCAGCCCGGTTTTGCATACTATCAAAGTCCTGCTGTAACCTCTGACAGCCCTCCACACTATCCATAACATCCCCAACCTTTGCATCATCAGCAAATTTACTAACGCATCCCTCTGCTTCCTCCTCCAGGTCATTTATAAAAATCGCAAAGAGTAGGGGTCCCTGAACAGATCCCTGAGGCACATCACTGGTTGCCGACCTCCACACAGAAAATGACTCGTCAAATGACTCGTCTACAACCACTCTTTGCCTTCTGTGGGCAAGCCAGTTCTGGATCCACAAAGCAAAGTCCCCTTGGACCCCATGCCTCCTTAATTTCTCAATAAACCTTGCATGAGTACCTTATCAAATGCCTTGCTGAAATCCATATACACTACATCTACTGCTCTTCCTTCATCAATGTGTTTACTCACATCCTCAAAAAATTCAGTCAGGCTCTTAAGGCACGACCTGCCCTTGACAAAG
Source organism: Hypanus sabinus (assembly GCF_030144855.1). Classification (NCBI taxonomy): domain Eukaryota; kingdom Metazoa; phylum Chordata; class Chondrichthyes; order Myliobatiformes; family Dasyatidae; genus Hypanus; species Hypanus sabinus. The sequence goes on from NC_082708.1 coordinate 3,464,046, forward strand.
CCTTGCTGACAATTCCTAATCATATTATGCATTTCCAAATGTTCATAAATCCTGCCTCTCAGGATCTTCTCCATCAACTTACCAACCACTGAAGTAAGACTCTCACATCTATAATTTCCTGGGCTATCTCTACTCCCTTTCTTGAATAAGGAAACAACATCCACAACCCACCAACCCTGTGGAACCTCTCCTGTCCCCATTGATGATGCAAAGATCATCGCCAGAGGCTCAACAATTTCCTCCCTTGCCTCCCATGGTAGCCTGGGGTTGTTGAGAGAAATGTTAATATTGAACTTTGTTGTGAGGATGCATTTAGTCAAAATATTAGGTTATTACAACTTGCTTTAGTATTTTTTGTTTTTAGTATTTCCCTTATTCTGATGAGGGATTGATGATTTAAAGCATCTAATGCTTTTTCTCTCTGCTGGTGCTGCCTGACCCCTTTAATCTTAGCGTTTTCTTTTAGATATTGGATTTCTAGTATCTGTGGGTTTTATTTCGGCTCTTCACTGATTGGGGCACAATTAGCCTGATTCTTATTCAGATTGAATGGACTGAGGTAGAGCGAGATCAACTTAGATACATCATTGGAGGAAGCTACTGTGATAGATTCTGAGCAGCCGTTCACGAAGAGAAGATGTATTCTGTTATTCTCTTCATCCATACTGTATGCCAGGGTTAAAAGTTTGTACAGTTCTCAACACAAGGGTCTGGCAACTCAAGCACCCCTAATGGGACATTGGCTAGAATCCAATGTTCTGCGCCAGTTTTTCAAGTTGTTTCCAGGTGTAGCCCACCATATGTCTTCTAGGCAAAGGCTCTCCCTTTGCCATGGATGATGTCTTCAGAACCTCCATTGGCATTTCTATAGCTCTTGGTGTTTATGAGATGGGGTTACTAGCCCCATGCCCAATCCTCCTCCTTTCGCGGCTGGGCTTGGGATACAAAGATCTGACAAGTAGCAATCGAAGCTTCTAAAAGAGTCGACTTGAATCATTAAGTATTATTACAAAGTGCAGAGCAATGTGTGAAAGTACTCCATGATACTCCAATATAGAGGAGAGAAGCTTTATTTTTAGAAATGGATGTAAGATCAGCCATGTAAGATAGCATTGGTAAGATAGGAGACAGATTGTGATTAAATGTGCTGATCGGAAGAAAGATGCATCTTGTATTTCATTCATTAACTTCAAATCTTGCAATGATGGGTATCTAAATTGCATCATGAACATTGCTTGAAAATTACTAAGTACCTTGACTAAACCTTCTGCTTTGTCAATTAAAACAACTTTTCTTAGCCAAAATACAAAGAAGATTTTATGCTTTATTCAACAGTGCACAGATTCTCTGGTATTGCACTAAAATATTAGACTTGACACTGTTGATCCTTCACTGAAAGTGTTTGAGAGCCTTCAAAATAAAGGGATGGTGTCTTGGCTGTGTGGTGTAGTTCATGTTCCTGTGCTCTAAGTCACAATCCAGAGATGTTAAGCATTATCAGTGACACTTCTGTGTTATTGGTTGCTGTGTTGTAGAGGAGGAAGTGGTGGTCTTAAATTGTCAGTGGTGCTGTCTTTCATTTTCATTGCTTAAATCAAAGCTTAATTTTCACTCTTTTTTTGTGTGCGAGATTAGATGAAGAGCAGGGTAGGGTCCTGCGTCCAGTGCAATTTGCACCTCAAATCAATGTTGCCCAGCATTACAGTGTGGTTAGTGGACTTTGTCATCTGGTTTGATGTTTTTGTCAGGTGTGTGCAAGTTAGAAAAACTGCATCCATTATTATAGTAATACTATATTTCCATAACACAAATGCAATAATGTTATTTGTATTGATTTATTATTTACCCCTTCAAGCACCCTAAACAATTTCTTTTAGTGCCCATTGCATAAATATTTCATGGGCTAGTGAATGATTTGTTGGGATTCTTGCTCAGAGATGCATTCTCGTTGCTGACAGCCACATAGACAATGTATTCAAGAATTCACACTTCCATCTGCGCTCAAGTATGCCTTGATTTGACCAAGATGCCAGTAGTGGTGTTCTAAAACACTGCCTCCAAGAGCATAACAAACATACATCATTAGATTCACGCATCGATATATTCTGGCAGCGTACTGGATGACTGGAAAATTACCAATGTTACTCTTCTATTTAAGGGTGGGAAGCAGCAGAAAGGAAACAATAGACTTGTTAGCCTGACATCAGTGGTTGGGAAGTTGTTGGAATCGATAGTTAGGGATGAGATTATGGAGTACCTGGAGGGACATGACAAGATAGGCCAAAGCCAGCATGGTTTCCTGAAAAGAAAATCCTGCCTGACAATCCTACAGCAATTCTTTGAGGAAATTACAAGTAGATGCAGTAGATGTGGTGAAAGCAGGTGAATGGGGATGACTGGAAGAATTGGGACAGCCCATGATTGAATGGCAGAGCAGACTCAATGGGTTGAATGGCCTACTTCTGCTCCTATATCTTATGGTCTTATTGAGGTTCTTCACATCTTGTTGCAACCTTGAACTTGAAGTCGTTAGCATTGGAATTTCCTCAACTAGCACGTAGATAGTATGGATCCAGTTCATTGGGACAACTCTTAAAGAACAAAAACTGCTGGAATTCGGTTTGCTTATTTGGAACAATTATGCTGCTAAACTGGGACAAGAGACAGTTGCCAAGCAGTTTCCAGCTGGTGCCAGTTGCATGCGTGCACTTGCTTGGCTGTTAGACACTACTCTGTGCTTAGAGTGAGCGGTCTTTCAATTGCATCAGTTGTGTGTGTTTGTTTTCAAAAAGCAGTGATTTTTGTTGCTGATAGTTGGCAAGAAATAAGATGCAAGACAACTCAATTATGGTTTCAAGTGTTCAGGACTGGAGATGCCAGACATGGCTGGGAATGAAAATGAAATATTTTTTCCATTTCAATAAGTAGGAACTATATGAAGAATTTGAAGGTATCAACAATCATCTTAAATGGAATGCTCCGCCACAGACAGCGGTGGAGACAAATTCCATGGATACATTTAAAGCAGAATTTTCTTCATCAGTCTGGGCAACAAAGGTTATTGGGAAAAGGCAGGCGTATGGGGTTGAGTGGGTTTCGGGATCTATCATGATGGAATGGCAGAGCAGACTCAATGGGTTGAATGGTCTAATTCTGCCTCTATGTCTTATGGTCTTACGGAGAGGGTTTAAAGGTGGTTCACAAAAATGATTCCTGGATTGAAAGGTTTGTCAAATGAGGCGTGTTTGATGGTTCTAGTCCTCTGACCACTGGAGTTCAAAAGAACGAGGAGGGACCTCATTGAAACCTATCAGATGTTGAAAGGCCTCAACATGGAGAGGATGTTTCTTGTGGTGTGGGTCTCCAAGACCAGAGGACACAGCCTCAGAATAGAGGAACATCTTTTTAGAGCAGTGATGAGGGGGAATTCCTTTAGCCAGAGAGTGGTGAATCTGCAATTCGTTGCCACAGGCAGCTATGGAGACCAAGTCTTTATATATATTTAGGGCTGAGGTTGATGGATTCTTGATTGGTCAGGGCATGACGGAATGTGGGGAAAAGCAGGAGACTAGAGCTGAAAGGAAAATTGGATCAGCCGGGATGAAATGCTGGAGCTGACTCGATGGGCCAAATGGCCTAATTCTGCTGCTATATCTTATGGTCTTATGGTATCTGACAATGACAAGAGACCTATGTGGGAGAGTTTTTAAAAGTGGGAAAGCCGTTGCTCTCTCGACCTTGGAAGTGTGGATCCAGTGGTAATAGCAATCGTCACAACGGGAATCTTCCTTGGTATCAGTGGACAACCATACCTTGCCATAGCCTTCATTCTTCACGGAGCATTGCAGAACTGCCTTCCTGGCCGATGGATGCCCAGTCAGCTGGAGCTGATTTCACATGCTAGGACAGGCAGGTCGCTATCTCACTGGAGGTATGACGCCACTGGCTACCCTCACCTGGTTTAGTCCGCCAGTCAAAGCGCCGTACTGGGGTGTGGCTGATGTCGCATGCAAACAGCTACTTGGAGCCACAGGTGAGAGTTGAGTAGGGACCAAAGGTGAGTGAGCTGCCCCAGAATGGACACAAGACCCTTCAGCAGAGGTGCTACCCCTCCCTGGACAACTCGTACACTCAAGAGTCAAAGTAGGACCTTGTAGCACCAACAGTTCCAATCTGTTAATTAAATTTGCTGACGACACTGCATTGATTGGCCTAATCTCAAATAATAACGAAGCAGCTGACAGAGAGGAATTCATCATCCTGACACAACCTTTCCCTCAATGTCGCATAAACAAAGGAGCTGGTTGTGGACTACAGGAGGAATGGAGGCAGCCTAACCCGTATTGGCATCAGTGGATCCGGGATTGAGAGGGTTAACAGCTTTAAGTTCCTCAGCATCCACATCACCGAGGATCTCGCGTGGTCTGTACGTATGGGCTGTGTGTGAAAAAGGCACAACAGCACATCTTTCACCTCAGACGATTGAAGAAGTTTGGTATGAGTCCCCAGATCCTAAGAACTTTCTACAGGGGCACATTGAGAGCATCCTGACTGTCTGCATCACTGCCTGGTATGGGAATTGTACTTCCCTCAATCGTAGGACTCTGCAGAGAGTGGTGTGGACAGCCCAGCGCATCTGTAGATGTGAACTTCCCACTATGCAGGATATTTACAAAGACAGGTGTGTAAAAAGGGCCTGAAGGATCATTGGGGACCCGAGTCACCCCAACCACAATCTGCTCCAACAGCTACCATCCCAGAAACTACTACAGCACAAAAGCAAGGACCAACAGGCTCCTGGACTGCTTCTTCCACCAGGCCATCAGACTGCTTAATTCACACTGATACAATTGTATTTCTATGTTATATCGACTGTCCTATTGTACATACTATTTATTACAGATTACTATAAATTGCACATTGCACGTTTAAACAGAGACATAACAAAGATTTTTACTCCTCATGTATGTGAAGGATGTAAGTAAAAAAAAAGTCAATTCAATTGACTTTTTGATTCAGAACAAGAAGGCAGCGGAAGAGCACCTAAGGATTTCCAGTGGGAAGACATTTTGAGTTCTCGGGGGAAGAGAGAAGCCAGACTGTGCAGGTGCGTGACGTCAGCCAGTTGAGCGCGAACAGTTTAAAAAGGAGGCAGCCATATCCAGCGGGCGGCGTTGGGAGCGGGCAGCAGACTGAGAGGCAGCAGAGTGAAAGGGCTTTGGCTCCACGGGCTTCGGCGGTAATGGGACGAGGTGAGGCCGTTGTTGATTGCAGAAGGAGGTAGTATGTGTGTGAGGCCAGTTTTCTATGGTCGGTGTCAGATGTGGGAGGTCCTGGAGTCTCCTGGCATCCCGGACTGCCACATCTGCACCCGGTGCATTGAGATGCAACTCCTAAGGGACCGTGTTAGGGAACTGGAGCTGCAGCTTGATGACCTTCGGCTGGTCAGGGAGAATGAGGAGCTGATAGAGAGGAGTTACAGGCAGGTGGTCACTCCGGGGCCACGGGGGACAGAGGAATGGGTCACAGTCAGGAGAGGGAAGGGGAAGAGTCAGGTACTAGAGAGTACCCCTGTGGTTGTACCCCTTGACAATAAGTACTCCTGTTTGAGTACTGTTGGGGGGGGACAGCCTATCTGGGGGAAGCAACAGTGGCCGTGCCTGTGGCACAGAGTCAGGCCCTGTGGCTCAGAAGGGTAGGGAAAGGAAGAGGAAGACAGTAGTGATAGGGGACTCTATAGTCAGGGGTTCAGACAGGCGATTCTATGGACGCAGGAAAGAAACTCGGATGGTCGTTTGCCAGGGTCCGGGATGTTTCTGATCGCGTCCAAGATATCCTGCGGTGGGAGGGAGAACAGCCAGAGATCGTGGTAGATATTGGTACCAATGACATAGGTAGGAAAAGGGAAGAGGTCCTGAAAGAAGACTACAGGGAGTTAGGAAGGAAGTTGAAAAGCGGGACCTCAAAGGTAGTAATCTCGGGATTGCTGACTGTGCCACGCGACTGTGAAAATAGGAATAGAATGAGGTGGAGGATAAATGCGTGGCTGAGGGATTGGAGCAGGAGGCAGGGATTCAGATTTCTGGATCATTAGGACCTCTTTTGGGGTGGGTGTGACCTGTATAAAAAGGACAGGTTGCACTTGAATCCCAGGGGGATCAATATCCTGGCGGGCAGGTTTGATAGAGCTGTTGGGGAGGGTTTAAACTAGTTTGGCAGGGGGGTGGGAATCAGACTGTGAGTGCAGAGATTAAGGTAGAAGGACAAGGGCATGATGCTAAGAGTTCTGAGTTGATGAGGAAGGACAGGCAGGGGACAGAACATAATTGTAGCCAGTTAAAGGGGTTGAAATGTGTCTATTTCAGTGCTAGGAGTATTAGGAACAAGGAGGATGAACTTAGAGCATGGATTAGTACGTGGAACTACGATGTTGTGGCCATTACTGAAACTTGGTTGGAGGAAGGGCAGGATTGGATGATGCAGGTCCCGGGGTTCAGGTGTTTTAAAAGGAACAGGATGGGAGGTAGAAAAGGGAGGGAGTGGCATTGCTGGTCAGGGATAGTATCACGACTATAGAAAGGGAGGACGCTGCAGAAGGAGTGTCCACGGAGTCAGTCTGGGTGGAAGTCAGAAATAGGAAGGGATCAATCACTGTGCTGGGAGTAGTCTATAGGTTCCCAAATAGCCCTCGGGACACCGAGGAGCAGATGAGCAGACAGATTTTAGAATGGTGCAGGAAATACAGGGTAGTAGTTATGGGTGATTTCAACTTCCCTCATATTGACTGACACCTCCTGAGTGCAAGGGGGATAGATGGGGCTGAATTTGTCAGGTGTGTTCAAGAAGGATTCCTGACATAGTATGTGGACCGGCCGATGAGAGGAGAGACTATACTGGATCTAGTTCTGGGTAATGAACCTGGTCAGGTGATAGACCTCTTGGTGGGGGAGTGTTTTGGTGAGAGTGACAACTCCCTTAGCTTCAGCATAGCTATGGAAAGGGATAAAATCAGATGAAATGGTAAAGTGCTTAACTGGGGAAGGGTTAACTTTGAAGGGATGAGGCAGGAACAAGCGAGAGTAAATTGGAAACAGATATTCAAAGGGGAAAGCACACAAGTAATGTGGGAGAAGTTTAGGGACCACTTGAGCTGGGTTCAGGATAGGTTTGTCCCACTGAGGCAAGGAAAAAATGGTAGGAAAAGGGAACCGTGACTGACGAAACATGTGAGGCAACTCGTCAAGAGGAAAAAGGAAGCATATGTTAGGTATAAGAAGCAGGAAGTAGAAGGGGCTCATGAGAAATAAAGGGTAGCCAGGAAAGAGCTAAAGAAAGGACTGAGGAGAGTTTGACGGGGGCATGAGAAGGCCTTGTCATGTAGGATTAAGTATAGGATAAACTTGGCATGTAGGATTAACCTCAAGGCGTTCTATGTGTGTGTGAAGAATAGGAGAATGATGAGAACGAAGGTGGGACCGCTAAAGGATAAAGAGGGCAACGTGCCTGGAAGCGGAGGAGGTTGGGGAGGTCCTAAATGAATACTTTGCTTCAGTATTCACAAGTGAAAAGGATCTTGATCAGGATGAGGTCGAAGTGGAGCGGGCCTGTGCGCTGGACAATGTGGAGATTAAGGAAGTAGTAGTGCTGGATCTTCTTAAAAACATTAAGATTGATAAATCCCCAGGGCCAGATCTGATACACCCCAGGTTGTTGTGGGAATTGAGAGAAGAGATCGCAGGAGCATTAGCCATGTTCTTTGCATCCTCTTTGGTTGCAGGGGAAGTGCCGGAGGACTGGAGAATGGCAAATGTAGTTCCCTTGTTTAAAAAAGGTGATAGGGAGAAACCTGGGAACTATAGACCGGTGAGTCTTACGTCAGTGGTATGCAAACTACTGGAAAGGATTCTTAAGGATAGGATCTACGAGCATTTGGAGAAGTACAGTCTACTCATGGATAATCAACATGGCTTTGTGAAGGGAAGATCGTGCCTCACGAGCTTGATTAATTTTTTTGAAGAGGTAACAATAGAAATTGATGAGGGTAGGGTAGTGGATGTAGTCTACATGGACTTTAACAAAGCATTTCTCAAGGTCCCTCATGAGTGATTCATCCGGAAAGTCATGAGGCATGGGATAAGCGGAACCTTGGCTGTTTGGATAAAAAATTGGCTTAAAGGAAGAAAGCAGAGGGTAGTTGTGGAAGGAAAGTATTCTGCCTGGAGGTCGGTGACTAGTGGAGTGCCGCAGGGATCTGTCCTGGGACCCCTGCTATTTGTGATTTTTATAAATGACCTGGATGTAGAGGCGGAAGGATGGGTGAGTAAGTTTGCGGATGACACGAAGATTGGAGGAGTTGTGGATGGAGCTGTCGGTTGTTGAAGTTTACAAGAGGATATAGACAGGCTACAGATTTGGACAGAAAAATGGCAGATGGAGTTCAATCTGGACAAGTGTGAGATGATGCATTTTGCAAGGACAAACCAGAAGACTGAGTACAGGATTAATAGTCAGTTATTTAAGAGTGTGGATGAACAAAGGGACCTTGGGGTTCAAATCCATACATCCCTCAAGGTCGCTGCACAGGTTGATAGTGTAGTTAAGAAGGCCTATGGGATGCTGGGCTTCATTAACGGGGGATTGAGTTCAAGAGTAGAGAGGTCACGTTGCAACTCTACAAATCTCTGGTGAGACTGCACTTAGAGAATTGTGTTCAATTCTGGTCACCTCATTATAGGAAGGATGTGGAAGCTATGGAGAGAGTGCAGAGGAGATTTACCAGGATGTTGCCTGGATTGGAGAACAAGTCATATGAAGCAAGGTTAGCAGAGCTGGGACTTTTCTCTTTGGAGCATAGAAGAATGAGAGGGGACTTGATAGAGGTCTACAAGATTATGAGAGGCATAGATAGGGTGGATAGTCAGTATCTGTTTCCCAGGGCACCAATAGCAAACACCAGAGGGCATATGTACAAAATTAAGGGAGGGAAGTTTAGGGGAGACATCAGGGGTAATTTTTTTACACAGAGGGTTGTGAGTGCCTGGAATGACTTATCAGGGATGATGGTGAAGGCTAAAACATTATGGGTATTTAACAGCCTTTTGGGCAAGCACATGGATGAAAGAAAAATGGAGGGTTATGGGGTAGTGTGGGTTTAGTACTTTTTCTAAGGATTATGTGGGTCGGCACAACATGGAGAGCTGAAAGGCCTGTACTGTGTTGTAGTGGTCAATGGTTCTGTAATTCAATGTTGTTTCATCGATGCCTGTTTGGGGATCTCTGGAAATGTCTTAACTCTGCCAAATGCTGTTGAACACTTTGTAAGACTGACTGATTCTTGTGATCTCTGGGAAGTACCAACTAGTAAACCTCATTGAAGTATCAGACAGCTCCTTAATATGGAACCAAGCAGTCTTATTATATTTGAAAGGAATAACTGTTAACAACTCCAGCTGAATGGCTTGGCTGTTTGCAATGGTGAGCCAGGAGGTTGCAGCTCAAAATCCAAGTTAATTTATCATGTGTACAATGAAACATATAATGAAATACCACATTTTTGTTAACAGCCGATACTCTTGTTGATGTGCTCTGGGCAAGCTGCAAGTGTCGCTACGCATTCTGGCACCATCATAGCATGCCCACCGTCCTTGACAGAAGAACAACAAGCAACAGAAAAATGCAAAGAAAGCCCCGCTCCTCCCTCCCACGTACATGTACAGTTCTGTAACCCTATAGTTAGGCCATCTTCAGCCTTTAGTGGACTCCAGATTGAGGTAAATGAGGCTCTCTTCTATTTTAACCAATTTTTACAGGAGCAATCAAGAGTGTTATGACCAGCTGCACCAATAATCCAAGGCATCTGATTGCACAACCCTACAAGATACTGCTAGGGCTACTGAGAGGATCACTGGGATCTCTTCCACCTATCAGAGGTATTTATTAGGAGTGCAGCATACGCAGGGACCCTTAGCATTGTTAGTAATCCCTCCCATTTGTCCTACAATCTCTTTGACCCCTTACCATCAGGAAGGAGGTACTATAGCATTGGAACAAGAGCAGTTAGGATGGGAGACAGCTTCTTTGCCCAGGACATGAGACTACTGAACTCACTGCCACCACCCAGGTCTCAACACATATGAAGTGCTGGTAGCATTAGTGTTTACTTTTTGACTTGTGATGTAAATGCACCTTATTATTTGTTGATTTGTGATAATATTACTGAATGTGTTACATGTGTGAGATGTATGTGCTGTGCACCTTGATCCATAGGAATGTTGTTTCATTTGGCAGTTTACATGTATATGGTTGAATGACAATAAACTTGAATTTGATGTAGATCGGACACGCAGACATTGGTTCTTCAACTACCCCCAGTGGCTTTGCAAAGAATCACGGACCCAGTGTTTCATTGATTTGACCCCTGATACCTTGGTAGATGTGGTGAGATTGAACTTGGGTTTTGAATTATTGCAGGTTGTGAGGCAAAGGAGCTCTTACAGATCATTCCATTCTGACTCAGCAGCTGTCAGTCAACTGATTTTCACTTACCCTGGTCTCCCAGTTCGTCCAGAACGCCATTCATCTCCTATAACAGGCTGCGATATGGATAAACTTTGGGTTACACTATCCCTTTGATAGTTTATCTTGTAGATTCTCGTTCCCAGATTTGACTAATCTGAATCAAATTTTATCCACTGTGTCTGACAGTTCCCTGTGCTTTTTTTTCTCAGAATCAGAATCAGGTTTATTATCACCGGCACGTGACGTGAAATTTGTTAACTTAGCAGCTGCAGTGCAATGCAATACATAACCTAGCAGAGAGAAAAAAATAATCAATAAACAAGTCCATCACTTACATAAAGTAGATTTTTTAAAATGTGCAAAAACAAAATTACTATATAGTTAAAAAGAAGTGAGCTAGTGTCCAAAGAAGCAATGTCCATTTAGGAATCGGATGGCAGAGGGGAAGAAGCTGTTTCTGAATCGCTGAGTGTGTGCCTTCAGGCTTCTGTACCTCCTACTTGATGGTAACACTGAGAAAAGGGCATGTCCTGGGTGCTGGGGGTCCTTAATAATGGACGCTGCCTTTCTGAGACACCACTCTTTGAAGGTGTCCTGGATGCTTTGTAGGCTAGTACCCAAGATGGAGCGGACTAGATTTACAACCTTCTGCAGCTTCGTTCGGTCCTATGCAGTAACCCCTCCATACCAAACAGTGATGCAGCCTGTCAGAATACTCTCCACAGTACAACTATAGAAGTTTTTGCGTGTATTTTTTGACATGCCAAATCTCTTCAAACTCGTAATAAAGTATAGCTACTGTCTTGCCTTCTTTTTAACTGCATCAATATGTTGGGACCAGGTTAGATCCTCAGAGATCTTGACACCCAGGAACTTGAAGCTGCTCACTCTATCCACTTTTGATCCCTCCATGAGGATTGGTATGTGTTCCTTCATCTTACCCTTGTGAAGTCCACAATCAGCTCTTTCGCCTTACTGATGTTGAGTGCCAGGTTGTTGCTGCGGCAGAGCTCCACTAGTTGGCATATCTCACTCCTGTACGCCCTCTCGTCACCAACTGAGATTCTACCAACAATGGTTGTATCATCAGCAAATTTATAGATGGTATTTGAGCTATGCCTAGCCACACAGTCGTGGTATATAGTAAGTAGAGCAGTGGGCTAAGCACACACCCCTGGGGTGCACCGGTGTTGATCGTCACCAATCTGCACAGTCTGTGGTCTTCCGGTTAGGAAGTCGAGGATCCAATTGCAGAGGGAGGTACAGAGGCCCAGGTTCTGCAACTTCTCAATCAGGATTGTGGGAACGATGGTAACCAGCTTGAAGTTGATTAAACTTTAGCTGATTAGCACGGTGTGTGTTTAAATTTCTGGGAGGTTGTACCACCCTGCCCTGAAAGCATGTATAAAGCTGACACTAAATATTGAGATTAAACATTAGCTTTATTTGTCACGTGCATCAAAACATAGTGGAATGCATCATTTGAATCAAGTCAAATCAGCAAGGATTGTACTGAGGGGAGTTGGTAAGTGTTGCCACAGTTCTGGCAGCAGTGCAGCATGCCCACAACTTACCTGGAAGATCTTGGACTGTGGGAGGGGTGGGGGAGAGCTTGTGCAGTCACAGGGAGAAAGTACAAACCCCTTGGAGTCAGCACTGGTAGTTGACTCTCAATCGGTGGTAGCTGGTATTGTCATAGCGTTACACTAATCAGTACACTGCTGCGCAGCCTTCCTACAGCAATGATCTACATTTTAAGAATGGCTTCAGTTCACGCTGTTCCATTGAAATGAATGACATACTTTGTTTAAACCCGTGAAATCCCTTTTAGGAGGATTCTTTTCATTTGGTATGCAGTGTGCATTGCTATCTGAATGCTTTTTATTTGATTTTCTTTGCTGAGGCAGGCTGCTGTTGAGTAAAGTCTCTGTAGCCCTTCCCTCCTGCTGAAAATAAAGTTAGCATGTTTTCCCACCACTTTAACTCATAAACACAAGAGATTCTGAAGAGGCTGTGAAGCCAGAGCAACAGACACTCAGCAGGTCAGGCAGCAGCTATGGAGAGCAGTAAGCAGTTGATGTTTTGGGCCGAAACCCTTCAGCGGGACTAGAAAGGAAGGGGGAGGCCAGAACAAGAAGGTGGGGGGAGGGAAAGGAGGACAGCCTAGCAGGTGATGGAGAAGCAAGTGGGTTGGGGAAGAGGGATGAAATAAAAAGCTGGAAGTTAGAAAAGGCAAAAGGCTGAAGAAGAAGGAATGACTAACTTTTGTTTCGTTATCAACAACTGGTTATCATCCTTGCAAGGGATAGCTCCCAGGTGAAATGCTGATAAACCTGATTCTGAGAGCCTTGTTTACTGAGGTCAGGACTTTCAGCTCAGAAGATCTGAGCTGAGCAGCCCAGTCTGTGTGGATGTGGCTGCAGGGTGCCAGACGTATTCAGCGCATCGCAAATGCACCAAGGAGGAAGTGAACAGTGGTTAAGGAGAGAGCAATGACGTAATCCTGAAACATCGGCACCACCTTCTTTAGTTATAACTAGTTGATTGCCGTAAGTTGTTTGACTTTTGCAGCTAATTCTACATGGGGCTTGCAGTGATTCAAAGCACAAAACCTGCACGGTTTAATACTGAACTAGAAAAATACTGTTTTATCAATCACAAACACAGGAGACTCTGCTGATGTGGAACTCCAGAACAACACACACAAAATGCTGGAGGAATTCAGCGGGTCAGGCAGCATCCATGGAAAGGAATAAACAGTCAATGTTTCGGGCTGGGAGTCCTGATGAAGGGTCTCGGTCAAAAAAATTGACACTGTATTCCCCTCATAGATGATGAATTCCTCCAGCATTTCTGTGTGTTGCTCTGTTTAATCCATTACGTTCCACTGAACTGACTGTGTATCACTCATCCAGCTAAGCTCAACTAAGCTTCCTTTCACTGCTGTACTTAATATAAAAAAGTAGATTATGGAATAAAATAACATTAATGTTCTGAATGTATCTCTACAACTTGAGTTCCTTCGGCATTTGCTTACATCTTGTGGAATTGTAAGTTTCTTCAGTGCCTGTGCTAGTGATGTTCAACGTTCAAAGTAACTTAATTATCAAAGTACATATATGTCACCGAATACTATCCTGAGATTCATTTTCTTGCAGGCATTCACAGTAGAACAAAGACATACAATAGAATCAATGAGAAACAAATAACGTGCAAAGGCAACAAATGTTGCAAATACAAAACAAGAAAAAAACAACAAAATAATAAATAAGCAATAAATATCAAGAACGTGTCACAGAGTCCTTGAGCCTGTGGATTGTGAGAGAATTTCAGTGTTGGGTGAGTGAAATTGAATAAAGTTATCCCCTCTGGTTCAAGAGCTTGAGGTTTGAGAAGTCAAAGCTGACATAAAAGTCAAAGAGAGGACATATAATAGAACAAACTTTAGTGGGAAGTTGGAGGATTGGGAAGATTTTAAAAACCAACAGAAGGCAACTAAAAATGTTATTTAAGAAGCAAAAGATGGAGTATGAAGGTAAGCTGGCTAATAATAAAGAGGATACCAAAAGTTTCTTCAGATATATAGTGTTTTAAAAAAACAAGTGAGAATAGATATTGGACTGCTGGAAAATGATGCCAAAGAGGTAGTAATGGAGAAAAGGTAATGCTGGACAAACTAAGTATTTTGTATTCTGAGTGGAGGTTGATGACCAGTGGTGTGCTTCAGGGATTAGTTCTGGGACCTCTGTCTCTTCATGATATTTATAAATGACCTGGATGAGGAAGTGGAGGGATGGGTTAGTAAATTTGCTGATGACACAAAGGTAGGAGGTGTTGTGGATAGTGTAGAAGGCTGTTAGAGGTTACAGCGGGACTTTGATAGTATGCAAAACTGGGCTGAGAAATGACATGAAGTTCAACCCAGATAAGTGTGAGGTGGTTCATTTTGGTTGATCAAATATGATGACACAGTATTAATGGTAAGGCTCTTGGCAGTGCGGAGGATCAGAGGGATCTTGGGGTTCGAGTCTTTAAGACACTCAAAGCTGCTGCGCAGGTTGACTCTGTGGTTAAGAAAGCATACGGTGTATTGGCCTTCATCAATCATGGAATTGAGTTTAGGAGCTGAGAGGTAATGTTACAGCTATATAGGACCCTGGACAGACCCCACTTGGAGTACTGTGCTCAGTTCTGGGTGCCTCACTATTGGAAGGATGTGGAAACCATAGAAAGGGTGCAGAGGAGATTTACAAGGATGTTGCCTGTATTGGGGAGCATGCCTTATAAGAATAGGTTGAGTGATCTTGGCCTTTTCTCCTTTGAGTGGTGGAGGATGAGAGCTGACCTGATGAGAGGCATTGATCGTGTGGATAGTCAGAGCCTTTTTCCTAGGGCTGAAATAGCTAGCACAAGAGGGCACAGTTTTAAAGTACTTGGAAGTAGGTACAGAGGGAAAGTTCTTTTACGCAAAGAGTGGTGAGTGCATAGAATAGGCTGCTGGCAACAGTGGTGGAGACGAATATGATAGAGTCTTTTAAGATACTCCTGGACAGGTATATGGAGCTCAGAAAATTAGAAGGCTATGGTCTCAGGTAGGGACATGTCCGGCAAGGCTTTGTGGGCCAAAGGGAACTGTATTGTGCTGTAGGTTTTCTATGTTTCTATTAACACTATATTCTTCCATCATATTTGACCTACCAAAATGAACCACCTCACACTTATCTGGGTTGAACTCCATCTGCCACTTCTCAGCCCAATTTGGCATCCTATCGATGTTCCGCTGTAACCTCTAACAGCCCTTTACACTATCCACAACATCTCCAACCTTTGTGTAATCAGCAAATTTACTAACCCATCCCTCCACTTCTTCATCCAGGTCATTTATAAATATCACGAGGAGAAGAGGTCCCAGAACAAATCACCAACCTCCATGCAGAATATGACCCGTCTACAACCACTCTTTGCCTTCTGTGGGCAAGCCAGTTCTCGATCCACAAAGCAATGTCCTCTTGGATCCCATGCCTCCTTACTTTCTCAATAAGTCTTGCATAGGGTACCTTGTCAAATGCCTTGCTGAAATCCATATACACTACATCTACTGTTCTACTGTCATCACTGTGTTTAGTCACATCCTCAAAAAAATTAATTTGGGCTCGTAAGGCACAACCTGTATTTGACAAAGCCATGCTAACTATTCCTAATCATATTATGCGTCTCCAAATGTTCATAAATCCTGCCTCTCAGGATCTTCTCCATCAACTTACCAACCACTGAAGTAAGACTCACTGGCCTATAATTTCCTGGGTTATCCCTACTCCCTTCCTTGAATAAGGGAACAACATCCGCAACCCTCCAATCCTCTGGAACCTCTCCCGTCCCCATTGATGATGCAAAGATCATCGCCAGAGGCTCAGCTAACTCCTCCCTTGCCTCCCACAATAGCCTGGGATACTCTAGTATCTCTAGTATCTGACTCCTGCCCTTCTCAGTCCGGACTGTTACTCACTTATCTGTCTCTTGAGGCCAGGTGTGACTACATGCCCAGAGGTCATCTCTATCACCTCCTCACTTTCTCTGACCAGATGAAGATTGTGGTTATAGGGTACTTGGAGGCACATGATAAAATTGGATGCAGTTAGCATGAGGGAAAATCTTGCCTGATAAATTTGTCAGAATTCTTTGAAGAAATAACAAGCAGAATAGACAAAGGAGAATTGGTTGATGTTGTGTACTTGGATTTTTAGAAGGCCTTTGACAAGGTGCCATACATGAGGCACCTTAACAAGTTAAGAGCCCATGGGATTGTAAGAAAGTTATTAGCATAGATAGAGCATTGGCTGATTGGTATGCGGGAAACAGTGGGTATAAAAAGCATTTTCTGGTTGGTTGCCAGTGATCCACAGCGGTCTGTGTTGGGACTGCTATTTAACATTATATGTCAGTGATTTAGATGACAGAATTGATCTCTTTGTGGCCAAGTTTGCAGATGATATGAAGATAGGTGGAGGGGCAGGTAGTTTTGAGGAAGCAGAGAGGCTACAGAAGACAGATTAAGAGAATGGGCAAAGAAGTGGCAGATGGAATGCAGTGTTGGGAATTGGTAGAAGAAATCAAAGGGCGGACTATTTTTTTAAATGAAGTGAAAATTCAAAAATCTGAAATGCCAAGGGACTTTGGAGTCCTCAAGCAGGATTCCCTATATGTTAATTTACAGGTTGAGTCAGTGGTGAGAAAGGCAAATGCAATGTTAGAATTCATTTCAAGAGGACTAGAATATAAAAGCAAGGATGTAGTTATAAAGCACAAGTGATGCCTCACTTGGAGTATTATGAGCAGTTTTGGGCCCCAATAGAACCATAGAACTCTACAGCACAGAAAATAGGCCATTTGGCCCTTCTAGTCTGTGCTGAAACTTTATTCCCCTAGTCCCATTGACCTGCACCCAGTCCATAACCCTCCAGACCTCTCCCATCCATGTATCTATCCAATTTATTCTTAAAACTTAAGAGTGAGCCCGTATTTACCACTTCAGATGATAGCTCGTTCCATAATCCCACCACTATGAGTGAAGAAGTTCCCCCTAAACCTTTCCCCTTTCACCCTAAAGCCATGTCCTTGTGTATTTATCTCTCTTAATCTAAGTGAAAAGAACCTACTCACATTTACTCTGTCTAGACCTCTCGTCATTTTGTAAACCTCTATCAAATCCCCCACTCATTCTTCTACACTCCAAGGAATAAAGTCCTAACCTGTTCAATCTTTCCCTGTAACTGAACTCCTGAAGACCCGACAACATCCTAGTGAATCTTCTCTGCACTTTTTCAATCTTACTGATATCCTTCCTATAGTTAGGTGACCAGAACTGCACACAATACTCCAAATTTGACCTCACCTATGTCTTATGCAACCTCACCATAACGTCCCAACTTCTATACTCAGTACTTTGATTTATGAATGCCCCGATGCCAAAAGCCTTCTTTACAACCCTGTCTATCTGTGACGCCACTTTTGGGGACTTCCGTATCTGAACTCCCAGATCCCTTTGTTCCTCTGCACTCCTCAGTGCCCTACCATTCTCTGTGTATGTCCAACCTTGATTTGTCCTTCCAAAATGCAACACCTCACACTTGTCTACATTAAGTTCCATCTGTCATTTTCTGGCCTATTTTTCCAGTTGGTCCAGATCCCTCTGCAAGCTTTGAAAGCCTTCCTCACTGTCCACAACGCCTCCAATCTTTGTATCATCAGCAAAATTGCTGATCCAGTTTACTACATTATCATCCAGATCATTGATAAAGACAACAAATAACAATGGTCCCAGCACAGATCCCTGAGGCACACCACTAGTCACAGGCCTCCAGTCTGAGAAGCAATCCTCCACTACCACTCTCTGTCTTCTCCCACACAGCCAATTTCAAATCCAGTTTACAACCTCTCCATGGATACCTAGTGTCTGAACCTTCTGAACTAACCTCCCATGTGGGACCTTGTCAAAGGCCTTACTAAAGTCCATGTAGACAACATCCACAGCATTTTCTTCATCTACTTTCTTGATAACCTCCTCGAAAAACTCTACAAGATTCGTTAAACATGATCTACCACGCACAAAGCCATGCTGACTATCCTTAATGAGCCCTTGGCTGTCCAAATACTTGTATATCCGATGTCTCAGAACACCTTGAAATAATTTACCTATGACTGATGTCAGGCTCACCAGCCTGTAATTACCTGGTTTACTTTTGGAACTTTTTTTAAACAACGGAACAACACGAGCTACTCTCTAATCCTCCGGCACCGCACCCGTGGCTGAGGACATTTTAAATATTTCTGCCAGGGCCCCTGCAATTTCTGCAGTAGTCTCTCTCAAGGTCCGAGGAAATATCATGTCAGGCCCAGGGGATTTATCTACCTTTATTCGCTGTAAGGCAGCAAGCACCTCCTCCTCTTTAATGTCAATGACACTACTGCTTGTTTCCCATCCTTCCATATATGCTATGTCAGTATCCTGAGTAAATACTGATGCAAAAAAACTTTAAGATCTCCCCCATCTCGTGAGGCTCCACACATAGATGACCACTCTAATCTAGGGGACCAATTTTGTCCCTTACTAGCCTTTTAATATATTTGTAGAAACCGTTTGGGTTTACCTTCACGTTATCTGCCAAAGCAACCTCAAAAATCTAAGGAAGGATGTGTTGTCTTTGGGGAGGATTACAAAAATGATTCTGGGATTGAAAGGCTTATTTTCAACATAAGGACATTTGATGGCTCTGGGCCTGTACTCACCAGAATTCAGAAGAATGAGGGGGATCTCATTGAAGGGAAATATGGAAAGGCAGGAGATTGGGCTGAGGTGGAAATGGATCAGCCATGATGAAATGTCAGAGCAGACTCGATAGGTCAAATAGCCTAATTCTGCTCCTATATTTTATGGTCTTACTGTCTTGACACTTGACAAGTGAATTTAAAATGTGACAATCTTGACATTAAAAATTCTTGATTCAACCCTTTTGGACCTGTTATTCTGGAGAACCTGTGTGGGGATCTTCCAGTGCTATTGTTTTGTTCCTTAGCTGGTTGGGTTTGTTCAGAATTCTCTCTGTAGAAGCACAACCTTGCATTATTTGAATTTTACCTCGCCTTGAGGTAAAAGCTGACATTTCCAAAGTTTCAGCTGTAGGCTTCCTTCATGGAAACTTAGTGAGTGCACTGGGCTAATCATCCGATGCTCTGTGCAAGAACTTAATCTCCAGGGTGTTAGGAGTGGTGCGACTTCCCTTGAAAATGTATTAGATAAGAGAGCATAGTGCTCTCTCCACCTTGACATTTAGTTAACAGTGTACCAGTGCCAATGTCGTGGTTTACAAAAAGGTGCCTAGGAGGAGAAATGTCAAACAACATTCATTAAGTGCTGCCACATGATATTAGATTGGGTAGCTAAAAGCTCAGATTGATAGAACGAAACAGCACAGATTGAGGCCCTTCAGCCTAACCAGTCCATGCCGCCCACAAAAGTCCTGATTTCCTGCGTTCAGTCCAAGCTCCACCCTTCCACGTACCCATCCAAGTGCTTCGTAAGTGATACTGTTACACCTGCCACAATCACTTCCTCTGGAAACTCATTCTACATACATACCTACCACCCTCTGCATGAAAACGTTGCCCTAAAGTCTCTTTTAAATCTTTCCTCTCTCATTCTAAACCTGCACCCCTACTCTGGTGAGTGCCATATTCTTTACAGAGACAAGAATTTGCAGATGCTTGAATCAGGAGCAATATAGTGCTGCAGGAACTCAGCAGGAGATGCAGAATCAATGGAGTGAAACAAATAGTCATTGTTCCAAGTTGAAGGGAGATAGCGGAGGGGAAGTGTGGAGCAAGAGCTGGCAGGTTTTGTTAAGGTTGGGAATCCCTGAAGGCCTCTTAATATTCGATAGGTTTCAATGAGATCCCCCCCCCCCCCAAATCTTCTAAACTTCTGTGAGTACAGGCCTTGAGCTATCAAGCACTATGTCAACCCTTTCATTCTTGGAATCATTCAGGCCAGGTAAAGGATCTTGATCTGAAACATCAGCTGTATGTTTCCTTTGTTAAATGCTGCCCTGACCCATGGGGTTCCTGCAGTTTTGTGTTTTAAAACATGTAAAAAGAGGGTTAAGAAACCAACATTTCCGAAACAGTCCCAGAATTTAACACCAGGCAGCTGAATGCACAGCCAGTCCTGGTAGGGCAATTAAAATGATGTGTGTACTGTGTGGCCTCCTTTTGCATATGTTTACTTTGTTAGAAATAAAGTTTATTTTTGAACTAAAAATACTGTTGGATGTACCAAGACCACATTTGGCAGATCACAGAGATACAGGCATTGTAGATTGGTGAGATGGTATGCATTCGTTACCATAATAGAATTTACGATAAAAGCTGATGAGCAACCAGTGTGCACAAGAAGGGTAATTTTGTGAGTGTAAAAATAATCCCGAGAGTATCGGTCCTTTAAAAGTGAGGCTGTAGATTGTGGAGTCTGTTTGGAGTTGTCTGTTCCAGTGGTGCCCTTGTTTGGAATAATCTCAGACCTCCTAGGATGGATATCTATAAACCCCTGTTGAAGAAATTGCTGTGTTTACACAGGCCCAAGTCCAAAACATTCAGGGTACTTGATGTTCTGCTAAAAGGCCTTTTGCTGTGAGCTGGAGTGTTATGCATTAATTAGAACAAACTGCCCACAAAATGGATTTGGTTATAACACTTCAGAGAAGCTTGGGTAAGTCCATGGATGGGAGGAGTATGAAGGGAGTTTGATAGGATGCAAGTAGATGGGACTAGGCAGTAGATCAGGCTAGCATGGACTTGCTGGGTTGAAGGGTCTGTGTCGCTCTATGACTTGGAAGTATTCATTTCCATTCTGCAGTGGCTATAAATCAGGAATTGTTCCAGAAGGCAGACTCCCACATTACTCAATCTAACCCTTTCCTCCTACATATTCCCCCCACCACCACCATTTTCCTTCTCATCAGTGTGCCCAAGAATCTCTTAAATGTCTCTAATGTATCTGCCTCTACCACCACCCCGACAGTGCGTTTCACGTACTCACCACTCTGTAAAGAAAAAAGCAAACTCCGACGTTCCACCCTGCTCCGCCGCCCCCCCCCCCCCCCCACAATATGTTCCTCCAAACACCTTCTTGTATTAGCTATTTCTGCCCTGGGATAAAGTATCCAGCTGTCCAGTCATATCAATTATCTTACACACCTCGATCAGGTCACCTGTCATCCTTCTTCACTCCAAACTGAAAAGCCCGAGCTTGCCCAGTCTTTCATTCAGACTATTGTTTAGTGAGTGATAAAAGACCTTTACAAATTCACAACCTGTTCCTTTCTCCATTTCCTACTGAGGCATGATTTCACAATAGAGAGACATTTTCTGTTAATTCATTACATATTCCAGGGCTTAGTGTCATTGAGGTGCTTGGTCCAGCATTCTCCCTCAAGTGAACCTTCAGTCAAGGGCATTCCATGCACCGGGGGAGTGCAGAACCCTTTATTTTCCTCTAATTACCTTAAATTTTACACCCTGGGAAATGGCTGTTCACTCGATCTATGCCTCTTATACAAAATCGCAATAGCACTTTCATGTCCAGAATCAGTTCCTGCCTAAACAAGAACCTGGATCCATTGCATTTTGCCTATCACCACGATAGGATACAACGTCACTGTTCTCTACTCAGCTTTACATCACCTGGACGATAGCAGTACCTGCCTGAGGCTGCTATTTATTGATTACAGCTCAGTGTTCAACACAACTATACACCCAGTTCTCATTGACAAGCTTCAAAACCTGGGTTCTCTTCCTCTCCTCTCTGCATCTGGGTCCTTGACTTTCTAACCGGAAGACCAGGTCAGTGTGGGTCAGAATTAACATCTGCTTGCTGACTGGTGCATATCAATGATGTGTGCTTAGCTCACTGCTCTGCTCTCTCTACACTCACAACTGTGTGGCTAGGCAGAGCTAAAATGCCATCTATGAATTTGCTAATGACACAATTATTGTTGGCAGAATTTCAGATGGTGACAAGGGGTATACAGAAGTGAGATAGATCAGCTGGTTGGGTGATGTCACAAGTAAGAGAAGATGTGCTGGTATTGGAGAGGGTCCAGAAGACGTTCATAAGAATGTTTCCAGAATGAAAGGGTTAACATGTGAGGAACGTTTGATGGCTCTGGACCTGAACCCACTGGAGTTTAGAAGAATGAGCGGGGAATCTCATGGAAACCTATCAAATGTTGAACGATCTGGATAGAGTGGGTGTCGAAATAATGTTTCCTATGGTGGGGGAGTGTATGACTGGAGGGCACGGCCTCAATTGAAAGACATCCGTTTAGATCAGAATTTTTCTGTGGAATTTATTGCCACAGACGGCTGTACCGACCAAGTCACTGGGAATATTTAAGGTGGAGGTTGATAGGCTGTTGATCAGGGCGTCTGAGGTGACGGGGAGAAGGCTGGAGAATGGGGTTGAGAGTGATGATGGTTCAGCTATGATAGTGGAGCAGACATGATGGGCCAAATGGCCTAATTCTGCTCCTATGTCTTATGGTCTAAAGTTCTCTCAATTAATTTAGTGAAAAAATCTAGAGATTGGTTGGTTGGTGAGGGAGTTGAGGGTTATGCAGAAAAAAATCCGCCATGATTGAATGGTGGAGAAAACTGAATGACCGTATCATTCGCCTTCTAAATCTTGTGGTCTATCCACAAACCTGTCCAAAACTGCCATCATAAGCACTTGCCAAAAATGGTTTTGGAAGTCTATCTCCACTTTGCTCCAAAAAAACCACCTTAGGTCTCTTAGTTCAGTCATTTAATGGGTGAACAATGAGATTGGTTCATCATTCCCCCTGGAGTTGTGGTGGGCAGCACAGTAGAGAGGCGGTCAATGTAATGAGTCACAACATCAGTGATCAGAGTTCAATTCCCACCACTGACCGTAAGGAATCTGTACATCCTTGCTTCAGAAAACTGCAGGGCATTATAGATTCAGCCAGCTCCAAGCACATCTTCAAAAGGCAATGCCTCAGAAAGGCAGCATTCAATGTTTAGAACCCCCATCGCAGAGAACATGCTCTCTTCTCTTTGCTACCATCAAGGAGGAGGTACAGAAGCCTGAAGACACACACTTAGCTGCTTTAGGAATAGTTTCTCCCCCACTACCATCAGATATCCAACTGGACAATATTAATTTCTGAATCAGATTCAGGTTTAATATCACCGGCATATGTCTTAAAAAGTTGTTACTGTAATTATAGTTTTGTTATTATTTATCGCAATGTACTGCTGCCGCAAAACAACATATTTCATGATGTGTCAGTGATATTAAAACTGATTCTGCTTCCGGTTCTTTCCATGACTGTGTGGCCTTCCGGCCGGTTCAGTCATCTCCCACATTCCAGAAGCACACATAGGGAGATGCGGACATGCTACATTTGTGACAGAAAAGTGGTGACACTTCACTGCACATCTTTGGCCTGTTTTGCTTGTTGACACAAAAGACACATGACATTGCATGGTTTGACAAATAAAACGAATGTCTTTATGTTTAGATCAAACGTACCTTGTTCTGGAGTTCATGAGGAGAGGTTACAACACTACTTATGTTCCAGAGAGTAAAGTTGGGAGAAGCAGTCAGTGTCAATTATAAACCCCATTTCCAGAAAAGTTGGGATATTTTCCAAAATGCAATAAAAACAAAAATCTGTAATATGTTAATTCACATGAACCTTTATTTAATTGACAAAAGTACACAGAAAAGACTTTCAATAGTTTTACTGACCAACTTAATTGTGTTTTGTAAATATACACAAATTTAGAATTTGACGGCTGCAACACACTGAACAAAAGTTGGGACAGAGGCATGTTTACCATTGTGTTACATCACCTTTCCTTTTAATAACACTTTTTAATCGTTTTGGAACTGAGGATACAAATCGTTGTAGATTTGCAATTGGAAATTTTGTCCACTCTTGCTTGATATAAGACTTCAGCTGCTCAACAGTCAGTGGTCTCCGTTGTCTGATTCTCCTCTTCATGATGCGCCATACATTTTCAATAGGAGATAGATCTGGACTGGCAGCAGGCCAGTCAAGCACATGCACTCTGTGTCTACAAAGCCACGCTGTTGTAGCCCGTGCAGAATGTGGTCTGGCATTGTCCTGCTGAAATAAGCATGGACGTCCCGGGAAGAGACGTCGCCTTGATGGCCACATTCGTCTTTCTAAAATCCTAATATACGCCTCAGAGTCAATGGTACCTTCACATACATGCAACTCACCCATGCCATGGGCACTGATGCACCCCCATAGCATCACAGATGCTGGCTTTTGCACCCTTCGCTGATAACAATCAGGATGGTTGTTTTCATCTTTGGCACGGAGAACTTGACGCCTATTTTTCTCCGAAAACTAGCTGAAATGTGGACTCATCTGACCACAGCACACGGTTCCACAGTCTTTTGGTCCATCTGAGATGAGCTCGGGTCCAGAGAACTCGCTGGCGTTTCTGCATAGAGTTGATGTATGGATTCCTCCTTGCGTAATACAGTTTCAAGTTGCATTTCTGGATGCAGCGACGGACTGTGTTAAGTGACAATGGTTTTCCAAAGTACTCCCGAGCCCAGGTGGCTATAATTGTCACAGTAGCATGACGGTTTCTTAGGCAGTGCCGCCTGAGGGCTTGAAGATCACGCGCATTCAACAGTGGTTTCTGACCTTGCCCTTTACGCACTGAGATGTCTCTGAATTCTCTGAATCTTTTCATAATATTATGTTCTGTAGATGTTGAAAGACCTAAATTCTCTGCAATCTTGTGTTGGGAAATGTTCCTTTTGAACTGACTAACAATTCTCTCACAAAATTTGGCACAAAGGGGTGAGCCACGACCCATCCTTGCTTGCAAAGACTGAGCCTTTGATGGACGCTACTTTTATACCCAGTCATGATACCTCACCTGCTACCAATTAGCCTGCTTAATGTGGAGTCTTCCAAACCGGTGTTACTTGAATATTCTGTGCACTTTTCAATCTTATTTTAACTCTGTCCCAACTTTTGTTGAGTGTGTTGCAGCCATCAAATTCTAAATTTGTGTATATTTACAAAATACAATTAAGTTGGTCAGTAACTAAAACTATTGAAAATCTTTTCTTTGTACTTTTGTCAGTTAAATAAAGATTCACATGAATTAACATATCACAGATTTTTGATTTTATTGCATTTTGGAAAATATCCCAACTTTTCTGGAAATGGGGTTTGTAGATAAACCAGTCAAAATCTCTTTTTTATGCATTAACCATTATCTGTGTGTTCAATATTTCTTGTAACCACATGAACTTTGGTGTTTGGTGTTCTTAATGTTCATCTTGCAGCTTTCTCCTTTATGGAATAGCTCAACCTCCTGTGTTCAGACAGCAATGCAAGTCCTGATAGTTTAATATGATTCAGAATCATAATTTCTTTAACAATTCCCAGAGCAACACGGAACAATGCAAAAACAAATACCAACAGCTGCTTAACTGGACACGATTCAATGAGAACGGCTTAACTGGAGACAGTGTGATGAGAGCTGTTACACTGGAGATGGTGTGACCAGGACAGTTTAACTGGAGACGGAGTGACGAGGGCCGTTTCACTGGAGACGGAGTGACGAGGGCCGTTTCACTGGAGACAGAGTGACGAGGGCCGTTTCACTGGAGACAGAGTGACGAGGGCCGTTTCACTGGAGACAGAGTGACGAGGGCCGTTTCACTGGAGACAGAGTGACCAGGACAGTTTCACTGGAGACGGAGTGACCAGGACAGTTTTACTGGAGACGAAGTGACGAGGGCCGTTTCACTGGAGGCAGTGTGACGAGGGCCGTTTCACTGGAGACAGAGTGACGAGGGCCGTTTCACTGGAGACGGAGTGACCAGGACAGTTTTACTGGAGACGGAGTGACGAGGGCTGTTTAACTGGAGACGGAGTGACGAGGGCCGTTTCACTGGAGACGGAGTGACCAGGACAGTTTTACTGGAGACGGAGTGACGAGGGCTGTTTAACTGGAGACGGAGTGACGAGGGCCGTTTCACTGGAGACGGAGTGACCAGGACAGTTTTACTGGAGACGGAGTGACGAGGGCTGTTTAACTGGAGACGGAGTGACGAGGGCCGTTTCACTGGAGACGGAGTGACCAGGACAGTTTTACTGGAGACGGAGTGACGAGGGCTGTTTAACTGGAGACGGAGTGACGAGGGCCGTTTCACTGGAGACGGAGTGACCAGGACAGTTTTACTGGAGACGGAGTGACGAGGGCTGTTTAACTGGAGACGGAGTGACGAGGGCCGTTTCACTGGAGACGGTGTGACGAGGGCCGTTTCACTGAAGACGGAGTGGCGAGGGCCGTTTCACTGGAGACGGTGTGGCGAGGGCCATTTCACTGGAGACGGTGTGGCGAGGGCCGTTTCACTGGAGACGGAGTGACGAGGGCCGTTTCACTGGAGACGGAGTGACCAGGACTGTTCCATGGGACACAGCGTGACACGGGCTGCTCCACTGGATGCAGCATGACCGGGTCCATTGCACTGGAGATGGTCTGTTGGGTGCACGTCCGCTGCTGACGTTCTGTTGTGGCCATTCTGCTGGAGACTGTGTGATGGAACCTCTTTCACTGGATGCTGTCTGACTGGGGCCGTTTCACGGGACACGGTGTTGCAGGGGTGTTTCAGAGGGTGCAGTGTGATGATGGTTGTTTCACTGGTCACTAGTTAACATTTTCACATTTCCTGGGTGGCGATGTAGCGATACATCTCTACACAGGTGGTGTGAGCCACCCTCCCCTCCGCAAGCCTGCTTGTCACCTTGGACAAGGTGTAGCATCTCCTTAGCCCCCGATCAGGGTCACGTGAAGCCGTAGGAGCAGGTGGTGCATATCACAAGTCCTGGTTATGTGACTACTGACACCAGGCAGACGACGGTGATGATGATCAATTAGCTGGTGAAGTGACATACCTGAAGCTAGTGCAGGTCATTAGTTACGGAATGAAAGCTTTTGCTCAGCCTCGCTTTACTACATTTCTTTGAAGTTTAATTGACTGTAGAATGCAGAAAGACCTTCATTATAATGCTGTGTTACACCACAGAGCACTTGAAGTCCCATAATCTGATTCCAGAGCCAACATCACTCAATTGCCTGCGAGACCTGATTGTGATTCCTCAAGCATTTAGCTGCCATGGGTTTGAGGTGTAATGTCCCTCTGCTTTACATTCTTATTTCAACAATATTTGATACAGTAGAGAAATCACACAAAACTTGTCATTGAACACCTGGGTTTGCAAGCTCTTCAGCTTCACTTGTGCATGCACCACCCAGATGTGTGCCTCATCTCTCCAGTCAATGTGAAATCCCTCTGTTCTCATTGGGTTTGCTGCACTGTTTTTCTGCGATGTGGCTCCAGTCTAATTCTGTTTCTCCCTTTAGATCTATGTCGGATTGATGAAGCATCGTGCCATATTGAAGAGGAGGTTCTCCGCTTTGAGGCCATCATGAGCATCCATAAGCAGATGGACGATGATGCCAATGGAAATGTCGATGTGGAGGAGAGTGATGAGGTCAGTAATGATGCGGCAGCAACTCTCAGTATCCTGACACTAAGAGCTCCTTTAGCCATTGCCCTGTTGTGTTTTACATGCTGCATCGGATCTGGACTAACTATCATTTTGTTCTCCTTTACACTTGTGTACAGAAGAATGGCAATAAACAATCTTGAATCGTGAATTGAAAGCACTGAACCACAGAATCCCGAAGGCTCAGGCTTCACTCCAATTTTGTGCTGAAGAGCCTCATTTTTAAAAATTCTCGATGGTTACCAAAAGGAAGTTGTACCTGGAGAACTTGCTTGTTGATGATGATAGCACTAGAAATGATTATTCATTACAAGCACAGGCGGCAATTTATGCTTTTACAGTCAGGAGTTTGTTCATTCTCTCCATGACTGCTTGGGTATCTTCCATGTGTCCACTCTCCTTCTACAGTTCAAAGATGAACTGTTGGCACAAAAATAATAATAATAATAAATAAACAATAAATATCGAGAACATGAGATGAAAAGTCCTTGTAAAGGAACTGTGACGTTGTGGCCATTACAGAGACTTGGATGTCCCAGAGTAGGAATGGCTGCTGTGTGTGCCGGGATTTAGATGTTTCCAAAAGGACAGAGAGAGACATAAGAGGTGGGGGAGTGGCAGAGTGTCACGGCTGCAGAAAAGGAGGAAGTCATCGAAGGATTGTCTACTGAGTCATTGTGGGTGGAAGTCAAAAACAAAGGGGGCACAGCTCTACTGGGTGTTTTTTATACACCACCCAATAGTAACAGGGACATTGAGGAGCAGATAGGTAGGCAAATTCTGGAACAATGTAGTAATAGTAGGGTTATTGTGATGGGACATTTTAATTTTCCTGAGACTGGCATCTCCTTATTGCAAGGGGTTTAGATGGCACGGAGTTTATTAGGTGCATTCAGGAAGGTTTACTGATGCAATATGTAGATAAGCCAACTAGAGGAGAGGCTGTACTTGATCTGGTATTGGGAAATGAACCTGGTCAGCTGTCAGATCTCTCGGGAGAGCATTTTGGAGGTAGTGACAACTCTCATCTCCTTCACCATAGTGCTGGAGAGGAATAGGAGCAGACAATTTGGGAAAACATTTAATTAGAGTAGGGGGAAATATGGTGCTATGAGGCAGAAACTTGGGAACATAAATTTGAGAGTAGATGTTCTCAGGGAAATGCACAGCAAAAATGTGGCAAATGTGGGAACATTTGCATTGCATTCTGCAAAGGGACGTTCCATTGAGACAGGGAAAGGATGGTAGGGTAAAAGAACCACAGAATATAAAGGATGCAGAAAACCTAGTTAAGAAGAAAAGAAAAGCTTACAAAAGGTTCAAGAAGCTAGGTACTGTTAGATCTCTAGAAAATTACAAGGATGCCGGGAAGAAGCTCAAGAATTTAATTAGGAGAGCTAGAAGGGGTCATGAGAAGGCCTTGGAAAGCAGGATTAAGGAAAATCCCAAAGCATTCTACAAGTATGTGAAGAGCAAGAGGATAAGATATGAGAGAATAGGACTAATCAAGTGTGACATTGGAAATGTGTGTATGGAACCGGAGGAGATAGCAGAGGTACTTAATGAATACTTAATGGTGGAGGCGGATACCATAGGGTCTTTTAAGAGACTCTTGGATAGGTACATGGAGCTTGGAAAAATAGAGGGCTATGCAGTGGGGAAATTCTAGGCAGTTTCAAGAGTAGGTTACATGGTTGGCATAACATTGTCGGCTGAGAGTAATGTGCTGTTGATTTCTATGTTCTAAGTGAGTCAATAGGTTATGGGAACAGATCAGTGACGGGGGAGTGAAGTTATCCCCTCTTTTTCAAGAGCCCTGAGGCTCTTGTGCCTTCCTGACGGCAGCAGCGAGAAGAGGGCACGTCCTTGGTGGTGGAGTTCCTGATGATGGATATCGCTTCTCTACGATAGCAGTCCATGTAGATTTGCTCAGTGGTGGGGAGGGCTTTACCAGTGACGGACTGGGCTGTATCCACAACGTTTTCTTGGATTTTCCATACCAGGCTCTGATGCAGCCAGTCAGTTTACTCTCTACTACACATCTATAGAAGTCTGTCAAAGTTTTAGATGTCATGCCAAATCTCCACAAACTCACCACAGTTTTGACCACCTCCTGTGGCTGGTGTGACTAATCGAGATGAATTTCTGTGAAAAGTAGCAGAACTCAATTAAACTGATGTACTAGGCACAGTTTTTGCAGATGCATCCTTGCAGTGTGTGAGCTGACTGATACGTCTGCCCAAATAACATCAGTGACAGTATTTCAGAAGTGGTGATCCTTTGACTCTGAAATGCTTCAGAACTTCCCAAGAAACAGGAAAAGTCCCTCACATGTGTTAAAATGTTGAATGTTTCAGAAGAAAAACCCAGTCTAGGCTTGTAAATGTCTCTCATATGCTGGTCAGCCTCTTGCTCCTGATTTAATTTCACCATTCTTCAGCTTTCTCTCCATTCCTCGTCCTCGCTCACTTTCTTTTTTACTATCTCTTTCTGTCACTCTCTGAATTTTTTAAAATCTCTCTGACCCTTTCATCACATTTATCACTGGCATATGTCATGAAATCTGTCTTTGTTTGCAGCTGTACATAATAAAATCTATCAATTACATATATTCTCTTTTTTTTAAGTTGCAGCTGGATGGTAGTGAAAGGAGGCGTATTCTATATGCCTGCCTCTTTTCACTACCAAATGTATATTTTTGCCACTTTTCACTACTGTATAAATAGTGCAGAAAGAGAGAGGTAGAAAACAGTGAGGTCGTGTTCGTGGGCTCATTGCCTGTCAGAATTCTGATGGTGGAGGGGAAGAAGCTGCTACTGAAACATTAAGTGTGTGTCTTCAGGTTCCCATAACACCTCAGTGATGGTAGCAGTGAGAGGAGGGTATGTCCTGTGTGATGGGTCCTCGATGATGGACACAGTGAGAGGAGGGTACGTCCTGTGTGATGGGTCCACGATGATGGACACAGTGAGAGGAGGGTATGTCCTGTGTGATGGGTCCTCGATGATGGACACAGTGAGAGGAGGGTATGTCCTGGGTGATGGGTCCTCGATGATGGACACAGTGAGAGGAGGGTATGTCCTGTGTGATGGGTCCTCGATGATGGACACAGTGAGAGGAGGGTATGTCCTGTGTGATGGGTCCTCGATGATGGACACAGTGAGAGGAGGGTATGTCCTGGGTGACGGGTCCTCGATGATGGACACAGTGAGAAGAGGGTATGTCCTGTGTGATGGGTCCTCGATGATGGACACAGTGAGAAGAGGGTATGTCCTGTGTGATTGGTCCTCGATGATGGACACAGTGAGAGGAGGGTATGTCCTGGGTGACGGGTCCTCGATGATGGACACAGTGAGAGGAGGGTATGTCCTGTTTGAGGGGTCCTCGATGATGGACACAGTGAGAGGAGGGTATGTCCTGTGTGATGGGTCCTCGATGATGGACACAGTGAGAGGAGGGTATGTCCTGGGTGACGGGTCATCGATGATGGACACAGTGAGAGGAGGGTATGTCCTGGGTGACGGGTCCTCGATGATGGACACAGTGAGAGGAGGGTATGTCCTGTGTGATGGGTCCTCGATGATGGACACAGTGAGAGGAGGGTATGTCCTGTGTGATGGGTCCTCGATGATGGACACAGTGAGAGGAGGGTATGTCCTGTGTGAGGGGTCCTCGATGATGGACACAGTGAGAGGAGGGTATGTCCTGTGTGATGGGTCCTCGATGCTGGACACAGTGAGAAGAGGGTACGTCCTGTGTGACGGGTCCTCGATGATGGACACAGTGAGAGGAGAGTATGTCCTGTGTGAGGGGTCCTCGATGATGGACACAGTGAGAGGAGGGAATGTCCTGGGTGACGGGTCCTCGATGATGGACACAGTGAGAGGAGGGTATGTCCTGTGTGAGGGGTCCTCGATGATGGACACAGTGAGAGGAGGGTATGTCCTGTGTGAGGGGTCCTCGATGATGGACACAGTGAGAGGAGGGTATGTCCTGCGTGATGGGTCCTCGATGATGGACACAGTGAGAGGAGGGTATGTCCTGGGTGACGGGACCTCGATGATGGACACAGTGAGAGGAGGGAATGTCCTGTGTGAGGGGTCCTCGATGATGGACACAGTGAGAGGAGAGTATGTCCTGTGTGATGGGTCCTCGATGATGGACACAGTGAGAGGAGGGTATGTCCTGTGTGAGGGGTCCTCGATGATGGACACAGTGAGAGGAGGGTATGTCCTGGGTGACGGGTCCTCGATGATGGACACAGTGAGAGGAGGGTATGTCCTGTGTGATGGGTCCTCGATGCTGGACACAGTGAGAGGAGGGTACGTCCTGTGTGAGGGGTCCTCGATGATGGACACAGTGAGAGGAGGGTATGTCCTGGGTGATGGGTCCTCGATGATGGACACAGTGAGAGGAGGGTATGTCCTGTGTGATGGGACCTCGATGCTGGACACAGTGAGAGGAGGGTATGTCCTGTGTGACGGGTCCTCGATGATGGACACAGTGAGAGGAGGGTATGCCCTGTGTGATGGGTCCTTGATGATGGACACAGTGAGAGGAGGGTATGTCCTGTGTGATGGGTCCTCGATGATGGACACAGTGAGAGGAGGGTATGTCCTGGGTGACGGGTCCTCGATGATGGACACAGTGAGAGGAGGGTATGTCCTGTGTGATGGGTCCTCGATGATGGACACAGTGAGAGGAGGGTATGTCCTGGGTGATGGGTCCTCGATGATGGACACAGTGAGAGGAGAGTATGTCCTGTGTGAGGGGTCCTCGATGATGGACACAGTGAGAGGAGGGTATGCCCTGTGTGATGGGTCCTCGATGATGGACACAGTGAGAGGAGGGTATGTCCTGTGTGATGGGTCCTCGATGATGGACACAGTGAGAGGAGGGTACGTCCTGTGTGATGGGTCCTCGATGATGGACACAGTGAGAGGAGGGTATATCCTGTGTGATGGGTCCTCGATGATGGACACAGTGAGAGGAGGGTATGTCCTGGGTGACAGGTCCTCGATGATGGACACAGTGAGAGGAGGGTATGTCCTGGGTGACGGGTCCTCGATGATGGACACAGTGAGAGGAGGGTATGTCCTGTGTGATGGGTCCTCGATGATGGACACAGTGAGAGGAGGGTATGTCCTGTGTGATGGGTCCTCGATGATGGACACAGTGAGAGGAGGGTATGTCCTGCGTGAGGGGTCCTCGATGATGGACACAGTGAGAGGAGGGAATGTCCTGTGTGATGGGTCCTCGATGATGGACACAGTGAGAGGAGGGTATGTCCTGTGTGATGGGTCCTCGATAATGGACACAGTGAGAGGAGAGTATGTCCTGTGTGATGGGTCCTCGATGATGGACACAGTGAGAGGAGGGTACGTCCTGTGTGATGGGTCCTCGATGATGGACACAGTGAGAGGAGGGTATGTCCTGGGTGAGGGGTCCTCGATGATGGACACAGTGAGAGGAGGGAATGTCCTGTGTGATGGGTCCTCGATGATGGACACAGTGAGAGGAGGGTATGTCCTGTGTGATGGGACCTCGATGCTGGACACAGTGAGAGGAGGGTATGTCCTGTGTGATGGGTCCTCGATGATGGACACAGTGAGAGGAAGGTATGTCCTGTGTGATGGGTCCTCGATGATGGACACAGTGAGAGGAGGGTATGTCCTGTGTGATGGGTCCTCGATGATGGACACAGTGAGAGGAGGGTATGTCCTGGGTGACGGGTCCTCGATGATGGACACAGTGAGAGGAGGGTATGTCCTGTGTGATGGGTCCTCGATGATGGACACAGTGAGAGGAGGGTATGTCCTGGGTGACGGGTCCTCGATGATGGACACAGTGAGAGGAGGGTATGTCCTGTGTGATGGGTCCTCGATGATGGACACAGTGAGAGGAGGGTATGTCCTATGTGAGGGGTCCTCGATGATGGACACAGTGAGAGAAGGGTATGTCCTGGGTCCTCGATGATGGACACAGTGAGAGGAGGGTATGTCCTGTGTGAGGGGTCCTCGATGATGGACACAGTGAGAGGAGGGTATGTCCTGTGTGAGGGGTCCTCGATGATGGACACAGTGAGAGGAGGGAATGTCCTGTGTGATGGGTCCTCGATGATGGACACAGTGAGAGGAGGGTATGTCCTGTGTGACGGGTCCTCGATGATGGACACAGTGAGAGGAGGGTATGTCCTGTGTGATGGGTCCTCGATGCTGGACACAGTGAGAGGAGGGTATGTCCTGTGTGACGGGTCCTCGATGATGGACACAGTGAGAGGAGGGAATGTCCTGTGTGATGGGTCCTCGATGATGGACACAGTGAGAGGAGGGTATGTCCTGGGTGATGGGTCCTCGATGATGGACACAGTGAGAGGAGGGTATGTCCTGTGTGACGGGTCCTCGATGATGGACACAGTGAGAGGAGGGTATGTCCTGTGTGAGGGGTCCTCGATGCTGGACACAGTGAGAGGAGGGTATGTCCTGGGTGACGGGTCCTCGATGATGGACACAGTGAGAGGAGGGTATGCCCTGTGTGACGGGTCCTCGATGATGGACACAGTGAGAGGAGGGTATGTCCTGTGTGATGGGTCCTCGATGATGGACACAGTGAGAGGAGGGAATGTCCTGTGTGATGGGTCCTCGATGATGGACACAGTGAGAGGAGGGTATGTCCTGTGTGATGGGTCCTCGATGCTGGACACAGTGAGAGGAGGGTATGTCCTGTGTGAGGGGTCCTCGATGATGGACACAGTGAGAGAAGGGTATGTCCTGTGTGAGGGGTCCTCGATGATGGACACAGTGAGAGGAGGGTATGTCCTGTGTGACGGGTCCTCGATGATGGACACAGTGAGAGGAGGGTATGTCCTGTGTGATGGGTCCTCGATGCTGGACACAGTGAGAGGAGGGTATGTCCAGGGTGACGGGACCTCGATGATGGACACAGTGAGAGGAGGGTATGTCCTGGGTGATGGGTCCTCGATGATGGACACAGTGAGAGGAGGGTATGTCCTGTGTGATGGGACCTCGATGCTGGACACAGTGAGAGGAGGGTATGTCCTGTGTGACGGGTCCTCGATGATGGACACAGTGAGAGGAGGGTATGCCCTGTGTGATGGGTCCTTGATGATGGACACAGTGAGAGGAGGGTATGTCCTGTGTGATGGGTCCTCGATGATGGACACAGTGAGAGGAGGGTATGTCCTGGGTGACGGGTCCTCGATGATGGACACAGTGAGAGGAGGGTATGTCCTGTGTGATGGGTCCTCGATGATGGACACAGTGAGAGGAGGGTATGTCCTGGGTGATGGGTCCTCGATGATGGACACAGTGAGAGGAGAGTATGTCCTGTGTGAGGGGTCCTCGATGATGGACACAGTGAGAGGAGGGTATGCCCTGTGTGATGGGTCCTCGATGATGGACACAGTGAGAGGAGGGTATGTCCTGTGTGATGGGTCCTCGATGATGGACACAGTGAGAGGAGGGTACGTCCTGTGTGATGGGTCCTCGATGATGGACACAGTGAGAGGAGGGTATATCCTGTGTGATGGGTCCTCGATGATGGACACAGTGAGAGGAGGGTATGTCCTGGGTGACAGGTCCTCGATGATGGACA
This sequence comes from Hypanus sabinus, assembly GCF_030144855.1. Lineage (NCBI taxonomy): Eukaryota > Metazoa > Chordata > Chondrichthyes > Myliobatiformes > Dasyatidae > Hypanus > Hypanus sabinus. The sequence goes on from NC_082708.1 coordinate 3,499,322, forward strand.
CAGTGAGAGGAGGGTATGTCCTGGGTGACGGGTCCTCGATGATGGACACAGTGAGAGGAGGGTATGTCCTGTGTGATGGGTCCTCGATGATGGACACAGTGAGAGGAGGGTATGTCCTGTGTGATGGGTCCTCGATGATGGACACAGTGAGAGGAGGGTATGTCCTGCGTGAGGGGTCCTCGATGATGGACACAGTGAGAGGAGGGAATGTCCTGTGTGATGGGTCCTCGATGATGGACACAGTGAGAGGAGGGTATGTCCTGTGTGATGGGTCCTCGATAATGGACACAGTGAGAGGAGAGTATGTCCTGTGTGATGGGTCCTCGATGATGGACACAGTGAGAGGAGGGTACGTCCTGTGTGATGGGTCCTCGATGATGGACACAGTGAGAGGAGGGTATGTCCTGGGTGAGGGGTCCTCGATGATGGACACAGTGAGAGGAGGGAATGTCCTGTGTGATGGGTCCTCGATGATGGACACAGTGAGAGGAGGGTATGTCCTGTGTGATGGGACCTCGATGCTGGACACAGTGAGAGGAGGGTATGTCCTGTGTGATGGGTCCTCGATGATGGACACAGTGAGAGGAAGGTATGTCCTGTGTGATGGGTCCTCGATGATGGACACAGTGAGAGGAGGGTATGTCCTGTGTGATGGGTCCTCGATGATGGACACAGTGAGAGGAGGGTATGTCCTGGGTGACGGGTCCTCGATGATGGACACAGTGAGAGGAGGGTATGTCCTGTGTGATGGGTCCTCGATGATGGACACAGTGAGAGGAGGGTATGTCCTGGGTGACGGGTCCTCGATGATGGACACAGTGAGAGGAGGGTATGTCCTGTGTGATGGGTCCTCGATGATGGACACAGTGAGAGGAGGGTATGTCCTGTGTGAGGGGTCCTCGATGATGGACACAGTGAGAGAAGGGTATGTCCTGGGTCCTCGATGATGGACACAGTGAGAGGAGGGTATGTCCTGTGTGAGGGGTCCTCGATGATGGACACAGTGAGAGGAGGGTATGTCCTGTGTGAGGGGTCCTCGATGATGGACACAGTGAGAGGAGGGAATGTCCTGTGTGATGGGTCCTCGATGATGGACACAGTGAGAGGAGGGTATGTCCTGTGTGACGGGTCCTCGATGATGGACACAGTGAGAGGAGGGTATGTCCTGTGTGATGGGTCCTCGATGCTGGACACAGTGAGAGGAGGGTATGTCCTGTGTGACGGGTCCTCGATGATGGACACAGTGAGAGGAGGGAATGTCCTGTGTGATGGGTCCTCGATGATGGACACAGTGAGAGGAGGGTATGTCCTGGGTGATGGGTCCTCGATGATGGACACAGTGAGAGGAGGGTATGTCCTGTGTGACGGGTCCTCGATGATGGACACAGTGAGAGGAGGGTATGTCCTGTGTGAGGGGTCCTCGATGCTGGACACAGTGAGAGGAGGGTATGTCCTGGGTGACGGGTCCTCGATGATGGACACAGTGAGAGGAGGGTATGCCCTGTGTGACGGGTCCTCGATGATGGACACAGTGAGAGGAGGGTATGTCCTGTGTGATGGGTCCTCGATGATGGACACAGTGAGAGGAGGGAATGTCCTGTGTGATGGGTCCTCGATGATGGACACAGTGAGAGGAGGGTATGTCCTGTGTGATGGGTCCTCGATGCTGGACACAGTGAGAGGAGGGTATGTCCTGTGTGAGGGGTCCTCGATGATGGACACAGTGAGAGAAGGGTATGTCCTGTGTGAGGGGTCCTCGATGATGGACACAGTGAGAGGAGGGTATGTCCTGTGTGACGGGTCCTCGATGATGGACACAGTGAGAGGAGGGTATGTCCTGTGTGATGGGTCCTCGATGCTGGACACAGTGAGAGGAGGGTATGTCCAGGGTGACGGGACCTCGATGATGGACACAGTGAGAGGAGGGAATGTCCTGTGTGAGGGGTCCTCGATGATGGACACAGTGAGAGGAGAGTATGTCCTGCGTGATGGGTCCTCGATGATGGACACAGTGAGAGGAGGGTATGTCCTGTGTGAGGGGTCCTCGATAATGGACACAGTGAGAGGAGAGTATGTCCTGTGTGATGGGTCCTCGATGATGGACACAGTGAGAGGAGAGTATGTCCTGTGTGATGGGTCCTCGATGATGGACACAGTGAGAGGAGGGTATGTCCTGTGTGAGGGGTCCTCGATGATGGACACAGTGAGAGGAGGGTATGTCCTGGGTGACGGGTCCTCGATGATGGACACAGTGAGAGGAGGGTATGCCCTGTGTGATGGTTTCCTCGATGATGGACACAGTGAGAGGAGGGTATGTCCTGTGTGATGGGTCCTCGATGATGGACACAGTGAGAGGAGGGTATGTCCTGGGTGACGGGACCTTGATGATGGACACAGTGAGAGGAGGGTATGTCCTGTGTGAGGGGTCCTCGATGATGGACACAGTGAGAGGAGGGTATGTCCTGGGTGACGGGTCCTCGATGATGGATGTCACCTTTGGAAGTGCCCTTGTTGCTGGGGAGGCTGGTGCCCATGGTGTAGCTGGCTGAGTTTACACCGGCCCCTCTGTACCAGACAGTGGTGCAACCAGCTAGGACGCTCTCCATTGTACATCTTCAGAGATTTCCTCACTACGATCCCAGCCACAGCCGTCCTTTGGTCTCTGCCTGCGTTTCTGTCTTCCTCTTCCTGCCCAGCCTCACCTCACCTCAACTTCCTGCAATCTGGTGGTCAGTTTGGGGCGAGCCAGTGTAGGACTTACTAGGCTCTGACGTGCCATCTGCTGATTGCCTCAGACACAACTAACAGCAGCTGCTCTCAGCGTTTAGTCTCCTTGTTACCCCAATACTGTTGAATCTGTCTTCCTGTGACAACCCAACAATACCAGCAGTCTCCTGAAGTCACGTTTCTGTTGTCTGTGTACAAAGCCACGTGGTTCTCCATGCCAGTTTCAGCTGTACAATAAATTTAAAAGGAATTGGCTTTGTCACTTAAAACACTTCACAGATATACAGTAGAGAGCATTCTGATAGTCTGCATCACTGTCTGGTATGGCGGGGGTGTGGGCTGCTATGTAGCACCAAAAGAAGCTGTAGAAAGTTGTAAAATCAGTCATCTCCATCGTGGGTACCAAAACACCTTTGAGGGGCAGTGCCTCAGAAAGGTGACGTCAGGATCCCCCATCACCCAGGATGTGCCCTCTTCTCATTGTACCATCAGGGAGGATGTACAGGATCCTGAAGACACACTCAACATTTGTGGATCAGCTTCTTCCCCTTCACCATTAGACTTCAGAATGGGCATTGAACCCATGATTACTCTACTTCCCCCTCCTTCCCTCCCCCATCCATCTTGCCCCCTCCTGGCCACCACTCCTCCCTCCCCTCCTCTTTTCCTTTTCTCTCCCCCTCCCTTCCTTCTCCCTCCTCCTCCCCTCCTTTTGTTGGGGAAGTGGGGAGAATTAAAAGGAGTTAGTGTATGGTTGATGTTGATTAAGCTTCCTGGTTAATAGAGGCCATGGGATCTGGAGTGCTCCCAATTGCCTCCCCTTTCAACAGTGCAGCCTCCTGCCCTCCTGTTGTTGACTGGACTGTAACTGCACCCTCAGTAAAGCCAGCCTGGCTCTCCCTCCCCAAACCCCACACAATGGGCCAAATGCCCTAAGTCTGCTTCTATATTTTACAGTCTAACCAAACAGTTCTGCACTCACTCAGTGCTACAGAAAGAGAGAGGCCCTTCACTGAGGGTGGAGGTAATGTGGTAAGAGTGAAAGAGGGGATACTGCTGGGGTGGGATGGAGCCAACATAAGAACTAAGAGCAGGAGTCAGCCATCTGGCCTGTCGCGTCTGCTTCAACATTCAATAAGAACATGATGGATCTGGCTGTGTACTAAGCTGCATCTGCCTACCTTCAGGATCAGGTAGCATGTGACGTAAAATTTGTTAACTTAGCAGCAGCAGTTCAATGCAATACATAATACAGAAGAAGGAAAAAAGATTTTCGGTGACGGGTCATTGGCCTCGCGAGGGCTTTGGGGATTTGTTCGTTTTGGTGTGGAAATAAGCCCCTGGCAGTAGCTTGCTTAAACCAAACAGCATATGGAAATGGGTATCCAGAAGGACTTGCAGCCTCCAAAGCAACAATCTATGGTCTACATTTGTGGAGAGTGTCACACTGAAAATGAAATTAAAGCAAGAGACCCGATCCAATGCTGAGAATGCGGTTACAGAATAATGTACAAGAAGAGAACAAAGAGATTGGTTGTTTTTGATGCCAGATGAACTTTTTCTCTGAAGCATTTACTGCTAATTCTTGTTTCTTTCAAAATCTAACTTCTAAATTTCAAGAGCGAAGTCTTTTTAATTTACTGCATTAGAATTAAACATTTATTGTATTTCTTGAATGTTTCAAATTGTATGGTATAAAAGTGATGTTGGAACAATCACTGAATAATCAACTACACTGTACTTTTCCATTCAAGATTAAAGATTAACTTTATTTGTCCCATGTACATAGAAAAAAAAGGAAAAAAATTACACTATGTGTATATTGAATAGATTTAAAATCGTGCAAAAAGCAGAAATACTGTATATTAAAAAGTGAGGTAGTGTCCAAGCATTCAATGTCCATTTAGGAATTGGACGGCCGAGGGGAAGAAGCTGTTCCTGAATCACTGAGTGTGTGCCTTCAGGCTTCTGTACCTCCTACCTGATGGTGACAGTGAGAAAAGGGCATGTCCTGGGTGCTGGAAGTCCTTAATAATGGACGCTGCCTTTCTGAGACACTGTGCTTTGAAGATGTCCTGGGTACTTTGTAGGCTGGTACCCAAGATGGAGCTGACTAAATTTACAACCCTCTGCAGCTTCTTTCAGTCCTGGGCAGTAGCCGCCCCATTCCAGCAGTGATGCAGCCTGTCAGAATGCTCTCCATGGTACATCTATAAAAGTTTTTGAGTGCGTTTGTTGACATACCAAATCTCTTCAAACTCCTAATGAAGTATAGTCGCTGTCTTGCCTTCTTTATAACAGCTTCGATATGTTGGGACCAGGTTAGATCCTCAGAGATCTTGACACCCAGGAACTTGAAACTGCTCACTCTCTCCATTTCTGATCTCTCTATGAGGATTAGTATGTGTTCCTTCGTCTTACCTGTAGCCCCCGGTGAGCCTCAGGCTTGGTCAGCTCACTTCTGTCTAGGGGGAGCAGCCTTCCAGCCCCACCAAACTGGGTAATCAGCTTGTGTAGATGCTGTGTGATGTTCCCACCTCGCCAAATAACAGACTGTACACCATATGTGATTAAATGATTACACTTTATAGATCTTACTAGAACTATGTACTTAATAGAGATACAATATAAAAGGAAAAGTAAAAGGCGCCAAACTTATCAATCCAACCACTTCATGTACAACCGTTGGAGCTCAGTTAACAAAGTCTTCTTGCCACCATTTGATCCCCTCCGACCTCCTCGACCCGCCGCCTGGGCTCAATCATGGTGGTCGACCAGACGCTCCACACAAATGTGTCCTCATCTCCTCTCCTCGCTGAAAATCCTGGGCCTCAGAACCTCGCTTGGGGTCCGTTCCATCGCCCAGCTTACAACATCGCATCTTCTCCCTCTAACCCCCTCGTGCGGTCTCCCCAAAAGTCCACGCAACACTAGCTTACAGACCCACAAGAAAGAATAACATCTATCCCAGTTGGTTAACAAATGAATACAATTCCTGTTATCAGTAATTATAACCCAAACAATCTGCAAGAGAAAGCACTCTCTCACCAGTTACCATAACAAAGAAGCATTTTTACTTTTAACAAAACAAGCCATTTTATTAGCCTTAGCAGTAACGTAAAAGAAGAAACCCCTTACATACCCTTCCTGAAGTCCACAATCAGTTCTTTTGTCATACTGACGTTGAGTGCCAGGTTGTTGCTGCAACACCACTCCATTGGTTGGTATATCTCACTCCTGTACACCCTCTTGTCACCGCCTGAGATTCTACCAACAATGGTTGTATTGTCAGCAAATTTATAGATGGTATTTGAGCTACAAGTAACCACACAGTCATGTGTATATAGAGAGTAGAGCAGTGGGCTAAGCACACACCCCTGAGGTGCACCAGTATTGATCATCAGCGAGGAGCAGATGTCATCATTAATCTGCACACATTGTAGTCTCCCGGTTAGGAAGTCGAGGATCCAATTGCGTCGGGAAGACCAGAGGCCCAGGTTCTGCAACTTCTCAATCAGGATTGTGGGAATGATGGTGTTAAATGCTGAGCTATAGTTGATGAACAGCATTCTGACGTAGGTGTTTGTGTTATCTAAGTGGTCTAAAGCCATGTAGAGAACCATTGAGATTGCGTCTGTCAGGTCCTTGCTAAGGCAGGAGTTCAGTCTAGTCATGAACAACCTGTCAAAGCATTTCATCACTGTAGATGTGATAGTCATTAAGGCAGCCCAAATTATTTTTCTTAGGCAATGGTATAATTGTTGCCTTTTTAAAGCAAGTAGAAACTTACACCCGTAGCAGTGAGAGGTTGAAAATATCCTTGAATACTCCTGCCAGTTGGCTGGCACAGGTTTTCAAAGTTATACCAGGTACTCCATCAGGACCTTCCACCTTGTCTCTTTAAAGACACAGAGATCACAACAGGGTCATCAGGTTCAGCTGGGAACTTCACAGCTACAGTTGTATTCTCCCTCTCAAAGCGGGCATAGAAGACGTTGAGTTCATCTGGTAGTGAAGCATCACTGCCATTCATGCTAATTGGCTTTGCTTTATAGGAAGTAATGTTTTGCAAACCTTGCCAGAGTTGTCGTGCATCTGATGTCGCCTCCAACCTCATTTGAAATTGTCTCTTCACCCCTGAAATAGCCCTCCGTAAATCATATCTTGTTCTCTGGTACAGGCTTGGGTTACCAGACTTGAATGCCACAGATCTAGTGTTCAGCAGACAATGTACCTCCTGGTGCATCCATGGCTTTTGTTTTGGGAATGTGCAATAAGTCTTTGTAGGCACACACTCATCCACACAGGCTTTAATGAAGTTAGTAACAACTGCAGCATATTCATCCAGGTTTGAAGATGAATCCCTGAATACAGTCCAGTCCACCAATTCAAAGCAGTCCAGTAGGTGCTCCTGTGCTTCCCTTGTCCAAACCTTCTTGGTCCTCACTCCAGGTGATGCAGACTTTGGTCTCTGCCTATGCTCAGGGAGTAGAAGTACAGCCAGGTGATCAGACTCCCGAAGTGAGGGCTTGGAATAGCACGGTAGGCATTCTCGATGGTGGTGTAGCAATGGTCCAGTGTGTTGTTTCCTCTAGTATTGTAAGTGATCTATTGATATTGCTTAGTGATATTTTCAGACTAGCCCAGTTAAAATCTCCCAAAGCAATGGTGAAGGAGTTAGGATGTGCTTTTTCGTGCATGTTGATCCCACTGCTCAGATCATCTAAAGCCTGATTGACATTGGCCTGAGGTGGAATGTAAACCGCTACCAGAATGACCCCAGAGAACTTCCGTGATAGGGTAAAAAGGATGGTACTTTACTGCTAGATATTCCAGGTCTGGTGAGCAGAATTGGGACAGCACTGATATACTTGTGCACTAAGAAGAGTTGATAATGAGGCATACTCCACCTCTGCTTTTGAGAGAATCTATAGATCTACCCTGATGGCATATAGTAAACCCATCGATCTGAATCACTGCATCCGGTACAGAAGGGGTTAACCTGGATTCCATTAAACCAAGGACACACACGGACCTAATGTCTGTCTGATTCAGCACCCTAGCTCTGAGATCTCGATTTTATTCACCACAGCTGCATGTTTGCCAGCAAGGTAGTTGGTACTGGGAGTTTAAAACTCTGTTTCCTTAAACACACTTGTAACCCCGATCTCCAGCCATACTTCCTCTGTGGAATCCTTAGTTCCACTGCTAAGCAAGTATCTATCTATGTCTTAAATATATTTGTAAAGGGGGTTTCTTCTTTTTTCTTTGTTACTGTTGGGAAAGGGTTTCTTTTTGTTAACTAGCAGGAATGCTAATTTACTGATAACGAGAATGGTATTCCTTTGTAAACCAAATGGGGATTAATGTTCTTTCTTCTGAGTCTGTAAGCTTTTGTTGACGGGCTTTTGGGCAGATCGGCGCGAGGGGGTCGAGAGAGAGGACGCAATGGTCTAAGCTGGGCGAGGATCGGACCCCAAAGGGGGGTCCGAGGCCGGGAGATTCTCCGAGGAGGGGGGGATGAAGCTAGATGTGCTTGGTTGACCACTCGGAGGGTCCTGAGCTGTTTGAAGAGTCGAGGAGTTCGGAGGGTCCTGAGCTGCGAGTCGAGGAGTTCGGAGGGGATCGAATGGTGGCCAGAAGACTTCAGTAATTGAGCTCCAACGGTTGTGCACGAAGTGGTTTGGACTTTGATAAGTTTGGCGCCTTTTCTTTAATTTTCTCTTCATATATACTGTATTGTTATTAATCACTTAGTTATAGTAACCTTTATAAATTGTACTCATTTAATCGCATATGGTGTACTGTCTGTTTTTGGGCGAGGCGGGGACATCACACAGCATCCACACCAGCTGATTACCCAGTTTGGCGGGGCCGAAGGCTGCTCCCCCTAGACAAGAATGAGCTGAGCGAGCCTGAGGCGACCCAGGGAGTTACATATTTAATAAGGTAGCCTCTACAGCATCCCTGGGCAGCAAATTCCTCAGCTACTCTCCAGGAAAAGGAATTTCTCTTCATCTGACCTAAACATAATCACTCAGATCTTGAGTCAGGCAGTTAAAACAACTGACAGACACCATAGCAAAAATAAAATGTTTTGACTAGACAGCATCAGTAATCATTGGGCTGGTGGATTTTTAACAATGAGCTACTGACATACATTCTGTGTTTAACCAAAATGAGACCAATATCCTGGCGGGAGGGTTTAAACTAATTTGGCAGGGGGATGGGAACCGGAATGATGGAGCGGAGGAGAGGGAAAACAGAAATAGATCTAAGGTAGTGAGCAGTAAGGATGTCAGGAAGGACAGGCAGGTAATGGGGTGAATTTGCAGCCATTGGGATGAGTTGCAGTGCAATCAAAGCAAAAAGTACCAAATACTGGACTTAAGGTGTTATACTTAAATGCATGCAGCATAAGGAATAAGGCGGATGATCTTGTTGTACAGATACAGATTAGCAGGTATGATATTGTGGCCATCACTGAGACGTGGCTAAAGGATGCATGTCTCTGAGAGCTGAACGTCCAAGGATACACGGTGTACCGGAAGGATAGGCAGGTAGGTAGAGGGGGTGGTGTGGCTTTATTGGTAAGAAATGATATTAAATCATTAGGAAGAGTTGACATAGGATCGGAAGGTACAGAATCTTTATGGGTTGAGCTTAGAAATCGCAGGGGTAAAAGGACCCCGATGGCAGTTACCTACAGGCCTCCAAACAGCTGCAGTGATGTGGACTACAAATTATAACAGGAAATAGGAAAGGTTTGCCAGAAGGGCAGTGTTATGATAATTGTGGGGGATTTTATCATGTGAGTGGATTGGGAAAATCAGATCGGCACTGGATCTCAAGTGAGAGAATTAGTGTAGAATGTCTACGAGATGGCTTTTTAGAACAGCTTGTTGTTGACCCCACTGGGGGATCAGAGGTACTGGACTGGATATTGTGTAATGACCCAGAGGTGATTAGAGAGATTGAAGTGAAGGAACCATTAGGAGGCAGTGATCACAACATGATTGAGTTCGCTGTGAAATTTGAGAAACAGAAGCCGAAATCTGATGTGTTGGTATTTCAGTGGAGTAAAGAAAATTACAGTGACATGAGAGAGGAACTGGCCAAGGTTGACTGGAAAGGAACTAGCGGGAAGGACGGCAGAGCAGCAGTGGCTGGAGTTTATGCAAGAAGTGAGGAAGGTGCAAGACAGATATATTCCAAAGAAGAAGAAATTTTCGAATGGAAAAAGGATGCAACCGTGGCTGACGAGAAGTCAAAACCAAAGTAAAAGCAAAAGAGAGGGCATACAAGGAAGCAAAAATTAGTGGGAAGACAGAGGATTGGGAAGTTTTTAAAAGCTTACAAAAGGAAACTAAGAAGGTCATTAAGAGGGAAAATATGAACTATGAAAGGAAGCTAGCAAATAATATCAAAGAGGATACTAAAAGCTTTTTCAAGTATATAAAAAGGTGAGAGTAGATATAGGACCGATAGAAAATGGTGCTGGAGAAATGGTAATGGGAGATGGCGGAGGAACTGAACGAGTCTTCACTGAGGAAAGCATCAGCAGTACACCGGACACTCAGGGGTGTCAGGGAAGAGAAGTGTGCACAGTCACAATTATGACAGAGAAAGTACTCAGGAAGCTGAATAATCTAAGGGTAGATAAATCTCCTGGACCAGATGGAATGCACCCTGTGTTCTGAAGGAAGTAGTAGTGGAGATTGCGGAGACATTAGCAATGATCTTTCAAAAGTCAATAGATTCTGGCCTGGTTCCGGAGGACTGGAAGATTGCAAATGTCACTCTGCTATTTACGAAGGGGGCAAGGAAGCAAAAAAGAAATTATAGACCTAATAAACACAAAGTACACTGCAGATGCTGTGGTCAAATCAACACGTAAAAGCAAGCTGGATGAACTCAGCAGGTAGGGCAGCATCCGTTGAAAGGAGCAGTCAACTTTTCGGGCCGAGACCCTTTGTCAGGACTGAAGAAGGAGGGGCAGGGGCCCTATAAATAAGGTGGGGGAGGGGGGAGGTGCAGGTGAAAAAACCAATCAGAGGAAAGATCAAGGGGTGGGGGAGGTGAAGCAGGGAGGGGATAGGCCGGAGAGGTGAAGAAGGAATGTAAGAGGGAAGCACTATAGGTAGTAGAAGAAGGCAGAATCATGAGAGAGGTGATAGGCAGCTAGAAGAGGAGGCAGAGTGAAAGTGTGATAGGGGAAGGGAGAGGGTGGGAATTACCGGAAGTTGAAGAATTCGATGTTCATACCAAGGGGCTGGAGACTACCCAGACGGTATATGAGGTGTTGCTCCTCCAATCTGTATGGACATATCCCACCAGACTCACAAGTGAAGTGTTACCTCACCTGTCCCTACATCTCCTCTCTTACCACCACTCAGGGCTCCAAACAGTCCTTCCAGATGAGGCAACACTTTACTTGTGAGTCTGTTGGGGTAATTTATTGCATCCGGTGCTCCCGGTGCGGCCTCCTCTACATCGGTGAGACCTGACGCAGATTGAGGGACCGCTTCATCGAGCATCTCCGCTCCGTCAGACAACAGACAGGATCTCCCAGTTGCCACTCAGTTCAACTCTCCTTCACATTCCCATTTGGATATGTCCATACATGGCCTCCTCTACTGCCATGATGAGGCCAAACTCAGGTTGGAGGAGCAACACCTCATATACCGTCTGGGTAGTCTCCAGCCCCTTGGTATGAACATCGAATTCTCCAACTTCTGGTAATTCCCACCGTCTCCCTTCCCCTATCACTCTTTCACTCTGCCTCCTCTTCTAGCTGCCTATCACCTCTCTCATGATTCTGCCGCCTTCTGCTACCTATAGCGCTTTCCCCTTACATTCCTTCTTCACCTCTCCGGCCTATCCCCTCCCTGCTTCACCTCCCCCACCCCTTGATCTTTCCTCTGATGGGTTTTTCACTTGCACCTTCCATCTCCCTCCTTTGTAGGGCTCCTGCCCTCTCCTTCTTCAGTCCTGACGAGGGGTCTCAACCCGAAACGTTGACTGCTTCTTTCAATGGATGCTGCCTGACCTGCTGAGTTTATCAAGCTTGTTTGTACGTGTTAAATTATAGACCTGTTAGCTTGACATTGGTGTTTGGGAAGTTGTTGGAGTCGATTGTCAAGGATGAGGTTACAGAGTACCTGGAGGCATATGACAGGATAGGCAGAACTCAGCATGGTTTCCTTCAAGGAAAATCCTGCCTGACAAACCTATTGCAATTTTTTTGAGGAAATTACAAGTAGGCTAGACAAGGGAGATGCAGTGGATGTTGCATATTTGGATTTTCACAAGGCCTTTGCAAGGTGCCACACATGAGGCTGTTAAACAAGAGCCCATGGAATTATGGGAAAGTTACATACGTGGGAACAGTTAATTGATGGGACAAACGGAGATGAGTGAAGTTATCCCCTCTTGTTAAAAGCCTGATGGTTGAGTGGTAATAACTGCTCCGGAAACTGGTGGTGTGAGCCCTGAGGTTTGTGTACCTCCTTCTTGATAGCAGCAGTGAGAAGAGAGCATTTCCTGCACGGTGTGAGTCCTGAGGCTCCTGTACCTTCTCACCAGTTGTAGCAGTGCGAAGGGAGCATTTCCTGGATGGTGGAGTTCCTTGATAGAGGGTTGTGAAAGTCTTTGATGGTGGACACTTCCACAGTATTTGTAGACGAGAACCAGCCCCTTTCATTATCAGCATTACCCAGGCATTCATATCTCAAGCTTCTTTGTGTGTTTTCTCAATTGAAATGGAGAAGCTCAGACTATTTACTCAAATTGCCTCCCTGTTGCCCACTCACTCAGTTAGTCTATCACTTTTTGAAGCCTCTGCATCCTCCCTCTTACTCAAATTCGACTGAGGTGTGTCAGCAAGTGACTGCAAATAAAACAGAGGGTCTGCTCTGTGGCACGGAGAGTCCTTGCTGCATTTCAGAGCAGGGCTCATTGTGAGGGGGAGATGAGGAGGGATTCACAGATCCTGGAAAGGAGGTGGGGCAAGACGCGGCAGAGGAACGGGAGCTCTTGAAGTCAGAGCAAGAGAAACGGTGCTTGCGGTCTCTGTCTAATGTCAGTCAGTGAAATGCGTGTCCATCTGCAGAGTGTGTTATGCCAGGGAAAGAGGAGGAAGCCCTGAAGAGTGTATGTAATGTGTGTCATAATAAAGGCCATAAGATATAGGAACAGAACTTGGCCATTTGGCCCATTGACTCTGCTCCAGCATTTCATAGTAGCTGATCTGTTTTTGCCTCTCAACTGCAATCTCCTGCCTTCTCACAAGAATGCTTCAAGCCCTGACCAATCAAGAATCTGTCAATCTCTGTCTTCAATAGACAAAAAGGCCTCCACAGCTGCCCGTGGCAAAGAATTCCACAAATGTACCACTCACTTGCAAAAAAATTCATCTTTATCTCCTTAATAAAAGGATGCCCTCTTGTCTGAGGCTGTGTCCACTAGTGTCAGGCACTCTCACCAGAGGAAACATTGCTCCACATCCACTCTGTCAAGGCCTTTCACCATTCAATAAGTTTCAGTTAAGGTATACCTCATTGTTCGGACTTGCAGTGAACATAGGCCCAGAGACATCAAACACTCTTCATATGGCAAGTCCTGATATCATTTCATGAATGTCCTTTAAACCCTCTGCAGATTCATCAAACTTTTCTAAGGGGCCCAAAACTATTCTGGGTCTGCAGAATGTATATAATGTGTGTCAGAGAGAGAGAGTCTGCAGAGTGTATATAATGTGTGTCAGAGAGAGAGTCTGCAGAGTGTATATAATGTGTGTCAGAGAGAGTGTCTGCAGAGTGTATATAATGTGTGTCAGAGAGAGTGTCTGCAGAGTGTATATAATGTGTGTCAGAGAGAGTGTCTGCAGAGTGTATATAATGTGTGTCGGAGAGAGAGTGTCTGCAGAGTGTATATAATGTGTGTCAGAGAGAGAGTATCTGCAGAGTGTATATAATGTGTGTCAGAGAGAGTATCTGCAGAGTGTATATAATGTGTGTCAGAGAGAGAGAGAGTCTGCAGAGTGTATATAATGTGTGTCAGAGAGAGAGTGTCTGCAGAGTGTATATAATGTGTGTCAGAGAGAGAGTATCTACAGAGTGTATATAATGTGTGTCAGAGAGTGTCTGCAGAGTGTATATAATGTGTGTCAGAGAGGGAGAGAGTCTGCAGAGTGTATATAATGTGTGTCAGAGAGATGGTCTGCAGAGTGTATATAATGTGTGTCGGAGAGAGAGTGTCTGCAGAGTGTATATAATGTGTGTCAGAGAGAGAGTATCTGCAGAGTGTATATAATGTGTGTCAGAGAGAGTATCTGCAGAGTGTATATAATGTGTGTCAGAGAGAGAGAGAGTCTGCAGAGTGTATATAATGTGTGTCAGAGAGAGAGTGTCTGCAGAGTGTATATAATGTGTGTCAGAGAGAGAGTATCTACAGAGTGTATATAATGTGTGTCAGAGAGTGTCTGCAGAGTGTATATAATGTGTGTCAGAGAGGGAGAGAGTCTGCAGAGTGTATATAATGTGTGTCAGAGAGATGGTCTGCAGAGTGTATATAATGTGTGTCAGAGAGAGAGAGTGTCTGCAGAGTGTATATAATGTGTGTCAGAGAGAGAGTGTCTGCAGAGTGTATATAATGTGTGTCAGAGAGAGAGTATCTGCAGAGTGTATATAATGTGTGTCAGACAGAGAGTGTCTGCAGAGTGTATATAATGTGTGTCAGAGAGAGAGAGTGTCTGCAGAGTGTATATAATGTGTGTCAGAGAGTCTGCAGAGTGTATATAATGTGTGTCAGAGAGAGTGTCTGCAGATTGTATATAATGTGTGTCAGAGAGAGTGTCTGCAGAGTGTATATAATGTGTGTCAGAGAGAGAGTGTCTGCAGAGTGTATATAATGTGTGTCAGAGAGTCTGCAGAGTGTATATAATGTGTGTCAGAGAGAGTGTCTGCAGAGTGTATATAATGTGTGTCAGAGAGAGTGTCTGCAGAGTGTATATAATGTGTGTCAGAGAGGGAGAGAGTCTGCAGAGTGTATATAATGTGTGTCAGAGAGAGTGTCTGCAGAGTGTATATACTGTGTGTCAGAGAGGGAGAGAGAGAGAGAGAGAGAGAGAGAGAGTCTGCAGAGAGTGTATAATGTGTGTCAGAGAGAGAGAGTCTGCAGAGAGTGTATAATGTGTGTCAGGGAGAGTGTCTGCAGAGTGTATATAATGTGTGTCAGAGAGAGAGTGTCTGCAGAGTGTATATAATGTGTGTCAGAGAGAGAGTGTCTGCAGACTGTATATAATGTGTGTCAGAGAGAGTGTCTGCAGACTGTATATAATGTGTGTCAGAGAGAGAGAGTCTGCAGAGTGTATATAAAGAGGGAGAGTGTCTGCAGAGTGTATATAATGTGTGTCAGAGAGAGTGTCTGCAGAGTGTATATAACGTGTGTCAGGGAGAGTGTCTGCAGAGTGTATATAATGTGTGTCAGAGAGGGAGAGAGTCTGCAGAGTGTATATAATGTGTGTCAGGGAGAGTGTCTGCAGACTGTATATAATGTGTGTCAGAGAGAGAGAGTCTGCAGAGTGTATATAAAGAGAGAGAGTGTCTGCAGAGTGTATATAATGTGTGTCAGAGAGAGTGTCTGCAGAGTGTATATAACGTGTGTCAGGGAGAGTGTCTGCAGAGTGTATATAATGTGTGTCAGAGAGAGTGTCTGCAGAGTGTATATAATGTGTGTCAGAGAGAGTGTCTGCAGAGTGTATATAATGTATGTCGGAGAGAGAGTGTCTGCAGAGTGTATATAATGTGTGTCAGAGAGTCTGCAGAGTGTATATAATGTGTGTCAGAGAGAGTGTCTGCAGAGTGTATATAATGTGTGTCAGAGAGAGTGTCTGCAGAGTGTATATAATGTGTGTCAAAGAGAGAGTCTGCAGAGTGTATATAATGTGTGTCAGAGAGATGGTCTGCAGAGTGTATATAATGTCTGTCAGAGAGAGAGTGTCTGCAGAGTGTATATAATGTGTCAGAGAGAGAGTCTGCAGTGTGTGTATAATATGCGTCAGAGAGAGAGAGAGTGTCTGCAGTGTATATAATGTGTGTCAGAGAGAGAGAGAGTGCCTGCAGAGTGTATATAATGTGTGTCAGAGAGTGTCTGCAGAGTGTATATAATGTGTGTCAGAGAGAGTGTCTGCAGAGTGTATATAATGTGTCAGAGAGTGTCTGCAGAGTGTATATAATGTGTGTCAGAGTGTCTGCAGAGTGTATATAATGTGTGTCAGAGAGTCTGCAGAGTGTATATAATGTGTGTCCGAGAGAGTGTCTACAGAGTTATATAATGTGTGTAAGAGAGAGAGAGTGTCTGCAGAGTGTATATAATGTGTGTCAGAGAGTGTCTGCAGAGTGTATATAATGTGTGTCAGAGAGAGTGTCTGCAGAGTGTATATAATGTGTCAGAGAGTGTCTGCAGAGTGTATATAATGTGTGTCAGAGTGTCTGCAGAGTGTATATAATGTGTGTCAGAGAGTCTGCAGAGTGTATATAATGTGTGTCCGAGAGAGTGTCTACAGAGTTATATAATGTGTGTAAGAGAGAGAGAGTGTCTGCAGAGTGTATATAATGTGTGTCAGAGAGTGTCTGCAGAGTGTATATAATGTGTGTCAGAGAGAGAGAGTGTCTGCAGAGTGTATATAATGTGTGTCAGAGAGAGTGTCTGCAGAGTGTATATAATGTGTGTCAGGGAGAGTGTCTGCAGAGTGTATATAATGTGTGTCAGAGAGAGAGAGAGTCTGCAGAGTGTATATAATGTGTGTCAGAGAGAGTGTCCACAGAGTGTATATAATGTATGTCAGAGAGAGTGTCTACAGAGTGTATATAATGTGTGTCAGAGAGAGTGTCTGCAGAGTGTATATAATGTGTGTCAGAGAGAGTGTCTACAGAGTGTATATGTGTGTCAGAGAGAGTGTCTGCAGAGTGTATATAATGTGTGTCAGAGAGAGTGTCTGCAGAGTGTATATAATGTGTGTCAAAGAGAGAGTCTGCAGAGTGTATATAATGTGTGTCAGAGAGATGGTCTGCAGAGTGTATATAATGTCTGTCAGAGAGAGAGTGTCTGCAGAGTGTATATAATGTGTCAGAGAGAGAGTCTGCAGTGTGTGTATAATATGCGTCAGAGAGAGAGAGAGTGTCTGCAGTGTATATAATGTGTGTCAGAGAGAGAGAGAGTGCCTGCAGAGTGTATATAATGTGTGTCAGAGAGTGTCTGCAGAGTGTATATAATGTGTGTCAGAGAGAGTGTCTGCAGAGTGTATATAATGTGTCAGAGAGTGTCTGCAGAGTGTATATAATGTGTGTCAGAGTGTCTGCAGAGTGTATATAATGTGTGTCAGAGAGTCTGCAGAGTGTATATAATGTGTGTCCGAGAGAGTGTCTACAGAGTTATATAATGTGTGTAAGAGAGAGAGAGTGTCTGCAGAGTGTATATAATGTGTGTCAGAGAGTGTCTGCAGAGTGTATATAATGTGTGTCAGAGAGAGAGAGAGTGTCTGCAGAGTATATAATGTGTGTCAGAGAGAGAGAGTGTCTGCAGAGTGTATATAATGTGTGTCAGAGAGAGAGAGAGTGTCTGCAGAGTATATAATGTGTGTCAGAGAGAGAGAGTGTCTGCAGAGTGTATATAATGTGTGTCAGAGAGAGAGAGAGTGTCTGCAGAGTATATAATGTGTGTCAGAGAGAGAGTGTCTGCAGTGTATATAATGTGTGTCAGAGAGTGTCTGCAGAGTGTATATAATGTGTGTCAGAGAGAGTGTCTGCAGAGTGTATATAATGTGTGTCAGAGAGTGTCTGCAGAGTGTATATAATGTGTGTCAGAGAGAGTGTCTGCAGAGTATGAGAAAGTTCAGTAAGGAATTGGTGTGCAATGTGATATTTGGTGAGGATAGCAGCCTTCAATGTCTGCAAAACTTAAAGGAGTTGGCTATTGACTTTTGGAAGTATGATAGAGTACACATTCTGTTTCACTCTGTAAGACATTTTGTGATGTGCCAATGATATTAAATCCGATACTGATTCTGTGCAGGGATGAAAATTGTTGGATGCTTCAAGTTCATTATTATCACCAACTCGACGTAACTATCACCAGTTTTGGTCCAAACAGAATATGGTCAGGGAAGTGCACAGTCCCTCTACATCCTTGGAAGACTGAAGAATTTTGTGTAGCATTTAATGCAAGGGTATTGCAGTGGCAGATAGTTATCTCCCAGCCGGAATTGTTTTCAGGTAGCGGACGATTTCCTTCCACACCGCTCTGATGCATTGGGAAATCACGTACTAGGAAAGTTACAGCAGTGGTTTGCCATTGCCTTCTGCCGGGTGAATTTTTTATAAGAGATCACCAGCTCTTAATGGGATTACCAGTATTCTATTCCTGCCACTGTTCGTAAGGAGTTCCCTCTTCTCTTTGCTGCCATCAGGGAGGAGGTACAGAAGCCTAAAGGCACACACTCAGTGATTTGGAAATCGCTTCTGCTCTTCTGCCATCAGCTGCTGAATGCACAATGAATCCATGTACACTATTTCACGACATTTTTCTCTAATTACACTATTTAATTGTACTAGTTTTTTATATATGTACAGATACATATTTCTGACTGTAATTTACTGTTTTATTATAATGTAGTGCAATGTGCTGCTGCCTGAAAAGAACAAATTTCACTTCATATGCCAACAATATTAAACCTGATTCTGATTCTGGTTCCAAGCAACAGAAAATCTGCAGATGCTGGTCATCCGAGCAGCACACACAAAATGTGGGAGGAACTCAGCAAGCCAGGCAGCATCTATGGAAAAAAAGGTTCAGTTGACATTTTCGGCCAAGACCCTTCGGCAGGACTCCCAAAGGGTCTCAGGCCCAAAACTTCGACTCCACTTTTTTTTCCGCAGATGCTGCCTGGCTTTCTGAATTCCTCCCGCATTTTGTCTGATTCTGGTTCTCTATGTTTTCCCCACGATCACATGTATTTCCTCTGGGTGCTCCCATTTCCTCCTACATTCCAAAGACAAGGGTTAGTAGGTCAATTGATCACATGGGTGTAATGGAGTGGCACAGGATTGTAGAGCTGGAGTGGCCTGTTAGTGTGCTGTGTCTCCAAATATAAAAACAAAATTGTCATGTCCCCGATAATCCTCACCAACTTTCATAGATGCAGCACGAAGAGTATCCTATCTGGGTGTAGTGCAGCTTTGTATATCAGATGTTTTGTGGATCCGGAACTGGCTTGACCACAGAAGACAGAGTGGTTGTAGATGGTTCGTGTTCTGCAAGGAGGTCGGTGACCAGTGGTGTTCTGCAGGGATCTGTTCTGGAACCCCTCCTTTTCATGATTTTTATAAATGACCTGGATGAGAAGTAGAAGGGTGGGTTTGTATGTTTGCTGATGACACAAAGGTTGGGGGTGCTGTGGATAGTATGGAAGGTTGTCAGAGGTTACAGCAGGACATCAAGAGGATGCAGAACTAGGCTGAGAAGTGGCAGGTGGACTTTAACCCAGATAAGTGTGAAGTGGTTCATTTTGGTAGGTCCAAGTTGAAGACAATATAGTATAAATGTTAAGACTTTTGGCAGTGCGGAGGATCTGGGGGTCCATGTCGATAGGACTCTGAAACCTGCTGCGCAGGTTGACAGTGTTGTTAAGAAGGCATATGGTGTGGCCTTCATCAACCATGGAATTGAGTTCAAGAGCCGTGAGATAATGTTACAGCTATGTAAGACCTTGGTCAGACCTCAGTTGGAGTATGCAGATGATACTAAGATAGGTGGCGTTGTGGATTATGAAATAGGTTTTCAAAGCTTGCAGAGAGATTTAGGCCAGTTAGAAGAGTGGGCTGAAAGATGGCAGATGGAGTTTAATGCTGATAAGTGTGAGGTGCTACATTTTGGTAGGAGTAATCAAAATAGGACATACATGGTAAATAGACAATAGACAATAGGTGCAGAAGTAGACCATTCGGCCCCTCGAGTCTGCACCGCCATTCTGAGATCATGGCTGATCATTCACTATCAATACCCAGTCCCTGCCTTGTCCCCATATCCCTTGATTCCCCTATCCATCAGATATCTATCCAGCTCCTTCTTGAAAGCATCCAGAGAATTGGCCACCACCGTCTTCCGAGGCAGTGCATTCCACAGCTCCACAACTCTCTGGGAGAAGAAGCTCTTCCTCAACTCTGTTTTAAATAACTGACCTCTTATTCTCAATCCATGCCCTCTGGTACTGGACTCTCCCAACATCTGGAACATATTTCCTGCCTCAATCCTATCAAATCCTTTAATTATCTTAAACGTTTCAATCAGATCCCCTCTCAATCTCCTCAATTCCAGCGTGTACAAGCCCAATCTCTCCAATCTCTCTGCGTAAGACAGCCCTGCCATCCCAGGAATCAACCTAGTGAATCTACGCTGCACTTCCTCAATTGCCAGAATGTCCTTCCTTAAACCTGGAGACCAAAACTGTACACAATATTCCAGGTGTGGTCTCACCAGGGCCCTGTACAAATGCAAAAGAACATCCTTGCTCTTGTATTCAATTCCCCTTGTAACAAAGGCCAACATTCCATTTGCCCTCTTCACTGCCTGTTGCACTTGCTCATTCACCTTCATTGACTGGTGAACTAGGACTCCTAGGTCTCTTTGCATTTCTCCCTTACCTAACTCTACACTGTTCAGACAATACTCTGCCCTCTTGTTCCTGCTTCCAAAGTGGATAACTTCACATTTATGTGAAGTAAATGATAGGGCATTGAAGAATGCAGTAGAACAGAATGATCTGGGAATAATGGTGCATAGTTCCCTGAAGGTGGAATCTCATGTGGACAGGGTGGTGAAGAAAGCTTTTGGTATGCTGGCCTTTATAAATCAGAGCATTGAGTATAGGAGTTGGGATGTAATGTTAAAATTATACAAGGCATTGGTGAGGCCAAATTTGGAGTATTGTGTACAGTTCTGGTCACCGAATTATAGGAAAGATGTCAACAAAATAGAGAGAGTACAGATGAGATTTACTAGAATGATACCTGGGTTTCAGCACCTAAGTTACAGAGAAAGGTTGAACAAGTTAAGTCTTATTCCCAGAAGGTTGAGGGGGGACTTGACAGAGGTATTTAAGTGTTTGAGAGGGATAGAGTTGACGTGGATAGGCTTTTTCCATTGAGAGTAGGGGAGATTCAAACAAGAGGACATGAGTTAGGGGGCAGAAGTTTAAGGGTAACACAAGGGGGAACATCTTTACTTAGAGAGTGGTAGCTGTGTGGAAAGAGCTTCCGGTAGAAGTGGTAGAGGCAGATTCGATATTGTCATTTAAGTTAAAATTGGATAGGTATATGGACAGAAAAGGAATGGAGGGTTATGGGCTGAGTGCAGGTCGGTTGGACTAGGTGAGAGTAAGTGTTCGGCACGGGCTAGAAGGGCCGAGACAGCCTGTTTCCGTGCTGTAATTGTTATATGGAATACTGTGTTCAGTTCCTGTCACCTCACTATAGGAGGAATGTTGATACTATAGAGAGAGTGTAAAGGAGATTTACAAAGATGTTGCCTGCATTGGAGAGCATGTGTTATGAGAATAGGTTGATTGATCTTGGCATTTTCTCCTTGGAATAACAGAGGATGAGAGGTGACCTGATCGAATTTTACAAGATGATGAGAAGCATTGATTGTGTGGATATTAAAACATAGAACATAAAAAACCTACAGCACAATACAGGCCCTTTGGCCCACAATGCTGTGCCAGACATGTACTTAGTTTAGAAATTACCTAGGGTTACCCATAGCCCTCTATTTTCCTAAGCTTCATGTACCTATCCAGAAGTCTCTTAAGAGACTCTATCATATCTACTTCCACCGTCGCCAGCAGCCCATTCCACGCACTCACCACTCTATGCATAAAAAAATTTACCTCTGACATCTCTTCTGTACCTACTCCCAAGCACCTTAAAATTGTGTTCTCTTGTGGCAACCATTTCAGCCCTGGGAAAAAGCCTCTGACTATCCACACAATCAATGCTTCTCATCATCTTATACATCTTTATCAGGTCACCTCTCATCGTCTGTCGCTCCAAGGAGAAAAAGCAGAGTTCATTCAACCTATTCTCAAAAGGCATGCTCCCCAATCCAGGCAACATCCTTGTAAATCTCCTCTGCACCCTTTCTATGGCTTCCACATCCTTCCTGTAGTGAGACGACCAGAACTGAGCACAGTACTCCAAGTGCGGTCTGACCAGGGTCCTATATAGCTGCAACATTACCTCTCGGCTCTTGAACTCAGTCCCACGGTTGATGAAGTCCAATACAGGTGACCCCTGCTTTTCGAACGTTCGCTTTACAACAACTCGCTGTTACGAAAGACCTACATTAGTACCTGTTTTCGTTAACCAAAGAGGATTTTCGCTTTTACAAGAAAAAGACACCGGCTTTATACGTGTGTTTACCCCGAGAAAGACTACAATGACCGTGAAGCCTTGTGCAGACAGTGGTTTGCGTATGCGTGTACGTGCCGATTTTTTTTCTCCAAATTGATTTTGGCTCGCTGTTTTCCCGAGTTTGATAAGTGAAACTACACCGTACCTACAATATTTCTACTTTATATAGGGTGTATATTTATCATATCATTCCTGCTTTTACTATATGTTAGTGTTATTTCAGGTTTTATGTGTTATTTGCTTTGATTTGGTAGGTTTTTTTTGGGTCTGGGAACACTCATAAATTTTTCCCATATAAATTACTGGTAGTTGCTTCTTCGATTCACGACATTTCGGATTACAAACGGCTCTACCTTCGGATTGTGGGGGAAACCTGTACACCGTATGCCTTCTTAACCACACAGTCAACCTGCGCAACAGCTTTGAGTGTCCTATGGACACAGACCCCAAGATCCCTCTAATCCTCCACACTGCCAAGAGTCCTGCCATTAATACTATATTCTGCCATCATATTTGACCTACCAAAATGAACCACCTCACACTTAACTGGGTTGAACTCCATCTGCCACTTCTCAGCCCAGTTTTGAATCCTATCAATGTCCCGCTGTAACCTCTGACAGTCCTCCACACTATCCACAACACCTCCAACCTTTGTGTCATCAGCAAACTTACTAACCCATCCCTCCACGTCCTCATCCAGGTCTTTATAAAAGTCACTAAGAGGTCCCAGAACAGATCCCTGAGGTACACCATTGGTCACCAACCTCCATGCAGAATATGATCTATCTACAACCTTCTGTGGGCAAGCAAATTCTGGATCCACAAAGCAAGGTCCCCTTCGATCCCATGGTTCATTACTTTCTCAATAAGCCTTGCATGGGGTACCTTATCAAATGCCTTGCTGAAATCCATTATACATTACATTTACTGCTCTTCCTTCATTAGTGTGTTTAGTTACATCCTCAAAATATACAATCAGGCTCAGAAGACACAATCTGCCTTTGACTAAGTCATGCTGACTGTTCCTAATCATACTATGCCTCTGCAAATGTTCATAAATCCTGCCTCTCAGGATCTTCTCCATCAACTTACCAACCACTGAAGTAAGTAAGACTCACTGGTCTATAATTTCCTAGGCTATCTCTACTCCCTTTCTTGAATAAGGGAACAATATCTGCTACTCTCTAATCCTTCGCAATATCTCCCATCTCCATTGCTGGTGCAAAGATCATTGCCAGAGGCTCAGCAATCCCCTCCCTTGCCTCCCACAGTAGCCTGGGGTACATCTCATTTGGACCCGGTGACTTATCCAACTTGATGCTTTCCAAAAGCTGCAGCACATCCTCTTTCTTAATGTCTATATGCTCAAACTTCACAGTCCAGAGAAAGTCATCCCTACAATTGCCAAGGTGCTTTTCCGTACTGAATACCAAAGCAAATCATTCATTAAGTACCTCCGCTACCTCCACCAGTCCCATACACACTTTTCCACTGTCTCATTTGATTGGTTGTATTCTCTCACATCTTATCCTCTTGCTCTTCACTTATTTGTAGAATGCCTTGGGCTTTACCTTATCCTGCTTGCCAAACAAGCTTCCAGCACTCTCTCGCAACAAAGGAGCATTCCTGCTTGTTAGCAAAACAAAGAAGCCCTTTTGATTACATACACAGTAACAAAGAAAAAAGAAGAGACCCCCTTTACACCTGTCTACTGTATCTATATCTCTCATAATCTCATAGACCTCTGTCAGATAAGGTTAGTGGGTTAATTGGTCACATGCATGTAATTGGCCCAGAAAGGCCTGTTACTGAGCTGTGTTATAAATAAATAAACACAGTAAATAAATAAAATAGCCCCAAGTTGATCTCTCTGATGCGCTACCCAGGCTTCCGGAGATTTTGACAGTCATCCGTGTGGCAAATGAGGATCAAGACTTTTACTTTAACATTGCACCATCTGGTTTCAGAGGGGTTAGTAACATGGCATGTACCACTCTCACCAAGGCTGTGATCAGTAATGTGGAGAGGAGGGAGGTCAGATAGGAGACTGGAACTACAGGGAGAGCCATCAAAATAAAGATTAGTTTTATTTGTCACATGTATGTCGGATGTCGTTACAAAGGAAGCAAGACAGTGGCTATACTTCATTAGGAGTTTGAAGAGATTTAGCATATAACAAATACACTCAAAAACTTCTATAGCTGTGCCGTGGAGAGCATTCTGTCAGACTGGTATGGGGGGGGGGGGGGGCGGCTACTGCACACAACTGAAAGAAGCTGCAGCTGGTTGTAAATTTAGTCAGCTCCATCTTGGATACTAGCCTACAAAGTACCCAGGACATCTTCAAGGAGCAGTGTCTCAGAAAGGCAGTGTCCATTATTAAATACCTCCAGCACCCAGGGCATGCCCTTTTCTCACTGTTACCATCAGGTAGGAGGTACAGAAGCCTGAAGGCACACACTCAGCGATTCAGGAACAGCTTCTTCCCCTCTGCCATTCGATTCCTAAATGGCCATTGAACCCTTGGACGCGACTACACTTTTTTAATATATAGTATCTTTTGCATGATTTTTAATCTATTCAATATACTTATATTGTAATTGATTTACTTATTATTTTCTTTCTTCTATATTATGTATTACATTGAACTGCTGCTGCTAAGTTAACAAATTTCAGGTCACATGCCAGTGATAATAAACCTGATTCTGATCGGAACATTCAGTGAAATATGTCATTTCTAATGACAACAGTCTGAGGATGTGCTGAGGCAGCCTGCAAGTGTCATTGTGATTCCAGCACCAACAAAGCATGTGCACAACTTACTAACGCTAACCTGTATGTCTTTGGAATGTGCAATATCTTGCAATTACAGTAAGTGTCAGCCATTTTACTTGCTGCAGGAGAGTTCAGCGATCATTTTGGTAGCAGGGTACATTCCACCTCAGGCCAGTATCAGACAGGCTCTGGATGATCTGAACAATGTGACCAACATGCACAAAACAGCACATCCTGACGGTTTCACTATCATTTTGGGGGATTTTAACTAGGCCTGCTTGAAAAAGTCACTAAATAATTACCATCAAAAAATTACTTGTAGTACCAGAGGAAACAACACACTGGACCACTGTTACACCACCGTCAAAAATGCCTACCATACTATTCCATGCTCAGACTTCGGGAAGTCTGATCACCTGGCTGTACTTCTACACCCTGAGTATAAGCAGAGACTGAAGACTGCAGCATCAGTAGTGAGGACCAAGAAGGTTTGGACAAGGGAAGCACAGGAGCGCCTACAGGACTGCTTTGAATCAGTGGACTGGATTGTATTCAGGGATTTATCGCCGAATCTGGATGAGTATGGCACATTTGTTACTGACTTCATTAAAACCTGTGTGGATGAGAGTGTGCCTATGAAAACTTGCTGTAGATTCCCAAACCAAAAGCCATGGATGAACCTGAAGCTTCGTCATCTGCTGAGGACTAGAACTATGGCATTTAAATCTGGTGAACCAGGTATGACTTGCCATTTCAAGAATGAAGAAACAATTCTGAGCGAGGTTGGAGGTGACACTGGATGCTCATCAACTCTGGCAGGACATTACTTCCCACAAAGCGAAACCCAAGGGCATGAACGGCAGTGATGCTTCACTACCGGATGAGCTCAATGCCTTTTATGTCCACTTTGAAAGGGAGAACATACCTA
Organism: Hypanus sabinus; assembly: GCF_030144855.1. NCBI lineage: Eukaryota > Metazoa > Chordata > Chondrichthyes > Myliobatiformes > Dasyatidae > Hypanus > Hypanus sabinus. The sequence goes on from NC_082708.1 coordinate 3,525,221, forward strand.
TAGCTATGAAGATCCCTGCTGCACCCAGTGATCATGTAATGCCTATCTCGGAGACCAATATTAGTCTGTCTTTAAGGAGATAACCGGAAGATCTGTGTGGATTGGTGATGATGTCTCCTCCTCACTGACAATCAAATCTAGTGCACCTCAGGGGTGTGTGCTTAGCCCACTGCTGTATTCCCTCTATACCCATGATTGTGCAGCTAGGCATAGCTCAAACACCATCTATTAATTGCTGATGATATAACCATTGATGGTGGAATCTCAGATGGAGGTGCGAGGGCATGCAGGAGTGAGATATACCAGCTAGTTGCCTGGTGTCACAGCAACAACCTTGCACTCGATGTTAGTAAGACGAAAGAGCTAATTGTGAACTTAGGAAGGGTAAGATGAAGGAACACATATCAATCCTCATAGAGGGATCAGAGGTGGAGAGAGTGAGCAGTCTCACATTCCTGGGTGTCAAGCTGTCTGAGCATCTGACCTAGTCCCAACACATCGAGAAGGCAAGGGAACAGCTATATTTCATCAGGAGTTTGGAAAGATTTGCTTTGTCACTTAAAACACTCAAACTTCACAGATATACAGTGGAGAGTATTCTGAAAGGCTGCATCACTGTCTGGTATGGGGATGGAGGACTACTACACAGCACCAAAAGAAGCTGCAGAAAGTTGTAAAATTAGTCATCTCCATCTTGGTACCAGCCTCACAATCAATAGTGAAAAAATGAAGGAATAACGAGAGAGTGCTCGTGGGTTCATGCTCCGTGAAGCATCAACTATGTTCTTTGTTCCTAGGTGTCAACATCTCTAAAGATCTATTCTGGGTCCAACATCTTGATGCAATTACAAAGAAGGCATGTCAGCAGTTATATTTCATTAGGAGACAGTATTTCACGAAAGACTATCGCAAAATGCTAAAGATCAAAGTTCAAAGTATCAAAGTATGTATACATTATACAACCTTGCGATCCAGCTCCTAACAGATATACCATTGAGACATTCTAACTGGTTGCATCACCTTCTGGTCTGGAGGGGCGACTGCACAGGATCAGGGAAAGCTGCAGGAAGTTGTAAACTCACTCAGCTCCATCGTGGGAACCAGTCTTGCCACCTTCAGAAGGTGGTGCCCCATCACCCAGAACGTGCCCTCTCTTCAATACTACTATCAAGGAGGAGGCACACACTCAGTGATTCAGGAACAGCTTCTTCTTCCTCCCCACCTTCAGACTTCTGAACAGGCAATGAGCCAGCCCTAAACACAATGCCACTATTCTTGCTCTCTTTTTGTAATACTTTATTATATATATAATGCAGTAATTTTCTAGTTTTTATTATGTACTGCTATAAAACAACATGGCATATGTTGGTGATATTATGCCCGAATGCCTGTTTTGAAATCTGACAACAGAGGGAAGAAGCTGTTTCTCAATCATTGAGAGTGCACCTTTGGGATCCATGACCTTTCCCCTGATGTGCACGCTGTATTGAGGTGTTAAACCAAAATCACTAACTTGTGCAAGTGACACAGCTTTTCTTTCCCATAGTTCTTGCGAGAAGACCTGAACTACCAGGACGCTGCAGCAAAGCACAGCACCTTCCATGGTGGAGACAAGCTGATCAGTGTGGAGGACTTGTGGAAGTCATGGAAAAGTTCAGAAGGTAAACGTTTACAACTCTGGGCAGTTCTTCTCATGATCTGTTTTGGACCCAGGTGTTGGCTATATATTCCTGCCATACCTTGTGCTTGCGCATCACCCATTGTGGATTTCCTGTAGTACGGAGAACATCATCCTTAAAACATTCTGAAGTCAAGAATGCAAGTTATTTTGAAAATCCAGAACAGCTCAAACAAAATGCTGGAGGAACTCAGCTGATCAGGCAGCATGTGGTGGGGAATAAACAGTCAATCTTTTGAGCTGAGGACTGGAAGGGAATGGGACAGAAGCCAGAATCAAGCTAAGAGAATGTGGAGTTTGAGTATACTGTAAATTGAGTAATAAGGAAGTCAGAGTGACAGTGAACAACTGGAAGGAAGCTTACACAGCTGAGAATGAGAGGGTACAAGAGTCACCTACAGTTGACAGTCACTGTTCCAAGCTAAGTGAACGGAGTTCAAGAGCCATGAGGTAATGGAATGCCTGAACTGCTGAGTTACTCCAGTATTTTATGTATTGCTCAAGATTTCCAGCATCTGCAGAATTTATTCTTAGTTTGCTTGTCAACCTGTGGCGAGCTGGGCTGGATAGAGTGAGGTGTAGCCCTCCCCCATTGTTTGACCCATGGTATCGGAGGCCTTAGACTGTGATCCATGACTTTCAGCATCTGGAGTGGGATTTCACTTTCTGTGACAGTCTTGTAAATCAGAAACAGCCTATTGTAGGGACTCCGTGGATTGAACAGCACCAGTGGGAGGAAAGGAACCATCAATGTTTCGGATTGAAACCCTGCATCAGAACAACCTGGGTCTCCACTGTGGTTGAGTGTTGATGATCGTTGCCGTGCTGGGCACTGAGAGCACCATTACCTTATGGAAATGGGTCCTTTGGTAGATCCTGCCCTGAATACATTTCAACTGATTCTGTTTTCCTGTCCCCTCAGTGTTCAACTGGACAGGAGAGGAGGTCATTGAGTGGCTCATCAACTACGTGGAGCTGCCACAGTACGAGGAACACTTCAGAAAACTGCGCATCAATGGACATGACATGCCAAGGTACGTTCCATCATTCCCTGCCACCCTCTTATCAGTCTAGCCCCGGTAGGCAAGCAACTTCCCAGAAGCCATCTAGAAAATGGTGTTGTTTATTTCAAATGGTGGGAGAGTCAAGGACCAGAAGGCACAGCCTCAGAATAGAGGGATAACCATTTAGAACAGAGATGAGGAATTTGTTTAGCAAGAGGGTGGTGAAACTGTGGAATTCATTGCCACTTGCCACAGATGGCTGTGGAGACCAAGTCACTGGGTAAACAAAGTGCAGGATGATAGGTTCTTTATTTGTCAGGGCATCAAAAGTTCTGGGGAGAAGGCAGGAGAATGAGGTGGAGAGGGATAATAAATCAGCCAAGTTGGAATTCAGAGCAGATTCAATGAGCCAAATGGCCTAATTCTGCTCCTTTGGTCTTCTGAAATTATTGAAAGCATGATCTTACAGCTGAGCAATGGCTGTGAGATAATCTTGAACAAAAGCCATTGCTTGTATTGTAAGAGATTTGGCCTATGACAGGGTTTTCAGGTGCCTGCCCAGTTTGTCCAGCTAACCATTTTAAAGCGTACCTATGCTGTGTTCATAACCACGAGACATAGAAACATAGAAAACCTACAGCACAGTGCTGTGCCGAACATGTACTTACTTTAGAAATTACCCAGGGTTACCCATAGCCCTCTATTTTTCTAAGCTCCATGTACCGATCCAGGAGTCTCTTAAAAGACCCTATCGTATCCGCCTCCACCACCGTCGCCAGCGGCCCATTCCATGCACTCACCTCTCTCTGCGTAACCTTTATACCTACTTCCAAGCACCTTAAAACTGTGCCCTCTCGTGCTACCCATTTCAGCCCTGGTAAAAACTATCTGACGATCCACACAATCAATGCCTCTCATCATCTTGTACACCTCTATCAGGTCACCTCTCATCCTCTGTTGCTGCAATGAGAAAAGCCCAAATTCACTCAACCTGTTCTCATAAGGCATGCTCCTCAATCCAGGCAACATCCTTGTAAATCTCCTGTGCACCCTTTCTATGGCTTTCACATCCTTCCTTTAGTGAGGTGACCAGAACTGAGCACAGTACTCCAAGTGTGGTCTGACCAGGGCCCTATAGCTGTAACATTATCTCTTGGCTCTTGAACTCAATCCCATAGTTCATGAAGTCCAGACTCTGTATGCCTTCTTAATCACAGAGTCAACCTGTGCAGCAGCTTTGAGTGTCCTATGGACATAGACCTCAAGTTCCCTCTGATCCTCCACACTGCCAAGAGCCTTACCATTAATACTATATTCTGCCATAATATTTGACCTACCAAAATGAACCACCTCACACACATCTGGGTTGAACTCCATCTGCCACTTCTCAGCCCATTTTTGCAACCTATCAATGTCCTGCTGTAACCTCTGACAGCCCTCCACACTATCCACAACATCCCCAATCTTTGTGTCAGCAGCAAATTTACTAACCCACCCAAGCACTTCCTTATCCAGGTCATTTATAAAAATCACGAAGAGAAAGGGGTACCAGATCAGATCCCTGAGACACACCACTGGTCACCAACCTCCATGCAGAACCATATACACTACATCTACTGCTCTACCTTCATCAATGTGTTTAGTCACATCTTCAAAAAATTCAATCAGGCTCATAATGTACAACCTGCCTTGACAAAGCCATGCTGACTATTCCTAATCATATTATGCCTCCCCAAATGTTCATAAATCCTGCCTCTCAGGATCTTCTCCATCAACTTACCAACCACTGAAGTAAGACTCACTGGTCTATAAATTCCTGGGCTACATCTACTCCCCTTCTTGAATAAGGGAACAACATCTACAACCCTCCAATCCTCCAGAACTTCTCCCGTCCCCATTTATGATGCAAAGATCATTGCCAGAGGCTCAGCAATCACCTCTCTCCCTTCCCACAGTAGCCTGGGGCATATCTTGTCTGGTCCCAGTGACTTATCCAACATAATGGTTTCCAAAAGCTCCAGCACATCCTCTTTCTTAATGTCTACATGCTCAAGCATTTCAGTCTGCTGTAACTGATCCCTGTAAACGCCAAGATCCTTTTCCATAGTGAATACTGAAGCAAAGTATTCATTAAGTACCTCAGCTACCTCCTCCGGTTCCGTGCACACTTTTCCACTGTCACACTTGATTGGTTCTATTCTCTCACGTCTTATCCTCTTGCTGTTCACATACTTGTAGAATGCCTTGGGGTTTTCCTTAATCCTGTCTGCCAAAGCCTTCTCATGGCCCCTTCTGGCTCTCCTAATTTCATTCTTAAGCTCCTTCTTGCTAATTTTCTAGATCTCTATCAATAATTTTTTGAACCTTTTGTAAGCTTTTCTTCTTGACTAGATTTACAACAGCCTCTGTACACCACGGTTCCTGTACCCTATTATCCTATCCCTATCTCATTGGAATGTACCTATGTAGAACACCACGCAAATATCCCCTGAACTTTTGTCACATTTCTGCCATACATTTCCCTAAGAATATCTGCTCCCAATTTATGCTTCCAAGTTTCTGCCGAATAGCTTCATATTTCCCCTTACTCCAATTAAACACTTCCCTATCTTGTCTGTTCTTATCTCTATCCAACACTATGGTAAAAGAGATAGAATTGTGATCATTTTCTACAAAATGCTCTCCCACTGAGAGACCCGACACCCGACCAGGTTCATTTCCCAACTGCAGATCAAGGACAGCTTCTCCTCTTGTGGGCTTATCTACATTGTGTGTCAAGAAACCTTCCTGAACACACCTAACAAACTCTACCCATCTAAACCCCTTGCTCTACGGAGATGCCAATCAATATTGGAGAAATTAAGATCCCCATCACAACAACCCTGTTATTACTGCACCGTTCCAGAACCTGCCTCCCTATCTGTTCCTCGATGTCCCTGTTACTATTGGGTGGTGTATAAACAACATCCAGCAGAGTTATTGATCCCTTTTAGAGACTCAGTAGACAATCCCTCCATTACTTCCTCCTTTTCTGCAGCCATGACACTATCTCTGATCAGCAGTACCACGCCCCCACCTCTTTTACCTCCCTCCCTGTCCTTTCTGAAACATCTAAAGCCCGGCACTCTAAGTAACCATTCCTGTCCCTGAGCCATCCTAGTCTGTAATGGCCACAACATTACAGCTCAAAGTGCTGATCCAGGCTCTAAGCTCATCCGCTTGTTTGTGGTGCTTCTTGCATTAAAATAGACACATCTCAAACCGTCGGTCTGAGCCCGTCCCTTCTCTATCCCTGCCTATCCTCCCTCCCACACTGCCTACAAGCTTTCTCTATTTGTCAGCCAACCACCCCTTCCTCGGTTCCCACCCCTCAGCAATTCTTGTTTAAACTTTCCCCCCAAAAGCCATAGCAAAACTCCCTGCCAGGATATTGGTCCTGCTCAGATTCAAGTGCAATCTGTCATTTTAGTACAAGTCTGCCCGAAAAGAGGTCCCAATGATCCAGAAATCTGAATCCTTACCCCCTGCTCCAATCCCTCAGGCATGCATTTATCTTCCACCTCATTCTATTCCTTTACTCACTGTCACATGGCACAGGCAGTAAACCTGAGATTACTATCTTTGAGGTCCTGCTTCTCAGCTTCTTTCCTAACTCTCTGTAGTCTGTTTTCAGGAGCAGAATTAGGCCATTTGGCCCATCAAGTCTGCCCTGACACTCAATCATGACTGGTCCCTTTTCCCGTCCTCAGCCCCACTCCCTGGCCTTCTCTTCTTAACATTTGATGCCATGCACAATCATGAACCTGTCGAGCTCTCTCTTAAATACACCCAACAACCTGGCTTCCACAGCTGCCTGTGGTAATAATTTCCACAAATTCACCACCCTCTGGCTAAAGAAATTTTTCCAGATCTCTGTTTTAAATGGACGCCTCTCTATCCTGAGGCTGTGCCCTCTTGTACTAGACTCCCCCACCATTGTAGACATCTTTTCCACATCTACTCTTCCTCAACCTTTCAACATTCATAAGGTTTCAATGAGATCCCTGCTTATCCTAAACTCCAGCAACTACAGACCCAGAGCTATCAAATGTTCTTCATATGATAATCCTTTCATTCCCAGAATCATCCTTGTGAACCTTCTCTGAACCCTCAACAATGCCAGCACTTCTTTTCTTCGATAAGAAGCCCAAAACTGTTCACAGTACTCAGGTGTGTCCTCTCCAGTGCCTTATAAAGCCTCAGCATCACATCCCTGCTCTTGTATTCTAGACCTTTGAAATGAATGCTAACATGGCATTTGCCTTCCTCACCACCGACTCTGTTTACAAGTTCACCTTTAGGGTGTTCTGCACAAGGACTTCCAAGTCCCTTTGCATCTCAGATTTTTGGATTTTCTCCCCGTTTAGAAAATTGTCTGTACATTTATTTCTACTACCAAAGTATTTCCAATATTGTATTTCGTTTACCACTTTCTTGCCCATTCTCCTAATCTGTTTAAGTCCTTCTGCATCCTACCTGTTTCCACAACACTACCTGTCCCTCCACCAATCTTCGTATCATCTGCAAACTTGGCAACAAAGCCATCGGTTCCATCATATAAATCATTTAGATACAGCATAAAAAGTAGCGGTCCCAACACTGACCCCTGTGGAACACCACTCGTCACTGACAGCCAACTAGAAAAGGATCCTTTTGTTCCCACTCACTGCCTCCTACCGATCAGCCAATGCTCTAATCATGCCAGTAACTTTCCTGAAGCCCTTAATGGGCTCTTAACTTGGTAAGCAGCCTCACGTGTGGCGCCTTGTCAAAGGCTTTCTGAAAGTCCAAATGTACAACATCCACTGCGTCCCTTTTATCTATCCAACTTGTAATTTTCTCAAAGAATTCCGACAGGTTTGTCAGGCAGGATTTTCCCTGAAGGAAACCATGTTGACTTTGTCCTATCTTGTCCTGTGTCACCAAGTTCTCCATCACCTCATCCTTAACAATTGACTCCAACATCTTCCCAACCACTGAGGTCAGGCTAACTGGTCTATAATTTCCTTTCACAAACAAGAGAAAATCTGGAGATGCTGGAAATCCGAGCAACACACATAAAATGCTGGAGAAACTCAACACGCCAGGCAGCATCTTAGGAAAAAAGTACATTTGATGTTTTGGGGTGAAATTCAGTGTTTTTTGTGTGTTGCTATACTGTAATTTCCTTTCTGCTGCTTTCCTCCTTTCTTAAAGAGTGGAGTGACATTTGCAATTCTCCAGTCCTCTGAGACCATGCCAGAGTCCAATGATTTTTGAAAGTTCATTTCTAATACCACCCCAATCTCTAATGCTATCTCTTTCAGAACCCAAGTGTGCAGTTCATCTGGTCCAGGGTGAGTTACATAGGGGATGCCCTTTCAAAACAGAGATGCGGAGATGCCAAAGGGTGGTGAATTTGTGGAATTTGTTGCCACGTGCAGCTTTGGAGGCCAGGTCGTTGCATGTATTTAAGGCAGAGATTAATAGGTTCCTGATTGGACCTGGCATCAAAGGTTACAGTGAGAAGAATAGGAACTAAAGCTGAAGGGGGGATTTTAAAAAAAGGATCAGCCATGATTTAATGGTGGAGCATTCAATGGACCAGATGGCCTAATTCTACTCTTATGTCTTATGGTCTTATAATGGTGCCCTTAGGTCCTTCAGCTTTTTGAGCACCTTCTCCCTTGTAATACAAACCCCATTTCCAGAAAAGTTGGGATATTCTCCAAAATGCAATAAAAACAAAAATCTGTGATATGTTAATTCATGTGAACCCTTATTTAACTGACAAAAGTACAAATAAAAGATTTTCAATAGTTTTAGTTACTGACCAACTTAATTGTATTTTGTAAATATACACAAATTTAGAATTTGATGGCTGTAACACACTCAACAAAAGTTGGGACAGAGTTAAAATAAGATTGAAAAGTGCACAGAATATTCAAGTAACACTGGTTTGGAAGACTCCACACTAAGCAGGCTAATTGGTAGCAAGTGAGGTATCATGACTGGGTATAAAAGTAGCGTGCATCAAAGGCTCAGTTTTTGCAAGCAAGGATGGGTCATGGCTCACCCCTTTGTGCCAAATTTCGTGAGAGAATTGTTAGTCAGTTCAAAAGGAACATTTCCCAACACAAGATTGCAGAGAATTTAGGTCTTTCAACATCTACAGTACGTAATATTGTGAAAAGATTCAGAGAATTCAGAGACATCTCAGTGCGTAAAGGGCAAAGTTGGAAACCATTGTTGAATGCGCGTGATCTTCGAGCCCTCAAGCGGCACTGCTTAAGAAACCGTCATGCTACTGTGACAATTAAAGCCACCTGGGCTCGGGAGTACTTCGGAAAACCATTGTCACTTAACACAGTCCGTCGCTGCATCCAGAAATGCAACTTGAAACTGTATTACGCAAGGAGGAATCCATACATCAACTCTATACAGAAACGCCGGCGAGTTCTCTGGGCCCAAGCTCATCTCAGATGGACCAAAAGACTGTGGAACCGTGTGCTGTGGTCAGATGAATCCACATTTCAGCTAGTTTTCGGAAAAAATGGGCGTCGAGTTCTCCGTGCCAAAGATGAAAACGACCATCCTGATTGTTATCAGCGAAAGGTGCAAAAGCCAGCATCTGTGATGCTATGGGGGAGCATCAGTGCCCATGGCAATAGGTGAGTTGCATGTATGTGAAGGTACCATTGACTCTGAGGTGTATATTAGGAATTTAGAGAGACATATGTTGCCATCAAGGCGACGTCTCTTCCCGGGACGTCCATGCTTATTTCAGCAGGACAATGCCAGACCACATTCTGCACGGGCTACAACAGCGTGGCTTTGTAGACACAGAGTGCATGTGCTTGACTGGCCTACTGCCAGTCCAGATCTATCTCCTATTGAAAATGTATGGCGCATCATGAAGAGAAGAATCAGACAACGGAGACCACAGACTGTTGAGCAGCTGAAGTCTTATATCAAGCCAGAATGGACAAAATTTCCAATTGCAAATCTACTACAATTAGTATCCTCAGTTCCAAAACGATTAAGAAGTGTTATTAAAAGGAAAGGTGATGTAACACAATGGTAAACATGCCTCTGTCCCAACTTTTGTTGAGTGTGTTGCAGCCATCAAATTCTAAATTTGTGTATATTTACAAAATACAATTAAGTTGGTCAGTAAAACTATTGAAAATCTTTTCTGTGTACTTTTGTCAATTAAATGAAGGTACACGTGAATTAACATATCACAGATTTTTTGTTTTATTGCATTTTGGAAAATATCCCAACTTTTCTGGAAATGGGGTTTGTAGTAACTGCACTCACTTCTCTTCCCTCACAACCTTCAACACCTGGCACACTGCTAGTGTCTTCCACAGTAAAGACTGATGCAAAATGCTCATTTGTTCATCTGGCATCTCCTTGTCGCCTGCTATTATTTCTGCTGCCTCATTTTCTAACGGTCCTATATCCACTGTCATCTCTCTTTTACACACTTGAAAAAGCTTTCACTATCCACTTTGATATTATTTGCTAGGTTGCTTTCATATTCATCTTTTCCCTCCAAATCATTCTTTTAGTTGCTTCCTGTAGGTCCTTATAAGCTTCTCAATCTTCTATCTTCCCACTAATTTTTGCTTTGTTGGATGCCCTCTCTTTTGTTTTTACATTAGCTTTGATATACCTTGTCAGCCATGGGTGTATTATTTTGCCTTTTGAGTATTTTTTTATTTTTGGAATACATCTATCCTGGACCTTCCTCATTTTTCTGTGAAACTCATGCCATTGCTGCTCTGCTGTCATCCTTCCCAGCATCTCCTTCCAATTTACTTTGGCCAACTCTTTCTCTCATACCACTGTAATTTCCTTTACTCCACTGAAATACTGTGATGTCAGACTTTACTTTCTCCCTATCAAATTTCAAGTTGAACTCAATCAGATTGTGATCACCAGTTCCTAAGGGTTCTTTTACCTTAGTTCCCTAATCGCCTCCAACTCATTTCATAACACCCAATCCAGTATAGCAGATCCCCTAGTAAGATTAACGGCAAACTGCTCTAAAAAGCCATCTCGTAGGCATTCAACAAACTCACTCTCTTGAGATCCATTTTCAACCTGGTTTTCCCAATTAAATTGCATGCTGAAACCTCCCATGACTTTCATAACATTGCCCTTTTGACTCACCTTTTCTAATTCCTGTTGTAAGCTGTAGTCCACATCCCAGCCACTATTGGGAGGCTTGTAGATAACTGCCAATCGAGGTCCTTTTACCTTTGCAGTTTCTTAACTCAACCCACAAGGATTCAACATCTTCCGATCCTATGTCACATCTTTCTACTGAATTGATGCCATTCTTTACCAGCAGAGCCTCGTCACCCCCTCTGCCTACCTAGGGTAGTAGAGAGAGCTTTTGGTACATTGGCCTTGATAAATCAAAGCATTGAGTATAAGAGTTGGAATGTAATGGTGAGGTTGTATAAGGCATTGATGAGGCCAAATTTGGAGTATTGTGTGCAGTTTTGGTCACCTAATTACAGGAAGGATATTAATAAGGTTGAAAGAGTGCAGAGAAGGTTTACAAGGATGTTGCTGGGACTTGAGAAACTGAGTTACAGAGAAAGGTTGAATAGGTTAGGACTTTATTCCCTGGGGCGTAGAAGAATGAGGGGAGATTTGATAGAAGTATATAAAATTATGATGGGTATAGGTAGAGAGAATGCACCCACTGAGGCTAGGGGAGAAAAAAACCAGAGGACATGGGTTAAGGGTGAAGGGGAGAAAGTTTAAAGGGAACATTAGGGGGGAGCTTCTTCACACAGAGAGTGGTGGGAGTGTGGAATGAGCTGCCAGATGAAGTGGTGAATGCGGGCTCACTTTTAACATTTAAGAAAAACTTGGACAGGTACATGGATGAGAGGTGTATGGAGGGATATGGTCCAGGTGCAGGTCAGTGGGACTAGGCAGAACAATGGTTCGGCACAGCCAAGAAGGCCTGTTTCTGTGCTGTAATGTTCTACGGTTCTATAAAGCTAATCTTCCCTCTTCCTTTGCATTCCTGAGGAAGGGTCTCAGCCTGAAAGATTGACTGTTTATTCCTTTCCATAGATACTGCCAGACTTGCTGAATTTCTCCAGCATTTTGTGTGTGTTGCTCTGGATTTCCAGTATCTGCAGAATCTCGTGTGTTTCTTATTCTGGCTTCTTTCCCCTTCCTATCCAGCCCTGAAGAAGGGTCTCAGCCCAAAACACTGACTGTTTATTCAGTTCTACAGATGCTCCCTGACCTGATGAGTTCCTGCAGTATTTTGTGTGTGCTGCTCTGGATTTCCAGTGTCTGCAGAATCTCTTGTGTTAATCTCTTTTAATGTGATGGGAGCTCATTCATCTTTCCTGCAGCGAACGCAGTTGGATGAAAGTTTTTAAAATCCTGCATCTGTTGGAAATCTAAAACAAAAGTAGGAAACTCTGTAAATACTCCGTGAGTCTACCTTTTTAAGTCATTCACTTGCGGACAGTATTATGTTATTCAAACCTGATGCCCAATGTTAGGACTCTCAGATAAAGGTTAAGGAAACACACCCCTTCAATCAAATTTAGACCTAAAACTAGATCCAAAAACATAGACTTGTACTGGACAAGGCCTTGCAAATGCCTTCAGGTCTGGTTGCAGCAACGTTAACAGCACCAGACTGCAGTGGTAACTGTTAAACCCTTCAGTGTTGCTATGCACAGAATTGGTTACAACCTTCCATCCGTCCGTGGAGCCAAGGTCTTACTATAAACAAGATTCATACATCCGGTAAAAGCTTTTGAATACAGTGAATTGGACTGAGATCCAGCAGTGATGACAGTCACATACATCTGAAACCAGCAACAGTGAGAGAGGGAATGATTGAACCCCTGCTGTTGAGTTACAAGCAAACAGCATCTTGGGGACAGACAATGTCATGTTTTGTAGAAAGCTCAATAACTCACGCTGTGTCACGAGATGAAATGATTACAGACTCATTCAAACCACTTAAAAACCAACTGTGATACAACAGAGAGTAAACTTGAAAGCTATGGTGAAAACAAACAGCATTCCTGGGATGAAAAACATAAAATACAGGAAATGGTTAACAAGTCTGCAAGTGATATGGAAGCTGAACTGTTTGATGTTGATAACTTTCCATCAAACTATGTAAAAATTCTTTCATCAGAGCAGTACAGTTAGATAAGGTGGGTGGAGGAGCAACACTTCATATTTTGTCCAGGTAGCCTCCAACCTGTTTTTCCAGCATCTGGGAATTTTCCCCCTCTCACTTCTCTCTTCTTCAGTTCCCCACTCTGACTCCCTTCTTAGCTTTTCTCTTTTCACTAGCCCATCACCTCCAGCTGGTGCCCCTTTCCTTCGGCTTTCTCCCCTTTCCTTTCCAGTCGTGATGAAGATTCTCAGCTCAGAAAGTTAAATGTTTATTCATTTCCGTAGATGCTCTCTGATCTGATGAGCTCCTGCAGTGTTTTGTGTGTGTTGTTCTGGATTTCCAGTGTCTGCAGCATCTCTTATATTAAACTGAGATGCTGTTTGCCCTCTCGAATGAATCACAAGACTGCCACTATACAGACTGTGAAATGCTTTTACATGGAATTACAAAGCAACAAGTATTTTCTGTGCTGCTCTCCAAAACCTAACACACTTGTTTGAATGGGGTGGTGTTAGAATGTAATCTCTGATGTCTGTCTAATGTTGATTGACAGGTTGGCTGTGAACAATCTCACCCTGGCCTGTTCTCTGCTGAAAGTGAATGACCGGAGCCACCGCCAGAAGCTGCAGCTCAAGGCTCTGGACACTGTTCTGTTCGGGCCACCCCTGTGTAAGTGACGCTTCTGCTTACCTCCCAGCTCAAGTTTATTGTCATCTGACTGTACGTCTATACAACCAAGCAAAGCAGTGTACCTCTGGACAAGGGTACACCCACAGAAAATACATCCCATGCAGCACATAAAACAAACTATTACCATAAATGAGTTAATAAAATATAATTCGGAATACATATAGTGCACAGCACAGGTAACCAGTGAACAGCTCGCTGTCCTAGTGACCAGACCGTGGTGGTGGCAGGGTATTCATTAGTCTCCTAGCCTGAGGGAAGAAACTGTAACCCAGTCTGGCAGTTCTAGTCCCGATGCTTCTGTACCTCCTTTCTGACTGTAGAAGGTTAAAGAACTTGTGGGATGGCTAGTAGGGATCCTCAATAATGCTCCAGACCCTTTGTATACAGTACAGCGTTCCCGGTAAATGTTACAAGTGAGGGAAAGGAGACCCCTGTGATCCTCTCGGCAGTTCTTACTGTCCTGTGTGGGGTCTTGCAGTCCGATGCCTTGCAGCTTCTGTACCACACAATGAATCAGCCAGACATAACAGTCTTGATGGAGCTGTTATAGAAAGTTGTTAGAATGCCAGTGAGAATTGTGTATTTGCACTCCTCACTATCTCCAAAGTGTAGATGCTGTTGTGTCCTCTTGGCAGATGAGATATTGAGGTACACGTTAGATCATCCATTATGTCCGCACTAAGGAACTCTGTGCTCTTTACTACCTCCACGGTAGTGCCATTGATGTGCAACGTGCCTTCCTAAAGTTCACAGTCATCTCGTTTGCCTTGTCCACTTTGAGACTCAGGTTGTTGTTCTTGCTGTTTGACAGTGGTATGAGAACAACACACGAGATGCTGGAGGGACTCAGCAGGTCAGGCAGCATCTCTATAGGGAACACAAAGTACACTGCAGATGCTGTGGTCAAATCAACACGTACAAAAGCTGGATGAACTCAGCAGGTCGGGTAGCATCCGTTGAAATGAGCAGTCAACGTTTCAGGCTGAGACTCTTTGTCAGGCCTTGGTCCGAAACGTTGACTGCTCATTTCAACAGATGCTGCCCAACCTGCTGAGTTCATCCAGCTTTTGTACGTGTTGATCCCTATAGGGAGATGAACAATGGACAATTCAGGCCAAGAGCTTTCATCTGGACTATTGTCAGCAGGATGATTTATCTGATAACTTCATCCCTCTGTAGATCCCTCCCTTTGCTCTGGGATCCTGCAGCATTTTGTGGACTACTATATAGAGATACAGCACAGTAACAAGCTCTTGCAGCCCAACAAGCCTGTGCCAACCAGTTACACCCATGTAACCAAATAACCTACTAACCCGGATGTCTTTGGGATGTGAGAGGAAACCCATACGGTCACCAAGAGAATATACAGACAGACAGCAGTGAATTGAAGCCGGCTCACAGGCTCTGTAATAGTGTCATGTGAAGTGCTGCCTCACTGTGCTGGCTAAGTGTGAATCAGGGAAAGCACTTTGCCATCTCCTGACCCGTTCTAACCACTCTTTGTACTGACCAGACTTTGTGAGGATGGTGTATCAGCTGTTTCCTGACCTTAAGGCCATAAGACATTGAAACAGGATTAGTCCATTCAGCCCATCGAGTCTGCTCTGATCCATTTCCCTCTCAACCCCATTCTTCTGCCTTCTCCCCATAACCTTTTACACCCTGACTAATCAAGAACCTATCAACCTGCACCTTAAATATATCCCATGACCTAGCCACTTCCATCTGTGGCAGTGAATTCTACAGATACACCAATCTCTGGCTAAAGAAATTCCTCCTCATCTCTGTTTCAAAGGGAAGTCATGAAGTTAGTACTCCACTGTCGGGTATGACTAGCTGGCTTAGCTTGCTGTGGAGCAACTCTGGATCAATAGCATTGAAGGCGGAGATAAAATTCACAAACGAGTCCAAATGTTGAAGAATGTAATGAAGGCACAAGTTAACTGAGCAATTTGCTCTATCAGCAAATTGTACCAGTAATGGACTTGCAGATAGGCCAATGTCATACGTTCAAAGGCTTTCATAACTACTGAAGTTAGAGTGACTGGCCTATAATCATTGTCCAGTGATCTTGCCTTTCTTAGAAACAAGAAGGGTTGTAGCAAGTTTAGAGCAGTCCAAGACCCTGCATTATTGCAGGGAGGTGTTAAATATTGTAAAGACAGGTGCTAGCTGATCCACACAGTGCCTTAGAGTACCAGGTGAGACACCACCGGGGGCTGCAGCTTTCCTAATGTTCTGTTCCTAAGGATGTAACATAAAAAGAAGCAGTTCTGTAAACAGACCCCTGTGGAACACCACTAGTCACCCGCAGCCAGATGGAAAAGGTTCCCTTTTTTTTCCACTCTTTGCCTCCTGCCAATCAGCCAACGCTAATCCATGCTAATATCTTTCCTGTAATACCATGGGCTCTTGAGTTGTTAAGCAGCTTCATGTGGCATTTTGTCAGAGTCCTTCTGAAAATCCAAGTACGCCTCATTGACCAATTTACGTCCTCAAAGAATTCCAACAGATTTGTCAGGCAAGATTTTCTCTTAAGGAAAGCATACTGATTTTGGCCTATTTTATCATGTGCCTTCAAGAATTCAAGTGACAGGTAGAATATAGTGTAGGGAAGTGTAATGTCATGCAGTTTGGTAGAAGGAATAAAGGAGTTAACTCCTGGTCTTCTAGTCAACTCCTGGTCACCTCATTATAGGAAGGATGTGGAAGCTATGGAGAGGGTGCAGAGGAGATTTACCAGGATGTTGCCTGGATTGGAAAACAAGTCTTATGAGGCAAGGTTAGCAGAGCTGGGACTTTTCTCTTTGGAGTGTAGAGGGATGAGAGGGGACTTGATAGAAGTCTACAAGATTATGAGAGGCATAGATAGGGTGGATAGTCAGTACCTGTTTCCCAGGGCATGAATAGCAAACACCAGAGGGCATAGGTACAAAATTAAGGGAGGGAAGTTTAGGGGAGACATCAGGGGTAAGTTTTTTTACACAGAGGGTTGTGAGAGCCTGGAATGACTTGCCAGGGATGGTGGTGGAGGCTAAAACATTAGGAGTATTTAAGAGCCTCTTCGACAAGCACATGGATGAAAGAAAAATAGAGGGTTACGGGGTAGTGTGGGTTTAGTACTTTTTTTTTAGGAATATATGGGTCAGCACAACATCAAGGGTCGAAGGTCCAGTATTGTGCTGTAGTGTTCTAGTGTCTAGTAAATGGGGAGAAAATTCAAAAATCTGAGGTTCAAAGGGACTTGGGAGTCCTTGTGCAGGATTCACTAAAGATTAACTTCCATGGTGAGGAAGGCAAATGCAATGTTAGCATTCATTTCAAGAGGACAAGAATATAAGAACAAGGGTGAAATGCTGAGGCTTTATAAGGCATAGAACAGACCACACTTGGAGTATTGTGAGCAGATTTGGGCCCTTATCTGAGAAAGGTGTGCTGCATTGGGGAGGATCCAGAGGAGGTTCATGAGAATGATTCTGGGAATGAAAGGGTTAATGTATGAGAAGTATTTAATGGTTCTGGGCCTGTGTTTGCTGGAGTTTAGAAGAATGAAGGAAGATCTCATTGAAACCTATCGAATATTGAACTGCCCCGATAGAGTGGATGTGGAGAGGATGTTTCCTGTGGTGGGAGGTTCTATGACTAAGAGGGCACAGCCTCAGAATAGGGGAACACCCATGTAGAACAGCACCGAGGAGCCGTTTCTTGAGCCAGAGGATGACAAATCTGTAGAATTCATTACCACGAACATCTGTGAAGGACAAATCATTGTCAAGTCATTAAAGCAGAAGTTGAAAGGTTCTTGATTGGGCAGGGTGTTGAAGGTTACAGGGAGAAAGCAGGAGAACGGGGTTGAGAGGAAAACGGATCAGCCATGCTCAAATGGTGGAGCAGCCTCGTGGGCTGAATGGCCTAGTTCTCCTGCTGTGGTCCAAGTTTATTATCAAAGTGCATATACGTCACCACATAGAACCCTGAGACTCACAGTAAATAGAAAGAATCATCATGAAACAGCACAGCAGACACAGACAAGCAACCAATGTGCAAAAGACAGCAAACTGCAAATACATGAAAAAAATATTATAATATTAATATTAAGCGTATTGTAAATTAGAGTGATTAGGAATCAATTGTGTTGGGGTGAGTGAAGCGATGTAAGACATTGAATGGTTCACAACTACGATAAAGTAGACTCTTGACCCCATGATCTACCTTGTTAAACATAACGACCATAAGACATAGGAGCAGAATTCAGCCATTCTGTTCATCAGCTCTGCTCCACCATTTGATCATGGCTGATCCATTTTCCTCTCAACCCTGCTGCCTCCTCCTTTCTGTAATCTTCCACACCCTGACTAATGAAGAATCTATCATCCTCTGCCTTAAATACACTAAATGACATGGCTTCCACAGCCGGCTGTGGCAATGAATTCCACAGATTCACCACCCTGGCTAAAGAAATTCCTCCTAATCGCCGTTCTAAATAGACATTCTACTATTCTGAGTCTGTGCGCTCTGGCCCTTGTTTCTGATCTTGCATCTTTTTGACTTTCTGCACTGCATTTTTCCTGGAGCTGTTACACTTGATTCTGCTTTCTGTTGTTATTTTACCTTGCTCTAACCCTAACCCTAATGCAAGAGAAGCTTTTCACCATGCCTTGGTGTAACAGTAGTAATCTAATTCAGCAAAGGTAAACGTCTCCTCTTCTAGCCCTGGTCAGTGAATCTGATAAAAAGGGGTAAAGAGCCCAGCTGATGCATCCACTAGTTAATGGAGGGACATTTGACTATTTTTCTCACAGCCAATTGTACCGAGTGTTGTATTGGAAAACTTTGTTCAAACATACAGACGTCAGCTTTTCTCAAATAACAGACCAGCAGCTAAAAATACAGTTCCTCATCTCACTGCTGCTTTGAAAACAGGAAGAGCTAATCTGGGTTTAATCTCAGCCATATCCCAGCTGATTAATATTTCCATTGGCTCTCAATACAGTTCAAGTTTATTGTCATCTGACTGTATGTATATGCAACCAAATAAATCCATGTTCCACCAGTCTAAACGTATATCAGACACAATGCATAAACCAAAAATCCATGTTCCACCAGTCTAAACGTATATCAGACACAATGCATAAACCAAATAAATCCATGTTCCACCAGTCTAAACGTATATCAGACACAATGCATAAACCAAAAATCCATGTTCCACCAGTCTAAACGTATATCAGACACAATGCATAAACCAAATAAATCCATGTTCCACCAGTCTAAACGTATATCAGACACAATGCATAAACCAAAAATCCATGTTCCACCAGTCTAAACGTATATCAGACACAATGCATAAACCAAATAAATCCATGTTCCACCAGTCTAAACGTATATCAGACACAATGCATAAACCAAAAATCCATGTTCCACCAGTCTAAACGTATATCAGACACAATGCATAAACCAAATAAATCCATGTTCCACCAGTCTAAACGTATATCAGACACAATGCATAAACCAAATAAATGGCCATAAACATGTTAATAAAATATAATTCAAAATGAATGTAGTGCACGGCACAGGTAAATAGTAAAGAACTCGCTGTCTTAGTGACAAGACTTAAGTGGTTGCAGGGTATTCAGTTGTCTCACAGCCTGAGGGAACAAGCTGTTACCCAGACTGGCAGTCCTAGCCTGATACTCCTGTACCTCCTTCCTGATATTAGTAGGTCAAAGAAATTGTGGTATGGGTAGTAGGGATCCTCAACAATACCTTGAGCCTTCATCTGCAATTTGGTAGATCCACAGTGATTTACAGAGCTGCAGAAGCTGCCCACGAAGCAGGTAAGGTGGGAGCAGCCTGGGCTGCTAGTCCACACTGCCCAGAGCGAAGGCACCTCCAGCTCTCTCTGCCAATCTCCACTGCCCCCCTGCCAAAGCAGCTAAGGCACTTCCGTGCTTGGGAAGAGAGCTGGTCCAGGCTCCAGCCCGTTATGTGTGATATATAAAGCTACTGAAATCTACCGGGACAAGAGAAAGCAAAGAAAATACCACCCATGCTGAGGATGTATCAGGAGACAATCCAACTACATAGTTTAAATTTAATTAGCAATATGGAACCATGCCAGGGCTGGCTGAAGTTCCACACACATATATTCCCACTTGACAAATCCTTCAGTGCCCGTTCTCCTCTCATACGTGGCCAGCTCCCTCCCATCCCCGAGGAACATCTGTGCTACTGACTTCAGCCACACAAACACAGAATCCGAGACTGTCATTACAAAATAGTACTGAGGCAGGGTTGTACTGTGGGAGGGGCGGTACTGAGGGAGGATCACACTGTACAATGGACGGTGGAGTGTCAGCTTTTAGAAAAAGTTGATTTAATTCAAAATTAAAGCCTGAAGAATGGTGATGATGACAGAGGAAGGTGTAGGACAGAGGTGATGAAGTGCAGCAGTTTTCTTTTTGGAGGAAGGCTGTTTTGCCAAGTTGTGTTGAGTCTGTGCTCAGGCAGCAGCAGTGGCTGGTGGCTTGCCAAGGTTTGTGCCTGCGACTTTTACTGAGAGCTGGGGCGGATTTCTATCGCTGTTAACATCAGTAAGCCCTCATTCACCTGGTACTTGGCCCGGGATGACTGGGTGAAGTTTTGTGGCGAATCCTTGGACTATAACTCGGACAGTGGAACATGGACAGGGAGGTGTCAGTGCTGGAGTTCATCGCACAGACTTCCCTGGCTGTGCGGAGGAGACTACTGTGCTTTCCCTCTTCATGGAAATGCTTTTCGAAAGATGGATAAATCTTATGACTGAATTAATTCAGCAGCAATTTGATTTCTGACTGTGTGGGGCTCTAACATGGCTGGACCTAGTTTGTACAGAGGAGCCATAGTTTCAGGTGAAAGAACTACTGAAGAGTCACCACCTTTCAGTGTGATATCTCTAAAAAACATGGTGTAATACGATCTCCCTTTACCCTTGATTCATGAGGGGATGTAAGCTCTCATGGTTGTGTATGTGGGTGGGCAAGAGGGCAGTATTTGGATCGGTAAGATGCACCGGAAGTCCCTTTACTACCTACGGTCCCTTAGAGACGTGTCCCTGGCCCCGAGTATGGGGATAAATGTGGAAGATGTCTTTGTACCGGTAGAGCCTGCGACTGGCCCCATACAGAGGGCGACCCTCTTTAACATGCACCTTCACTTCCTGGAAGTAGACTTCCTCCCTCCCCTGCATTCTGAGGTGAGGTTGCCGGTCACCCGTATACTGTTCATGGCAGATGGAGGTCGTTTGGGGCCTCTATCATGAGGTATTCATAGAGTTGGAACGGCCGGGGCTGGAGGGAGCATTACCGGATCCGCTGGGCTATGCCCCAGCCACGATGCATGACGACAAAGAGTACTAGTATATTGGTAAGAATTGTCCTAAACGCCAGGATGCTGACTCCACCATGGTGGCACAACAGGGCCTCCCACATTGCATCTGCCTCCGTTGCTCTTCCCTCTATTGCCGCTCCTTACCCTGAGGCAGAGGGTGGCAGGGACAAATGCAGCACAGTTGGCAAGGAGGCTTGGGTTGAGGTAGAGGGCAAGGCGGCAAGAGGAAGGAGAAAAATCTGCAGGCCTGTCCGTCGTGGGAGGAGGAGCCAGGACCTTCCCCTGGAGGGCACAGATTTCTCTGTGGCTCAGCAAGGGCCTGGAGAAGCCAGGAGGGAAGATGTAGTGCTGAGGACCTCCCCATGTTGGAGGAACAAAAAGGAGGAGATGTGCATTCACTGATAGGGAACCAACTGAAGGGGAAGATTTACCCCCACAAAAGGTTGCATGCTCAGGGCACGCAGACAGCATAAGGCCAAACCTGCTGATGAGTGTTTGAGTCTGCCTGGAAATGTGTGATCTGTCCACATTTTCCTTAAAAAGGGGAAGGATTCAAAAATGGTTGGGAGGGAGCAAATTCATTTCAAGGAGCTCCTGAAAGTCCATAGGGGTGCATAGGCACAGGGTAAGGAGGCCTGCTCCTGCCAGCCAGAACTTTGTCAAGAAAATGTAACATAATCCTAATGAAGGTCACAGTAGCGAGTATTAAGACCATAAGACATAGGAGGAAGAATTAGGTCATTTGGCCCATTGAGTCTGCTCCACCATTTCATCATGGCAAGTCCAATTTTCCCCCTCAGCCTCAAACTCCTGTCTTCTTCTCATATCCCTTCATGCCCTGATCAATCAAGAATCTGTCAGCCTCTGCCTTAAGGACAGAAGACATAGGAGCGAGTCGGCCATCGGCCCATCAAGCTCGCTCCGCCATTCAATAAGATCATGGCTGATCTGGCCATGGACTCATCTCCATCTACCTGCCTTTTCCCATAACCCTTTTCCCCTACTATGTAAAAATCTATCCAACCTTGTCTTACATGTGTTTACTGAGGTAGCCTCCACTGCCTCATTGGACAGAGATTCACCACCCTCTGGGAAGTGCAGTTCCTCCTCAAATCCATCCTAAATTTACTTCCCCGAATCTTGAGGCTATGTCCCCTAGTTCTAGTCTCACCTACCAGTGGAAACAACTTTCCTGCCTCTATCTTATCTATCCCTTTCATCATTTTATATGTTTCTATAAGATCTCCTCTCATTCTTCAGAATTCTAGAGAGTATAGTCCCAGGTGACTCAATCTCTCCTCATGGACAGACAGACAGACATACTTTATTGATCCCGAAGGAAATTGGATTTCTTTACAGCCGCACCAACCAAGAATAGTGAAGAAATATAGCAATATAAAACCCTAAATAATTAAATAATAATAATTTAATCATGCCAAGTGGAAATAAGTCCAGGATCAGCCTATTGACTCAGGGTGTCTGACACTCCAAGGGAGGAGTTGTAAAGTTTGATGGCCGCAGGTAGGAATGAATTCCTATGACGCCCAGTGTTACATCTCGGTGGAATGAGTCTCTGGCTGAATGTACTCCTGTGCCTAACCAGTACATTATGGAGTGGATGGGAGTCATTGTCCAAGATGGCATGCAACTTGGACAGCATCCTCTTTTCAGACACCACCATCAGAGAGTCCAGTTCCACCCCCACAATATCACTGGCCTTACGAATGAGTTTGTTGATTCTATTGGTGTCTGCTACCCTCAGCCTGCTGCCCCAGCACACAACAGCAAACATGATAGCACTGGCCACCACAGCCTCGTAGAACAACCTCAGCATCGTCCGGCAGATGTTAAAGGACCTCAGTCTCCTCAGGAAGTAGAGACAGCTCTGACCCTTATTGTAGACAGCCTCAGTGTTCTTTGACCAGTCCAGTCCAGTCCAGCCGTTCTCAGATCCACCACCAGCTCCTTAGTCTTTTTAACATTAAGCTGCAGACGATTCTGCTCACACCATGTGACAAAGTTTCCCTCTGTAGCCCTGTACTCAGCCTCATCACCCTTGCTGATGCATCTAACTATGGCAGAGTCATCAGAAAACTTCTGAAGATGGCAAGACTCTGTTCAGTAGTTGGTGTAGATGGTGTCCGAGGTGTAGATGGTGAAGAGAAAGGGAGACAGACAGTCTAACCCCCTTATCTCTGGAATCAACCCAGTAAACCTCCTCTGCACCATTTCCAAAGCCAGTATATTCTTCCTTAAGTAAGGAGACCAGAACTGCACACAGTACTCCAGATGTGGCCTCACCAGTAACTTGTATAATTGCAGCATAACCTCCCTGCTCTTGTTCAATCCCTCTAGCAATGAAGGCCAGCATTCCAGTTGCCTTCTTGATAGCCTGCCGAACCTGCAAAACAACCTTTTGTGATTCATGCACGAGCACTCCCAAGTCCCTCTGCACAGCAGCATGCTGCAATCTTTTATCATTTAAATATTAATCTGCTCTTCCATTTTTCCTTCCAAAGCGGATGACCTTGCATTTACCAACATTGTACTCCATCTGCCTTGCCCACACACTTAACCTATCTATGTCTCTCTGCAGACTCTCCATATCTTCTGCACAATTTGCTTTTCCACTCAATTTAGTTTCATCAGCAAACTTAGATGTAGGACACTCGGTCCCCTCTTCCAGATCATTAATATATATCATGAACAGTTGCGGGCCCAGCACCGACCCCTGCGATATACCACTCACCACTGATTGCCAACCAGAGTAACACCCATATATCCCAGCTTTCTGCTTTCTATTAGTTAACCAATCCTCTATCCATGCTAAACATCATCCCCAACTCTATCCATCCTTATCTAATGGATAGGTCTTTTAAACCTGATTCTAATTCTGATTCTGACCTTATCGAACGCCTTCTGGAAATCCAAGTAAAAAACATCCATCTGTTCCTTTCTACCCACTGTGCTCATTACATCCTCAAAAAACTCCAGTAAGTTTGTCAAACAGATTCACCTTTGCTGAATCTATGCTGCGTCTGCCTGATGGATTCATTACATAAAGATTTGGCCTCCTGTGGCAACAAATTCCACTCTCTGGCTAAAGGAATTCCTTCTCATCTTTGTTCTAAAAGGATGGCCCTGTATTCTGAAGCTGTGTTCTCTGGTCCTAGACTCTCCCACTATAGGAAACATGCTCTCCACATACACTCTGTCAAAGCCTTTCAACATTCTATAGGTTTCAATGAGGTCACCCCTCATTCTTCTGAATTCTAGTGAGTACAGGCCCAAAGCCATCAAACGCTCCTCATTTGATAAACTTTACTCCCAGAATAATTTTCGTAATCTTCCTTTGAACCTCTCTAAGGGTCCTTTCTAAGGATGGCTAGAAGGGCCGAATGGCCTACTCCTGCACCGACTGTCTATTGTCTAAGATAATGGCTCCAAAACTGCTCACTGTACTCCGTGAGGGCTCGCAAGTGCTTTATAAAGTCTCACCATTATATCATTGCTTTTATTTGAATTTCCTCTTGAAATGGATGCTGACATTGCATTTTTTCCTCACCACTGACTCGACCTGCAAATTAACCTTTAAGGACTCCCACATCCCTTTGCACCTCATATTTTTGAATTTTATCTCCATTTAGAAAATAGTCTACTCTTTTATTTCTTCTACCAAAGTGCATGACCATACACTTCCCAACACTATTTATTAATTGAAATACACAGCAGGGAACAGGCCCCTCTGAACCAACCAGCTGAGCCATTCAGCAACCCACCGATTTAATCCTAGCTAATCACAGGACAATTTACGACGGCCAGTTAACCTACTAACCAGTCTGTCTTTGGACTGTGGGAGGGAAAACGGAGCACTCAGAGGAAACCCACATGCTCGAGAGAAGGATGTATAAACTTACAGAGGACGCCAGAAATGAACTCTGAACTCTGCCCTGAGCTGTAATAGTGTCACGCTACTGTGGCGCAGATTTTCTCATCTGGTCAGTGGTTTTCACACCATTAACCCGCCTCAATATCCTATCTGCATTTAATAAAAAAATTAAGATTGAATTAGTACTCCTCCACTCATTTTGGCATCTATCTCAACAACCTTCCCAACACCAATTTTAAACAAGATATCCACTCAGCACATCATAGTTGAGAGGTTATACACTCAATTCTTGGTGTGGCAGTAGGATCCAAACACCTCCAGAGGCAAGCTCATAGATAGCTAATGTAGGCTCTAGCTCAGGCGTGGAACAGGAACCATCAGAAATATTAAACAGCCCATTGTATAGCAAGCATCTCTTTACTGTTGTACGCAATGAGAGTTTACCCTGAAATCTGAACATCAATGTACAAGTTTGTATGCATTGTTGAGATGGAGAGGGATGAGGAATTTAATGACATAACTCACAATAATCCCCAGACATTTAACAATAAACAGCAAATTTCAGAAATCAGGAAACAATACACGCTTTAATGTGGATGTCACTATGCATCAATAGTTACTGCAAGGTTCACTGAATACATCAGCCCATAACACTGGTTATGAGCATCACTGCAGTTTTTTGCAAGATCTGTTGATTTTAGCTTTCTTGTTCAAATATAATTTCTGGCATCTACCAAAATAAACAAGTCATGCATACACAAATGGCGTTATCCAGGGATGGAACTGACTGGCATCAAGCTGCAACATATTTTATTAATGCAATACATTTCAAAACATACAGGAAGGTGAGGGGTGCAGTGGATCACAAGATTAAGTAGCATACATCTTTGGACAACTGCTCCATCTGACGCTGTTTTGTCCATGCTCCTAATCTGTCTAAGTCCTTCTGTAGCCTCTCTAATTCCTCAAAACTACCTTCCCCTCCACCTATCTTCGTATTGTCCGCAAACTTTGCAACAAAGCCATCAATTCCATCATCCATCATCCATCATTGACATATAACATTAAAAAAATCAGTCCCAATCTAGTTCTTTGTGGAACACCACTAGTCACTGGCAGCCAACTAGAAAAGACTCTCTGTATTTCCACTCTTCTCCTCCTACCAATCAGCTACTGTTTTAATCGTGCTAGTACCTTTCCTGTTGTTGGAGTTGGACAGTGCACACCAGGGCTACGTAAAAAGAGCGACTTTTTAATCAGGGCGGTGATCGAGATTTTGAAGGCAAAGTTTTGCAGTAGTTTTTCTGAGTTGAGGAGCGACCAATCAGCAAGAGGGATTCATTAGAGAGGGCCAATGAGGACAATTCAAGTGCAAGCTGAGTGGCCATTCTTTTGGAGCGTGCCAGTGGCCATTCTTTTGGAGCGTGCCAGTGGCTTTGGATCATCAGGGTTGGGTGCAGTTGATTGTCCCATAAGTTACTCTCTCTGTTTTCTTACTTCTTTATTTCTTATCTATTAATGCACAGTATAGTGAGAATGGCTCCATGGTCAGTGTTTCGTACTGTGTGTACTGTTTGAGATGAGGGACGTCTGGGAGACCTCCGTTCTCCCAGATAAACACATCTGCACCAGGTGCACCGAGCTGCAGCTCCTGAGAGAATATATTAAGGAACTGGCGATGCAGCTCGATGACCTTCAACTCAAATGGGAAGGTCATTGACAGGGAACAGAAGACTGGGTGACTGTCAGGAGAAAGAGGGGAAATGCACAGCCAGTGTAGAGAACACCTGTGGCTGTTCCCCTCTATAATAGTTTTATAACTTTAGATAATATCGAGAGGGACAACCTATCAGAGGAGAGCCACAGTGACCAGGTCTCTGGCACTGAGTCTGATGCTGTGGCTCAGAAGAGCAGAGAGGCGAAGAGTGTCGATAGAAGATTCCTTAATCAACGGAACAGAGGAAGGTTCTGTGGGTCCGATAGAGACACCTGGGTGGTATGTTGCCTCCCTGGTGTCAGGATCAGGGATGTTCCAGCAGCCCAAATCAGGAGCAAGAGCAGAGCACAACAAGGAGGCTTCATGCAGGTTGATGACGCTTGTTTAAAAGGAGAGCTTCACCAGTGTTCGGGCTCATTCCGGCGGCCCGATCAGTGACGGGAGCAGGCCATGGCGACAAGGTTTCTCGCAGGTCAGAGATGTTTGTTTACAAGTACAAAGGGGACAAGTAGGGCCTTGTTGGGAGTAGGTCAGTGGTGAGAGTAGGAGCACCAGGCTTTGGCTCAAAGCCTGGTTCAGCTTGGAAGAGCTGTTGCCTCTGGGCAAGCTTCTGTTAAGCTTTCTCTTTTTTTCCCCTTACTGTACCTGGTGTGGTAAATGGCCGTTGTGTGTTCTTCATGCCCGAAGTTGTTAGAGCTGTCAGGGAGGGTTTAAACTAATTTGGCAGGGGTGTGGAAACCGGAGTGAAAGGACTCAAGATAGGACAGATGGTAAAAAAGCAAAGATAGCGTGCAGTCAGACTGTCAGGAAGAACATGTAGATGATAGGACACATTGCAGCCAACAAGTGTTATATCTCAGTGCACGAAGTATAAGAAAGAATGTGGATTATCTTGTTGAACTATTACAGATTATCAGGTGTGAATCATGGCCGAAGGATGGTTGTAGTTGGGAGCTGAATGTCCAAGGTTACACATTGTATCGGAGGGATAGATGTAGGCAGGGGGGTGGCGTGCCTTTGCTGGTTAAAAAAAAACAGCATCAAATCAGTAGAAAGGTGTGACATAGGATTGGAAGATGTTGAATCCTTGTGGGTTGAGATAAGAAACGGCGAGGGCAAAAGGTCCCAGATTGCAGTTAATAATAGGCCTCCCAACAGTAGCTGGGATGTGGACCACAGATGAAAATGGGAAATACAAAAGATGTGTCAAAAGGACATCGTTATGATAGTCATGGGAGATTTCAACATGCAGGTCAACTGGGCTGGTAATGAATCTCGAGAGAGTTAGTTTTTTGAAATGCCTACAATATGGATTTTTAGAGCAGTTTGTCACTGAACTTTTTAGGGGATCAGCTGCACTAGATTGGATGTGATTAGGGAGCTTAAGGTAAAAGAACCTTTCTAGTGATCACAATATGATTGAGCTCAACTTGAAATTTGATAGGGAGAAAGTGAAGTCTGACAAAGTAGTATTTCAATAGAGTAAGGGAAATTACAGTGGTATGAGAGAGGAGTTGGCCAAAGTAAATTGGAAGGAGCTGTTGGCAGGGATGACAGCAGAGCAGCAATGGTGTGAGTTTCTGTGATAAATGAGGAAGGTACAGGATAGATGTATTCCAGAAAGGAAGAGCTACACAAATGGCAAAATTGTACAACCGTAGCTGACATGGGAAGTCAAAGCTAATGTAAAAGGAAAAGAGAGGGCATATAACAAAACAAAAACTAATGGGAAGATAGAGGATTGGGAAGTTTTTAAAAACCTACAGAGAGCAACTAAAAGAATGCTGGAGGAATGCAGCAGGCCAGGACAATGAAACTGCAAGGATTAAAAAAAAGCCATGATGGGAATCATATGTATAGGCCTCCAAATTATAACCAAGATGTGGGGTTGACATTACAAAGGGAGCTGGTAAAGGCATGTAATAAGCATAATGTCACAATTGTAATGAAGAACTTCAATATGCAAGGAGATTGGGCAATAGACAATAGACAGTAGGTGTAGGAGTAGGCCATTCGGCCCTTCTAGCCAGCACCGCCATTCAATGTGATCATGGCTGATCATACACAATCAGTATCCCGTTCCTGCCCTCTCCCCATATCCCTTGACCCCTCTATCTATAAGAGCTCTATCTAACTCTCTCTTGAATGCATCCAGAGACTTGGCCTCCACTGCCTTCTGGGGCAGAGCATTCCACATATCCACCACTCTCTGGGTGAAAAAGTTTTTCCGCATCTCTGTTCTAAATGGCCTGCCCCTTATTCTTAAACTGTGGCCTCTAGTTCTGGACTCACCCATCTGCGGGTACATGCTTCCTGTCTCCAGCGTGTCCAATCCCTTAATAATCTTATAATAATCAAATCCCCTCTCATCCTTCTAAATTCCAGTGTACACAAGCCCAGTTGCTCCAATCTTTCAACATATGACAGTCCTGCCATTCCAGGAATTAACCTTGTGAACCTATGCTGCACTTCCTTAATAGCAAGAATGTCCTTCCTCAAATTTGGAGACCAAAACTGCACACAATACTCCAGGTGGGGTCTCACCAGGGCCCTGTACAGCTGCAGAAGGACCTCTTTACTCCTATACTCAATTCCTCTTATTATAAAAGCCAGCATACCATTAGCTTTCTTCACTGCCTGCTGTACCTGCGTGCTTGCTTTCATTGACTGATGTACAAGAACACCTAAATCTCGTTGTACTTCCCCTTTTCCTAACTTGACTCCATTTAGATAGAAATCTGCCTTCCTGTTCTTGCCACCAAAGTGGATAACCTCACATTTATCCACATTAAACTGCATCTGCCATACATTTGCCCACTCACCCAACCTGTCCAAGTCACCCTGCATTCTCATAACATCCTCCTGACATTTCACACTGCCACCCAGCTTTGTGCCATCAGCAAATTTGTTAATGTTACTTTTAGTCCCTTCATCTAAATCATTAATGTATATTGTAAACAGCTGTGGTCCCAGCACCGAATTTTGCAGTACCCCACTGGTCACAGCCTGCCATTCCGAAAGGGACCCGTTAATCACTACTCTTTGTTTCCTGTCAGCCAGCCAGCCAATTTTCAATCCATGTCAGTACTCTGCCCCAATACCATGTTGGTGTCGGATTACCAGAGGGGGGATTTGTTGAGGGCCTATGAGATGCATTTTAGAGCAGTCTGTGCTTGAACCTCTTAGACTGGGTGTTGTGTAATAGCCCAGATCTTATCACGGAGCTTAACGTAAAGGATCCCTTAGGAGTCAGTGTTCATAATATGATTGAATTCATACTTCAACTTGAGAGGGAGAAGCACAAGTTGAATATATCAGAATCACAATGGAATGAAGGGAATTACAGGGGCATCTGAGAGACTTTGTCCAGATTGGAGGAGGATACTGGCGGGGATGATGGCTGAAGATTCTGGGGATAGTTCACAAGGCGCAGGATAGATATGCCCTAGAGCAGAAGAGGTTCTCAAATAGGCAACCATGGCTGACCAGAAAAGTTGAAGAGTGCATAAAAGTTAAGGAAAGGGCATATAAGGTAGCAAATTGGAAAGCTTTTAAAATCGAACAAAAGGCAACTAAAAAGCTATAAGAAAGGAAAAGATGAGGGCAAACCAGCTGAAAATATAAAGCAGGGTACTAAAAGTTTTTTTCAGTTATACGAAGAGTAAAAGGGAAGTGAGAAAAAGGGGGTCTTTTCAATTTGACTGCCAGTGATGAGTGGTGTTCCTTGGGGGGTTGGTATTGAGACTGCTAACTTTTTAAATTGTTTGTTAGTGATTTAGATAATGGAATTGATGGCAACGTTTGTGGATGATACGAAGATAGGGGGAGGGTTAGGTAGTGTTGAGGAAGCAATGTGATTGCAGCAGGACTTAGACCAGGGGTCGGCAACGTTTACCACTAAAAGAGCCAATATGGACCCATTTCCCACAGAAAAGAAAACACTGGGAGCCACAAAATGAAATAACACTGCATACAACGGTTTTTTTTGCCTTTATGCTATGTATAAACAAACTATAATGTGTTGCATTTTTGAAATGGATGAACTCCTGCAGAGAAAACGAAATTACATTTCTGCATGCAACAAAAACATTTTGAACTCCGAAAAAAAGACGTTGGGTTGAAGGTTACTCCATAGTTAGCCTACCTTGGATCGAAGAATTAAAAGAATGCGCGCACTGGCGGGTGTCAGGCATTGGCAGTGGTGATGTATATTAATAGCGATAAAAACACGTTGTAGCGGTGTAGCGCTACACGCAGCGCTAAAATAAAGACTGCAGTCAAAGGTAACTTTATTCGAACTAAACAGCCTTGCTTTAAAGCCTCGCTCAACCCGTCCCCGTGGGCGCGGATGCTCCAAAAGACACGTACTCACAAACCCCCGTAGGCTATCTCCCTTAGTCGGAACGGTGGCTAATTGTGAGCCGGTTCGGATGTGCCAGGAGATGAGGTCTCCGCAAAGTTTTCATATTGTACAAGATCACCATAATCTTCAAATTTCGAATTACTTTTCAAAAGCTAACAAACCACGGGGAGCCGCATCACAGAGATCAAAGAGCCGCACGTGGCTCTGGAGCCGCAGGTTGCCGACCTCTGACTTAGACGAATTGGAAGAATGGGCAAAAATGTGGCAGATGGAATACAGTGTTGGGAAATGTATGATAATGAATCAGAAGTGCAGAGGGACTTAGAAGTCCTTGTACAAAACTCCCATAAGGTTAAAAGAAGGCAAATGCAATGTTGGCATTTATTTCAAAGAGAAAAGAGTCCAGCCAGTGGCATGAGCTACAGGGCAATAGAGGAGTGGTGCAGTTAAAACAGAAAGCAACAAATACTGGACTGAGAGTGTTGTGTTTGAATGCACGCAGCATAAGGAATAAAATGGACGATCTTGAAATTCAGCTACAGATCGGCAAGTCTGACGTTGTGGCCATCTCTGAAACTTGGCTACAGGATGGCTGCCATCGGGAGCTGACCATAGTAACATAAAAAACCTACAGCACAGTACAGGCCCTTTGGCCCACAAAGTTGTGCCAAATATGTCCCTACCTTAGAAATTACTTGGGTTATCCATAGTCCTCTATTTTTCTAAGCTCCATGTACCTATCCAAAAGTCTCTTAAAAGACCCTATCGTATCCACCTCCACCACCATTGCCGGCAGCCCATTCCATGTACTCACCACTCTGCATAAAAAACTTACCCCTGACATTCCTGTACCTCCTCCCAAGCACCTTAAACCTGTGCTCTCTTGTGGCAGCCATTTCAGCCCTGGGAAAAAGCCTTTAACTATCTAACGTTCAAGGATATACAGTGTATCAGAAAGATAGGTTAGTAGGCAGAGGGGGTGGTGTGGCTCTGTGTATAAGAAATAATATTAAATCATTAGAAAGAGAAGACATAGGATTGGAAGGTGTTGAGTCTCTATGGGTTGAGTTAAGAGATGGCAAGAGTAAAAGGACCCTAATGGCAGTTGAATACAGGCCTCCAAACAGCAACCAGGATATGGATTACAAATTACAGCAGGAGATAGAAAAGGCGTGTCAGAAAGGCAATGTCATGATAATCGTTGGAGTCAATTGTTCAGGATGTGGTTTTGGAGTACTTGAAGACACATGATAAGCTATGACATTATCAGCATGGTTTTCTCAAGGGAAAATCTTGCCTGACAAATCTGTCGAAATTCTTTGTGGAAATAACAATCAGGAGAGAAAAAGGAGAAATGGTTGTTGTACTTATGGATTTTCAGAAAACTTTTGACAAGGTTACGAGCTCATTGTATTGCAGGAAAGAGTCTAGCATGGATAAAGCAGTGTCTCATTGGCAGGAGGCAAAGAGTGGGAATAAAGGGAGCCTTTTC
The DNA here is from genome assembly GCF_030144855.1 of Hypanus sabinus. Taxonomy (NCBI): domain Eukaryota; kingdom Metazoa; phylum Chordata; class Chondrichthyes; order Myliobatiformes; family Dasyatidae; genus Hypanus; species Hypanus sabinus. The sequence continues at coordinate 3,557,614 of NC_082708.1, forward strand.
TGACTGGCTGCAGGTGACTAATAGTGTTCCACAGGGATCTGTGTTGGTATTGATCCTTTTTACGTTTTACGTCCATGATTTGGATGATGGAATAAGACCATAAGATTTAGGAGTAGAAGGCCATTCAGCCCATTGAGTCTGCTCCGCCATTCAATCATGGGCTGATCCACTTCATCCAGTCATCCCCATTCCCCTGCTTTCACCCCATACCCATTGATACCCTGGCTAATCAAGAACCTATCTATCTCTACCTTAAATAACCCAATGACTTGGCCTCCAAAGCCACTTGTGGTAAAAAATTCCACAGAATTACCACCCTCTGATTAAAGTAATTTCTCTGCATCTCAGTTCTAAAAGGATGTCTATCAATCCTAAAGTCATGCCCTCTTGTCCTAGAATCCCCTACCATGGGAAATAACCTTGCCATATCTAATCTGTTCAGGCCTTTTTAACATTTGGAATGTTTCTATGACATCGCCTCTCATTCTCCTGAACACCAGGGAATACAGCCCAAGAGCTGTCAGACGTTCCTCATACGGTAGGTAATCCTCTCATTCCTGGAATCATTCCCGTGAATCTTCTCTGAACCCTCTCCAATGTCAGTATATCCTTTCTAAAATAAGGAGCCCAAAACTGCACACAATACTCCAAATGTGGTCTCATGAGTCCCTTATAGAGCCTCAACATCACATCCCTATATTCTATACCTCTAGAAATGAATGCCAACATTGCATTTGCCTTCTTCACAACTGACTCAACCTGGAGGTTAACCTTTAGGGTATTGTGCACAAGGACTCCCAAGTCTCCTTGCATCTCTGCATTTTGAATTCTCTCCCCATCTAAATAATAGTCTGCCTGTTTATTTCTTCCACCAAAGCGCATGACCATACACTTTCCAACATTGTATTTCTTTTGCCACTTCTTTGCCCATTCCCCCAAACTATCTAAGTCTCTCTGCAGGCTCTCTGTTTCCTCAACACTACCCGCTCCTCCATCTATCTTTGTATCATTGACAAATTTAGCCACAAATCCCTTAATACCGTAGTCCAAATCATTGACATACATTGTAAAAAGTAATGGTCCCAACACCGAGCCCTGTGGAACTCCACTAGTAACCAGCAGCCAGCCAGAATAGGATCCCTTTATTCCCACTCACTGTTTACTACCAACCAACCAATGCTCCACCCATTGTAACTTGTAACTATAACTTCCCTGTAATTCCATGGGCTCTTATCTTGCTAAGTAGCCTCATGTGCGGCACCTTGTCAAAGGTGATAGCTTTTTTTGCCAAGGTTGAAGACAGCATGAAAACAGATGGAGGGGCAGGTAGTTTTGAGGAAATAGGAAGGCTACAGACAGGATCAGAATCAGGTTTGATATCATCGGCATGTGTTATGAAAAGAAAGTTCAAAGTACATTTTATTATCAAAGTATGTGTACATTATACAACCTACTAATAGGCAGCCTAACAGAAATTTCCTAATAGCAGCAACAGTACAATGCAATACATGATAATATAGAAAAAAAAATCAATTACAATAAGTGTATATTTGTATATAAAATAACTAGATTAAAAATAGTGCAAAACAGAAATACTATATAAAAAAGTGAGATCATGTTCATGGATTCAAAGGTAGATTAGGATAATAGGCAAAGTGGCAGATGGATAACAGTGTCGGGAAGTGTATGGTCATGCACTTTGGTAGAAGAAATGAAAAAATTGACCTTTTTCTAAATGGAAAGAAAATAAAAAAAATCTGAGACACAAGGGGACTTGGGAGTCCATGTGCGGGATTCCCTGAAGGTTAATTTGCAGGTTGAGTCTGTGGTGAGGAAGGCCAACGCAATGTTAGCATTGTTTTCAAGAGGACTAAAATATAAAAGCAAGGATGTAATGTTGAGACTTTGTAAAGTACTGGTGAAGCATCACTTGGAGTATCTTGAGCAGTTTTGGGTCCCTTATCTTAAAAATGATGTGCTGAAACTGGAGGATCATGAAAATGATTTCAGGGTTAGACAGCTTGTCATATGAAGAATGTTTGGTGGCTCTGGAATTGAGAAAGATGAGGGTGACCTCATTGAAACCTATGGGATGGTGAAAGGCCTTGATAGAGCATCTGTGGACAGGATGCTTCCTATAGTGGGTGTGTCTAAGACCAAACGACAGCCTCAAAAACGAGGGGTGTCCTTTTGGAACAGAGATGAGGAGGAATTTCTTCAACCAGAAAGTGGTAAGTCTGGAATTTGTTGCCATAGGCAACTGTGGAGGCCAAGTCTAAGTATATTTAAGGCAGAGAATGATAGATACTTGATTGGTCAGGGTATGAAGGGATATGGGGGGGGGAAGCAGGAGATTGGGGCTGAGAGGAAAATTGTATCAGCTGTGATGAAATGGCAGAGCAGACTCAATGGGCCAAATGGCCTAATTCTGCTCCTATGTCTTATGGTCTAATACCATGGGCTCTTAACTTGATAAGCAGCCTCTGTGGCACCTTGTCATAGGCCTTCTGAAAATCTAAGTTCACAACATCAAAAGATTCTGCTTCGTCTATCCTACTTGTCATTTCTTCAAAGAATTCCAACAGATTTATAGAACATACAACTTAGGAACAGGCCATTTGGTCCACAATGTTGTACTGAACCAGCTAAAAAGCTAATCCCTCCAACCTACACCATGTCCATATCCCTCTAAACTCCTTACACCATGTCCATATCCCTCTAAACTCCTTACACCATGTCCATATCCCTCTAAACTCCTTACACCATGTCCATATCCCTCTAAACTCCTTACATCCATGTGTCTGTCCAAACGTCTCTTAAAATTCTCTAATGTATTTGCCTCTACCACTATACCAGGCAGTGCAGCCCAGGCATCCACCACTCTCTGAGTAAAAAACTTGTTCCTCACATCCCTCTTGAACCTACTGCCTCTCTCCTTCAATGGATGCCTTCCGGTATTTGATATTCCAACCCTGGGAAACAGATACTCTTTGTCCACTCTATCAAAGTTTCTTATAAGCTTGTAAACCTCTATTAGATCTCTCCTCAGCTTCAGCGCTTCAGACAAAACAACAGAAGATTATCTGGCCTCTTGTGATAGCACGTGCCCTCTAAACCAGGCAGCGTTCTGGTAAATCTCTCCTGCACCCTCTCTAAAGCCTCAACATCCTTCCTTTTAGTAGGGTGACTAGAACTGTGTGTAATACTCCAAACATGGCCTAACCAATGTTTTATAAAGTTATAACATGACCTCCTGACTTTTGAACTCAATGCCTCAACTTATAAATTCAACCATTCCATAAGCTTTCTTAACCATCTTATTGATCGGTGTAGCCACTTCCAAGGAACAATGAACTTGGATCCCAAGATCTCCCTGCTCAGAACTTGCCCTACTGAGGTGCAACACCTCACAGTTATCTGGGTTAAACTCCATCTTCGGTTTCTCAGCCCATATCTGCATCTGATCTATATTGTGCTGTATTCTTTGCCAGTCTTCTGCACTATCCACAACTCCACCAATCTTGGTATCACCCACCCATCTACATTTTCATCCAACACAAGTGAATCTGCAGATGCTGGAGATAAATAAAAACACAAAATGCTGGCAGAACTCAGCAGGCCAGACAACATCTATGGAGGAGGTAGTGACGACGTTTCGGGCCAAAACCCTTCATCGTCACTACCTCCTCCCATAGATGCTGTCTGGCCTGCTGAGTTCTGCCAGCATTTTGTGTTTTTACATTTTCATCCAGGTCTTTTACATACGTTACAAACAGCAGAGGTCCCAGTACAGATCCCTACAGAATTCCACTAATTACAGACCTCCAGCTCGAATAAGTCCTTTCAACTACTACCCTCTATCTTCTACATGCAAGCCAGTTCTGAATCCAAACAGCCAATTTGCCACCAACCTCGTGCATCTTAACCCTCTGTGGATTAGTCTCCCATGAGGTACATTGTCAAATGCCTCACTAAAATCTATATAGATAATATAGATATCTATATATATAGATATATATATATATAGATAAAATCTATATATAAACACTGCCCTACCCTCATCAATCTCTCTTGTCACCTTGTCAAAATACGCAATCAAGTTGATAAGGCACGACCTGCTATGCACAGAGCCATGCTGGCTCTTCCTAATTAGCCCATGGGTTTCCAAATGCTAATAAATCATATCCCTAAGAATTTTATCCAGCAACTTCCAAACAAGAGACTCACTGGTTTATAGTTCCCAGGATTTTCCCTTGTTCCCTTCTTCAACATGAGCCACGCACCAGTCCTCCAACACCTCGCCTGTGGCTAGAGGGGACACAGAGTTACTAGTCAAGGGCCCAGCAATATCATCTCTTGTCTCCTTCAATAACTCGGGGTAAATCCCATCAGATCGTGGGGATTTATCCACCTTAATACTCCTTTGGAGGCCCAACACTTCTTCCTTGATATCTAAATGCCCTAACGTATTTATACACTCAGCATTGATCTCCTGGTCTTCCATATCCTTTTCCTTGGTAAATACTGAAGCAAAGTACTCATTAAGTACCTCACTCATGTTCTCTGCATCCAAGCAAATGTTCTTCTTCCCCCCCCCCCCCCACTTTATCCTTGAGTGGTCCCACCTCTCACTAGTTATTCTCTTACTTTTGATATACAGTATAGTATGTATAGAATACAGTACCTTGGGATTCATTTTAATCCCATTTGCCAAGGGCTTTTCATGGCCCCTCCTGACTTTCCTAATTCCCTTCTTTGGTTCTTTCTAGCTTCTTTATACTCCTCATGTGCTTCCTTTGATCCTGACTTCCAAAGCTTTACAAACTTTTATTTTTTCTTTTTGACTAAATTCATCACCTCTCTGGACATCCAAGGTCTCGTATCTTTCCATCCCCAATCTTCTTTCTAACAGGAACATACCTTTCTTGTATTCTGTGTAATTGTTCTTTAGACAACCTCCACATGTCTGATCTGGATTTGCCAGAGAAAAGGTGTTCCCAGTTTACGCTTCTTAGTCCTTGCTTAATGTCCTCATAATTTGCCCTGCTCCAATTTAAAACTCTCCCACAAGGACCTTATCGATAACTATCCTGAAAGTTAAGGAGTTGTGGTCACTAGTCCTTAACTGTTCATCCACTGAAAGGTTAATCACTTGGCCAGGCTCATTATCCAACACTAGGACCAGTACAGTCCCTCCTCTTGATGGACCTTCCACATACTGATTCAAGAGACCTTCCTGAATACACTTAACAAATTCAGCCCAATCTAAACCCCTGACACTAAGAAGGTCTCTGTTTATATTAGGGAAGTAGAAATGCCCCATGACAACAACCCTATTATTTTTAAACATTTCCTTAATCTGATTACATATCTGTTTCCTCAATATCCTGCTGGCTATAAGGAGCTACGAGATTTGTCAGGCAAGATTTTCCCTTGAGGAAACCATGCTGACTTCGGCCTATTTTATCATGTGCCTCCAAGTACCCCCAAGCCACTTCCTTAACTATCGATTTAGCAGTCAGGGATAATGGGATACAAGTCTACCCCGTGCCTCGGTGACCAGGATACCTCACTCCCTAAGAGGCTGAATGTCTTCTGCACCCAGTTTGATGCACAGAACAAAGTGCTAGTGAGGAAGGCATACCACCCAGGGGAGCAGATGAAGCTGAGGTGAGGAAGACCCTGGCCATAGTCAACCCACTCAAAGATGCAGGGCCCTATAATATACCAGGTCAGGTTCTGAAGGATTGCATACCCCAGCTGACTGATATATTCAACATTTCTTTTGGAACAATCCATTGCCCCCTCGGTTTTCAAGGTGGCAACCATCATTCCTGTACCAAAGAAAGCGACAATAACCTGCCTAAATGACTGTCGTCTGGTGCCATTAATATCGACCATTATGAAATGCTTTGAGTGGCTGGTAATGGAGCACATTAAAGCCTCTCTTCTGGCTACACCAGATCCTTTCCGATCACACATCACTCAAATGCAGTAGTCTCTACCCTCCACTCTGTCCTGTCCCACATGGAAAATGGAGTCTTATATACCACACTGCTGTTTATAGACCAGTTCCGTGTTCAACGCCATCATACCGCAGAAACTGATAGGGAAACTATCCTTGCTGGATCTCAACGCCTCCCTCTGCAATTGGATACTGGACTTCTGAACAGTAAGGCCACAGTCAGTCCGTGTGGTCATCAACACCTCTCGTCTATTACGCTGAGTACTGGTGCTCCCCAAGGCTGTGTGCTCAGCCTGCTGCTGTTCACACTGCTGATGCATGACTGTGTCGCAGGATTCGGCTCAAACCATGTCATCAAGTTTGTAGATGACACAACAGTGGGTGGCCTTATCAAGAACGGTAAGTGTAGAGAGTAAGTGGAGTGACTGGGGGATTGGGGTGAGAGTAACAAGCTAAGCCTGAATGTGGAGAAGACAGAGGAAACCATCGTGAACTTCAGGAAGGTGCAGATGAGCCCTCCCCCTCTGCAAATTAATGGCTCCTCAGTAGAGAGAGTTAAATGTTGCAAATTCCCTGAGACATTGGTCCCTTAATATCACCTCTCTGAACAAGAAGGCACAGCAACACCTCCATTTCCTAAGGAGATCGAGGTAAGCAAAGCACCCACCCATTTCTCCCCACCCGGCCCATCTTAACTGTGTTCTACAGGAGCACCATTTGAGAGCGTCTTGACAAGCTGCATCTCTGTCTGGTACAGGAGCAGTCAAGCATCGGACCAGAAGTCCCTACAAAGGACTGTGAGAATAGCTGAGGGGATCATAGGGGTCTCTCTACCATCATCGGGGACACTTATCAGGAGCACTGAATACACAGGGCCACTCATCATCCAGCACCCTCTGACTTTCTACCATCAGACAGGAGACTACAATACATTAAAACAGAAACGGTCAGGATGGGAAACAGTTTCTTCCCACAGGCCATTAGGCTTCTGAACTCCCAGCGATGTCGTATTCAAAATGTCTCTGTTTAATCTGGGATGTTTAATACAAAATTTAATATTAATGCACTGTAGTTTGTTATTTATTTATGATTTGTCTGTAGATTTTATCCTTACCTTTATAAGTTATCATTTGTTAAGTGTACTGCTGTCCTTCACACCCTGGTTCGAAGAAACACTGTCGCTTTTCTATATACTTTATATGGTTATTTACATGTAGGTAGTTAAATGACAAATAAACTTCACTTGACTTGACTCCAACATCTTCCCAACCACTTAGGTCAGATGAACTGACCTGTAATTTCCTTTCTTCTGCCCCCCTCCCTTCTTGAACAGTGGAGTGACATTTCCAACTTTTCAGTCCTCTGGAACCATGCCAGAATATATTGATTCTTGAAAAATGATTACTAATGCCTCCTCTTTCTGAACCCTGGGGTGTACACCATCTAGTCCAGATGACTTATCTACCTTCAAACCTTTCAGTTTCCCAAGAACCTTCTCCCTAGTAATGGCAACTTTAACACTTCATGATCCCTGACACTTGGAATTTTCACCATGCTGCTAGTGGCTTCCACAGTGAAGACTGATGCAAATACATCTTCAGTTTGTCCACCAACACTGACCCTGTTGACCTATAGAGGATGCGAGACTGTCAGCAGATCTCCTCAGCCGTGTCCTCTGCCAGGGTCAATTGGGGAAAGTGCTCTGGTCATTTAGTGGGTCAGTGGGATAGGGACACCCTGCCAGAGGAGCCAAGACCATTTGTGTAGAGCACCACACACCTCCTCTACTGAAGGTCTACCCAAGCTCCACTGTGGAAACTTTGCCGGCAAACTAGTGTGGCTTAGTCAAAAATCTCTGCCTGGCTGGGATGCCAGTCAGGTCTACTCCATGCAATCTCATACAGGCACAGCACTGGTTATTAACCAGCTGGTAGCTTCACCAGGACCAAGTAGAAATTTGTGGACTTCTGGGCAACAGGAGGCTTTGGGCCTCTGTTGTGGTCCTGAGTTTTCCAGTTGCAGAAGGCGGTCAGTCTCTGGTGTGCATACATAGCCAGCTGGCAGTCCTGCACCTCTGGACCCTATGCTGAGCACCCTCTGAGGTGACAATACGCTTTCTTTTCTGGGGGCATTATCTTCAGGAGGGGACACAGCCCCGGCAGCAAGCATCAACTGTGCCCATGTGGGAGCTGCCAGATTTTCACCAGGAGCTACTGCAGATCTGGGGTAGGGTCTTCTCGGGTCAGAGTGCTCCTGTGTACACAGGGCACGGTGCTCAGGCGTTTCCCATCCCGTCACGGTGGGTGTTGGGGTGGCTCCGGCACTGCCAAACCAGCTCCATTGGAGGTGGTCATAGGAGCCTTTAGGAGCCACCTCACAGAGACACCGAGTGCTGAGACAGCTACTGTATGAGCTGCTTGGGCACATTTTTCACTTCATTACCCTCACTTGCCAACCAGACATGGCCTGGTGGTCTGTCTTACCATCAGGCAATGAGTTTCTCTTTGGAGGGTTCTTTTCCCTGGTGTTGCACAGGGCAATACTGTGAGCTAGATTCCTGAGCAGATTCACCGCTATCCTGTCCACCTGTCCTTCCTGTGGATGGAGGAGTCAGTGTACCACGTTTACATGGACTGCGAGAGGCTGCTCAAGTTCTGCTGCCCTTCAGCCCCGTGCTCCTCATTTATGGACACCCAGCAGGGGCAAGGGGTGGGGAGGAAATCGCTCAGAGGATGTCCTGCTCTTGGGCCTGGCCCTGTTGGCCGTTCATGGGTCCAGGCGGTGGGTTGTCTAGGACTCTGCCCGATCCGACTGCCTGGCCTCTTCTGGGGTTACATCCAGAGCCTCAGAGAGGGAGCGGGCAACCATTGTGGGTTCAGGGGGATTTCTGGGGACGGTGGGCCCACCAGAGAATTGAGTGCATTATGGATGGTAATACTGTATTCTAATTTGCATTCAGTAACTGTGTTGTAACCCTTAACCTTTGTATGTCTTTTGTATTTGACTAATTTTTGTACAATTGTTACAAAGAGGAGTGGTACAAAGTGAGTGCTGTATATATAATGTGCATTGCATGTGAGTGCTGGGATTTTGTGTGTGTGTATGTATATATATGGGAGTGCTGTATATACAACGTGCATTGCATGTGAGTGCTGGGATTTTGTGTGTGTGTGTATGTATATATATATGGGAGTGCTGTATATACAACGTGCATTGCATGTGAGTGCTGGGATTTTGTGTGTGTGTGTATGTATATATATATGGGAGTGCTGTATATACAATGTGCATTGCATGTGAGTGCTGGGATTAGGAACAGGATGAGGTATCAGGTAAAGTCAGCGATAGCTCTGGCCCTGTGAGAATAACAGGGCAGGGCAGATCAGAGGGTCTCCAGTCCCACTCACAGAGTCACTGAGGGAATTGGCTATGTACTGAGTGCTTCGCCTGTAGCAGCTGTGAAGAGACCTGACAGGTGCCTTGGTGGCTGTCAGGTTGATGTGATATCCTGTAGTAGGAATGAAAGGTTTCCTCACTCTTCTCCTGTGTTCCTGACTGTCTGATGGTTGAAGCTCTCTAGGCACTGTGCTCGGGGACAGTCATTACAGCCTGTTCCTACTGCAGCACCACATACTCCCTGAGCCCTCAGAACTGTTTTAGCCAGTGTTACAAGGCATGCTGTTACTAAGGGAGAGGATTTACTGTGTCAGGAGAGTGTCATGTTGTTTCTGAGGGCAAAGATTGAGTGTGTTACTCTTAATAACCTGTTGTTATAGAAGCTGTGATGTTCAGTATTGCTAGGGGTACAAGTACAGAGCAGTTTAAATCATCACCTGCTGCAAGGTTGCATAATCAATGTCAAGTTTATTTGTTATTTAACTATATACATGTACTATATACAAACCACGTATGTAACATTTTAGTTTATATTGAAACAGAACGTTTCTTTGAACCAGATAGTACACTTAACACACGAGAATTTATGAAGGTGAGGATAAAATCTAGAGACGAATCACACATAAATAACAAACTAAAGTGCATTAATGTTAAATGTTGTAAGGTACCCAACCAGTGACACTTTGAATACAATGCAGCAGGGAGTTCAGAAGCCTGATGGCCTGGGGGAAGAAACTGTTTCCTATCCTGACTGTTCTTGTTTTTATCCATCAGAGTCTCCTGCCTGATGGTAGAAAGTCAAAGAGGATGCTGGATAGATGGGTGGGATCCTTAATGATATTAAGTGTCTTGAGTTACGCAGCGCTACTGATAAATGTCCTTGATGGATGATAGGGAGACCCCAGTGATTCTTTCAGCTGTTCTCGGTCCTTTGTAGGGAATTCGGTTTTGATGCTCAACTACTCCCAAACCAGATGGAGTTGCAATTGTCAAGGAGCTCTCATATGTATAGGGACAGTGTAGAGAAAGACTTACTCTGTCTAACCCAACTGTCCCTGTACTGGGAGTGTGTGATGGAATAGTGTAGAGGGATGAATACTGTGTCTAACCCAACTGTCCCTGTACTGGGAGTGTGTGATGGAATAGTCTACAGGTTTCCCCCGCTATCCAAAGGTAGAGCATTCCTATGAAACCGTTTGTAAGCTGGAATGTCGTAAAGTGAAGAAGCAATTACCAGTTATTTATATGGGAAAAATTTGTGAGCGTTCGCAGACCCAAAAAAAAACCTACCAAATCGTGCCAAGTAACATATAAAAAGTAAAATAACAGTAATGTATAGTAAAAGCAGGAATGATCTGATAAATATACGGCCTATATAATGTAGGAATACTTTTCCGCAATTATTGCATCACTGTCCACTGCAGCGAAAATCTCATGCAAGCACTCTCGGCAGCACTCCCGACAGAAACTCACGTAGCAAGTGCACCCGGCAGAAACTCACGGAGCAAGTGTTCCCGGCTGAAACTCACGGAGCAAGTGTTCCCGGCAGAAACTCATGGAGCAAGTGTTCCCGACAGAAACTCACGTAGCAAGTGCACCCGGCAGAAACTCACGGAGCAAGTGTTCCCGGCAGAAACTCATGGAGCAAGTGTTCCCGGCTGAAACTCATGGAGCAAGTGTTCCCGGCAGAAACTCATGGAGCAAGTGTTCCCGGCTGAAACTCATGGAGCAAGTGTTCCCGGCAGAAACTCATGGAGCAAGTGTTCCCGGCAGAAACTCATGGAGCAAGTGTTCCCGGCAGAAACTCACGGAGCCAGTGTTCCCGGCAGAAACTCATGGTGCAAGTGTTCCTGGCAGAAACTCACGGAGCATGTGCTCCCGGCAGAAACTCATGGAGCAAGTGCTCCCGGCAGAAACTCATGGAGCAAGTGTTCCCGGCAGAAACTCACGGTGCAAGTGTTCCCGGCAGAAACACACGGAGCAAGTGTTCCCGGCAGAAACACACGGAGCAAGTGTTCCCGGCAGAAACTCATGGAGCAAGTGTTCCCGGCAGAAACTCATGGAGCAAGTGTTCCCGGCAGAAACTCATGGAGCAAGTGTTCCCGGCAGAAACTCATGGAGCAAGTGTTCCCGGCAGAAACTCACGGAGCAAGTGTTCCCGGCAGAAACTCACGGAGCATGTGTTCCCGGCAGAAACTCATGGAGCAAGTGTTCCCGGCAGAAACACACGGAGCATGTGTTCCCGGCAGAAACTCATGGAGCAAGTGTTCCCGGCAGAAACTCATGGAGCAAGTGCTCCCGGCAGAAACTCATGGAGCAAGTGTTCCCGGCAGAAACACACGGAGCAAGTGTTCCCGGCTGAAACTCATGGAGCAAGTGTTCCCGGCAGAAACTCACGGTGCAAGTGTTCCCGGCAGAAACACACGGAGCATGTGTTCCCGGCAGAAACTCATGGAGCAAGTGTTCCGGCAGAAACACACGGAGCAAGTGTTCCCGGCAGAAACTCACGGTGCAAAGCACTCCCAGCAGAAACACTCTTTCCAATAACCTTTAAGCTATGAAGCTACCAAATAACACATAAAAATACACAGCCTATATAAAGTAGAAATAATGTACGCCCGGTGTAGTTTCACTTACCGGAATCGGGAAGACAGTGAGGACACTGATGATGGTGTGTTAGGCTGAGTTGTCGGAGGTTGGGGTGGTGGGACACTGGGGTGTCATCTCATCGTCGTCTGTTTCCATCAGGGCAGGCAGGTCACCTTCTTCTATGTCTGCCTGGCTTGATGTCAAAGGTCGAGGTTCATCGTCTGCTGTGGCTGATGTGGAAGGCTTGAAAAACGACAGTATGCTTGACTGCTTAGCCTCGCGCATTTTACTATCATACAGTTCTTTGTAAGCACTCAAACCATCCTGCAAATATGCCCTAAAACTACGTACACTTTAAAAATTAAAGTCATACTTTTCTGCAATCATTGCAGCATTGTCAATCGCAGTGAAAATCTCACGCAATTGCTTCACGTTCAGTTCCTGGACGTCTTCACTTTTGGGCCGTTCGCTATTGCGTTCAGCTTCAATTGCTATCCTTTCCTCTTCATCAGCTCTTCATCTCTCAGTTCTTGGTCATAGGATGCCAAAACCTCTTCTACATCATCTTCGTCAGCTTCCACAAACCCTTAGCCAAACTCACCATGTCCTTACTTCGTTCACCATGATCGAAACGCTTAATTATGTCTAGTTTTACGCTAAGTGTAACACCCTTACACGCACTTTTATGTTTTTCCGATACCTTAGAACTCATCTTGCTAACAGATGCACAAAATAAATCGCCATAAAGCACAGATGCTCACAGGCACGTGTTAAAGCAATGCCGGCTAGAATGCAGTTCCAGGGGAGGAGCTTGGCTGCTCGGCGCGCGCCCAACTTTTTCCATGCGCTGCTTTTTCTCGTAACAGTGAAAACACCTTCTGTTAGCGACAACAGATAACTAATGGAGGTCTTTCGTAACAGCGAGTTGACGAAAGCGAGCGTTCGAAAAACGGGGGGGACAACTGTAGAGGGATGAATACTGTGTTTAATCCAGCTGTCCCTGTCCTGGGTGTGTGTGAAGGGACATTGTAGAGAGAGAGCTTTATTCTCTCTAACCCAGCTGTCCCTCTCCTGGGAGTGTGTGATGGGATAGTGTAGGAGGATTAATACTGTGTCTAACCCAGCTGTCCCTGTCCTTTTTTTTTATTATTACAAAATCCTTTATTGCAAATATCGGTGCTATACAATATATACAAAACAGTGGCAAACACAATTACTGCACTATAAATAGACAATAGACATTACAATAGAATGTTGCCATCCCTATCCACGATGGCATTTACACCCCGCGGAGCCCAGCGGTCTCGAAACTCCTCCAAGGCCGCTGTGGACTGCGCGTGTTCTTTTTCAATAGTTATCCGGGCACGAACATACCCCCTAAACATTGCCAGGCAGTCTGCCCGGGGAGATCCTCCCGCCACCCGTTTCCAAGACCCACGGATGGCGGATTTTGCCAGCACCAGGAGCAAGTTGACTTGGACATCCTTTTTTTTTATTACAAAATCCTTTATTACAAATTTCGGTGCTATACAATATATACAAAACAGTGGCAAACACAATTACTGCACTACAAATAGACAATAGACATTACACCAGAATGTTGCCATCCCTATCCACGATGGCATTTACACCCCGCGGAGCACATCCTGGGAGTGTGTGAAGGGACAGTGTAAAGAGAGCTTTATTCTGTCTGACCTGGGAGTGTGTGATTGGATAGTGTAGAAGGATTAATGCTGTGTCTAACCAAGCTGTCCCTGTCCTGGGAGTGTGTGACGGAATAGTGCAGAGGGATTAATGCTGTGTCTAACCTAGCTATTCCTGTCCTGGAAGTGTGTGAAGGGACAGTGTAAAGGGATGAATACTGTGTCTAACCCACCTATTCCTATCCTGGGAGTGGATGAAGGGACAGTGTAAAGAGAGCTTCATTTTCTCTAACCCAGCTGTCCCTTTCCTTTTTTTAATTACAAAATCCTTTATTACAAATTTCGGTGCTATACAATATATACAAAACAGTGGCAAACAGAATTACTGCACTACAAATAGACAATAGACATTACACCAGAATGTTGCCATCCCTATCTACGATGGCATTTACACCCCGCGGAGCCCAACGGTCTCGAAACTCCTCCAAGGCCGCTGTGGACTGCGCGTGTTCCTTTTCAATAGTTACCCGGGCACGAACATACCCCCTAAACATTGCCAGGCAGTCTGCCCGGGGAGATCCTCCCGCCACCCGTTTCCAAGACCCACGGATGGCGGATTTCGCCAGCCCCAGGAGCAAGTTGACTAGGACATCCTCATCCCTCCATGCCCCCTTCCTTACTGGATGACCATATATAAACAGGGTGGGACTAAAATGCAGCCAGAAGGCGAGAAGCAGCCCACGCAAATATGCAAAAAGAGGCTGCAGCCTCACACACTCCATGTACATGTGGTACACGGTCTCCTCCAGCCCGCAGAAGTGGCATGTGGGTGGGAAGTCCATGTACAAACTGAAAAACTTATTGTTAGGAATGTGTGACAGGACAATGTAATGTAAGTTTTATTTTGTCCAACCCAGCAGTCCCAATCCTTTTTTATTCAGAAATATAAGAGGGGAGTAGCGCCTCTTAGTTCTTGTATCTCAGCTGGCTCTGTGTCCTCTTGTCCTTTCGAATTTAAGGCCAAAAAAAGGCCCACTTTAGTTTCACCAGACCACAAGACCTTCTTCCACATCAATGCAATATCTTCTAAGTGAGGCTTGCAAAGTCTTTACGGGCAAGGATATGCCTTTTCTAGTGGTAAGTGTAACCACTAATACTGAGCTTCAGGAGGTAACACCATCCCTTCTGTAAAGTATGGTAGAGGTCGCATCATGCTGTGGGCATGCTTTTCAGCAGCAGGGACTGGAAACCTGGTCAGGATTGGTGAGGAGATGAATGCTGCTAAATACAGGGCTCTATTGTGACAAAAGGTGCCTGATATTCACAAATAAAAATTCTCATTTAAATTGATCAAAATCCCTAGTTGTAATACTCAATAATATGAAAAAAAGGTTGTGAGCTGAATACTTTTACAAGACACTGTACACAACCCTGATATTGATTTTCTTGTGAGCATCAACAGTTGATACAAGAAACACAATAGAATCAATGAAGAACCACACACAATCCATGGTAAAAGACAACAAACTGCAAATACCAAAAGAAAGATGATGATAATAATAATAATAATATAAATAAACAAACAAACAAGCAAGCAAGCAATAAATATTGAGAACATGTGGTGAAGAGTCCTGGAAAGTGAGTCCACAGGTTGTGGGAACAATTTAATAATGGGGGGGGGGGGGTAAAGTTGAATGAAGTTATTCCCTCTGGTTCAAGAGCTTGATGGTTGAGGGGTAATAACTGTTCCTGAACCTGGTGGTGTGGGACCTGATGGCTGAGGGGTAATAACTGTTCCTGAACCTGGTGGTGTGGGACCTGATGGTTGAGGGGTGATAACTGTTCCTGAACCTGGTGGTGTGGGACCTGACGGTTGAGGGGTGATAACTGTTTCTGAACCTGGTGGTGTGGGACCTGATGGGTGAGGGGTAATAGCTGTTCCTGAACCTGGTGGTGTGGGACCTGATGGGTGAGGGGTAATAGCTGTTCCTGAACCTGGTGGTGTGGGACCTGATGGTTGAGGGGTAATAGCTGTTCCTGAACCTGGTGGTGTGGGACCTGATGGGTGAGGGGTAATAGCTGTTCCTGAACCTGGTGGTGTGGGACCTGATGGGTGAGGGGTAATAGCTGTTCCTGAACCTGGTGGTGTGGGATCTGACGGTTGAGGGGTAATAGCTGTTCCTGAACCTGGTGGTGTGGGATCTGATGGTTGAGGGGTGATAACTGTTCCTGAACCTGGTGGTGTGGGACCTGACGGTTGAGGGGTGATAACTGTTTCTGAACCTGGTGGTGTGGGATCTGATGGGTGAGGGGTAATAGCTGTTCCTGAACCTGGTGGTGTGGGACCTGATGGGTGAGGGGTAATAGCTGTTCCTGAACCTGGTGGTGTGGGACCTGATGGGTGAGGGGTAATAGCTGTTCCTGAACATGGTGGTGTGGGACCTGATGGTTGAGGGGTAATAGCTGTTCCTGAACCTGGTGGTGTGGGATCTGACGGTTGAGGGGTAATAGCTGTTCCTGAACCTGGTGGTGTGGGATCTGATGGTTGAGGGGTAATAACTGTTCCTAAACCTGGTGGTGTGGGACCCGATGGTTGAGGGTAATAACTGTTCCTGAACCTGGTGGTGTGGGACCCGATGGTTGAGGGGTAATAACTGTTCCTGAACCTGGTTGTGTGGGACCTGACGGTTGAGGGGTAATAGCTGTTCCTGAACCTGGTGGTGTGGGATCTGATGGTTGAGGGGTAATAACTGTTCCTAAACCTGGTGGTGTAGGACCTGATGGTTGAGGGTAATAACTGTTCCTGAACCTGGTGGTGTGGGACCCGATGGTTGAGGGGTAATAACTGTTCCTGAACCTGGTTGTGTGGGACCTGACGGTTGAGGGGTAATAGCTGTTCCTGAACCTGGTGGTGTGGGACCTGATGGTTGAGGGTAATAACTGTTCCTGAACCTGGTGGTGTAGGACCTGATGGTTGAGGGTAATAACTGTTCCTGAACCTGGTGGTGTGGGACCCGATGGTTGAGGGGTAATAACTGTTCCTGGACCTGGTTGTGTGGGACCTGACGGTTGAGGGGTAATAGCTGTTCCTGAATCTGGTGGTGTGGGACCCGATGGTTGAGGGGTAATAACTGTTCCTGAACCTGGTTGTGTGGGACCTGACGGTTGAGGGGTAATAGCTGTTCCTGAACCTGGTGGTGTGGGATCTGATGGTTGAGGGGTAATAACTGTTCCTAAACCTGGTGGTGTAGGACCTGATGGTTGAGGGTAATAACTGTTCCTGAACCTGGTGGTGTGGGACCTGATGGGTGAGGGGTAATAACTGTTCCTGAACCTGGTGGTGTGGGACCTGATGGTTGAGGGGTAATAGCTGTTCCTGAACCTGGTGGTGTGGGACCTGACGGTTGAGGGGTAATAGCTGTTCCTGAACCTGGTGGTGTGGGATCTGATGGTTGAGGGGTAATAGCTGTTCCTGAACCTGGTGGTGTGGGACCTGACGGTTGAGGGGTGATAACTGTTCCTGAACCTGGTGGTGTGGGACCTGACGGTTGAGGGGTAATAGCTGCTCCTGAACCTGGTGGTGTGGGACCTGACGGTTGAGGGGTAATAGCTGTTCCTGAACCTGGTGGTGTGGGACCTGACGGTTGAGGGGTAATAGCTGTTCCTGAACCTGGTGGTGTGGGACCTGATGGTTGAGGGGTAATAGCTGTTCCTGAACCTGGTGGTGTGGGACCCGATGGGTGAGGGGTAATAGCTGTTCCTGAACCTGGTGGTGTGGGACCTGACGGTTGAGGGGTAATAGCTGTTCCTGAACCTGGTGGTGTGGGATCTGATGGGTGAGGGGTAATAACTGTTCCTGAACCTGGTGGTGTGGGATCTGATGGGTGAGGGGTAATAGCTGTTCCTGAACCTGGTGGTGTGGGATCTGATGGGTGAGGGGTAATAGCTGTTCCTGAACCTGGTGGTGTGGGATCTGATGGGTGAGGGGTAATAACTGTTCCTGAACCTGGTGGTGTGGGACCTGGCGGTTGAGGGGTAATAGCTGTTCCTGAACCTGGTGGTGTGGGACCTGACGGTTGAGGGGTAATAGCTGTTCCTGAACCTGGTGGTGTGGGACCTGATGGTTGAGGGGTAATAGCTGTTCCTGAACCTGGTGGTGTGGGACCCGATGGGTGAGGGGTAATAGCTGTTCCTGAACCTGGTGGTGTGGGACCTGACGGTTGAGGGGTAATAGCTGTTCCTGAACCTGGTGGTGTGGGATCTGATGGGTGAGGGGTAATAACTGTTCCTGAACCTGGTGGTGTGGGATCTGATGGGTGAGGGGTAATAGCTGTTCCTGAACCTGGTGGTGTGGGATCTGATGGGTGAGGGGTAATAGCTGTTCCTGAACCTGGTGGTGTGGGACCCGATGGGTGAGGGGTAATAGCTGTTCCTGAACCTGGTGGTGTGGGACCTGATGGTTGAGGGGTAATAACTGTTCCTGAACCTGGTGGTGTAGGACCTGATGGTTGAGGGTAATAACTGTTCCTGAACCTGGTGGTGTGGGACCTGACGGTTGAGGGGTAATAGCTGTTCCTGAACCTGGTGGTGTGGGATCTGATGGGTGAGGGGTAATAACTGTTCCTGAACCTGGTGGTGTGGGATCTGATGGGTGAGGGGTAATAGCTGTTCCTGAACCTGGTGGTGTGGGACCCGATGGGTGAGGGGTAATAGCTGTTCCTGAACCTGGTGGTGTGGGACCTGACGGTTGAGGGGTGATAACTGTTCCTGAACCTGGTGGTGTGGGACCTGACGGTTGAGGGGTAATAGCTGCTCCTGAACCTGGTGGTGTGGGACCTGACGGTTGAGGGGTAATAGCTGTTCCTGAACCTGGTGGTGTGGGACCTGACGGTTGAGGGGTAATAGCTGTTCCTGAACCTGGTGGTGTGGGACCTGATGGTTGAGGGGTAATAGCTGTTCCTGAACCTGGTGGTGTGGGACCCGATGGGTGAGGGGTAATAGCTGTTCCTGAACCTGGTGGTGTGGGACCTGACGGTTGAGGGGTAATAGCTGTTCCTGAACCTGGTGGTGTGGGATCTGATGGGTGAGGGGTAATAACTGTTCCTGAACCTGGTGGTGTGGGATCTGATGGGTGAGGGGTAATAGCTGTTCCTGAACCTGGTGGTGTGGGATCTGATGGGTGAGGGGTAATAGCTGTTCCTGAACCTGGTGGTGTGGGATCTGATGGGTGAGGGGTAATAACTGTTCCTGAACCTGGTGGTGTGGGACCTGGCGGTTGAGGGGTAATAGCTGTTCCTGAACCTGGTGGTGTGGGACCTGACGGTTGAGGGGTAATAGCTGTTCCTGAACCTGGTGGTGTGGGACCTGATGGTTAATAGCTGTTCCTGAACCTGGTGGTGTGGGACCCGATGGGTGAGGGGTAATAGCTGTTCCTGAACCTGGTGGTGTGGGACCTGACGGTTGAGGGGTAATAGCTGTTCCTGAACCTGGTGGTGTGGGATCTGATGGGTGAGGGGTAATAACTGTTCCTGAACCTGGTGGTGTGGGATCTGATGGGTGAGGGGTAATAGCTGTTCCTGAACCTGGTGGTGTGGGATCTGATGGGTGAGGGGTAATAGCTGTTCCTGAACCTGGTGGTGTGGGACCCGATGGGTGAGGGGTAATAGCTGTTCCTGAACCTGGTGGTGTGGGACCTGATGGTTGAGGGGTAATAACTGTTCCTGAACCTGGTGGTGTAGGACCTGATGGTTGAGGGTAATAACTGTTCCTGAACCTGGTGGTGTGGGACCTGACGGTTGAGGGGTAATAGCTGTTCCTGAACCTGGTGGTGTGGGATCTGATGGGTGAGGGGTAATAACTGTTCCTGAACCTGGTGGTGTGGGATCTGATGGGTGAGGGGTAATAGCTGTTCCTGAACCTGGTGGTGTGGGACCCGATGGGTGAGGGGTAATAGCTGTTCCTGAACCTGGTGGTGTGGGACCTGATGGGTGAGGGGTAATAACTGTTCCTGAACCTGGTGGTGTGGGATCTGATGGGTGAGGGGTAATAACTGTTCCTGAACCTGGTGGTGTGGGACCTGATGGGTGAGGGGTAATAACTGTTCCTGAACCTGGTGGTGTGGGACCTGATGGGTGAGGGGTAATAACTGTTCCTGAACCTGGTGGTGTGGGACCTGATGGGTGAGGGGTAATAACTGTTCCTGAACCTGGTGGTGTGGGATCTGATGGGTGAGGGGTAATAACTGTTCCTGAACCTGGTGGTGTGGGACCCGATGGTTGAGGGGTAATAGCTGTTCCTGAACCTGGTGGTGTGGGACCTGACGGTTGAGGGGTAATAGCTGTTCCTGAACCTGGTGGTGTGGGACCTGACGGTTGAGGGGTAATAGCTGTTCCTGAACCTGGTTGTGTGGGACCTGACGGTTGAGGGGTAATAGCTGTTCCTGAACCTGGTGGTGTGGGACCTGATGGGTGAGGGGTAATAACTGTTCCTGAACCTGGTTGTGTGGGACCTGATGGGTGAGGGGTAATAACTGTTCCTGAACCTGGTGGTGTGGGACCTGATGGTTGAGGGTAATAACTGCTCCTGAACCTGGTGGTGTGGGACCCGATGGGTGAGGGGTAATAACTGTTCCTGAACCTGGTGGTGTGGGACCTGATGGTTGAGGGGTAATAACTGTTCCTGAACCTGGTGGTGTGGGACCCGATGGGTGAGGGGTAATAACTGTTCCTGAACCTGGTTGTGTGGGACCTGACGGTTGAGGGGTAATAGCTGTTCCTGAACCTGGTGGTGTGGGACCTGATGGTTGAGGGGTAATAATTGTTCCTGACCCTGGTGGTGTGGGACCTGACGGTTGAGGGGTAATAGCTGTTTCTGAACCTGGTGGTGTGGGACCTGAGACTCCTATATATCTCAGTAAACTGTACCATAGACCTGACTATCCTTGATGTTGACACTGGAGGCTGGAGTGTTCCTACCTTTTTCACTCTCACCTGCTTATCTCTGGTTTGCAGTGACACGTCACAACCACCTGAAAGATTTCATGCTGGTGGTTTCCATAGTGATCGGTGTGGGTGGCTGTTGGTTTGCCTACATCCAGAACCGTTACTCCAAAGAGCACATGAAGAAGATGATGAAGGACCTGGAAGGGCTGCAGAAAGCAGAGCAGAGTCTGCATGACTTGCAGGAGAGGTGAGAGCCTGGCACTGAATACCCTTCGCTGGTAATGAATGCCCCAATATAGTACTGTGAAAAAGTCTTAGGCACCCTAGATGTTTTATGTAAATTTTGTCTTAGATGTTTAATTTTTGTCTTCTGCATTAGTGTGTCAGTAGAGTAGAGCAAATTTTAGATTTCCAAACATTCATTTTCCAAAAAATCAAATGTTACAGAGAAATTTATGTAATTTGTTAAAGAAAGTAATATATTAAGACTAGACTACTTTTCAAATAACAGCTTGATTACTTTGTAGCTATTTAAGTTCAAAGCAAAATTTATTATCAGGGTACATACATGTGACCACATAATAGAAACATAGAAACAGCACAATACAGGCCCTTCGGCCCACAAAGCTGTGCCGAACATGTCCCTACCTTAGAACTACCTAGGCTTTACCCACTGCCCTCTATTTTTCTAAGCTCCTCGTAGCCATCCAGGAGTCCCTTAAAAGACCCTATCACTTCTGCCTCCACCACCGCTGCCAGCAGCCCATTGCACACACTCACCAATCTTTGCATAAAAAACTTATCCTTGACATCTCTTCTGTACCTATGTACTTCCAAGCTACTTAATTAAAACTGTGTCCTCTCGTGCTAGCCATTCCAGCCCTGGGAAAAAGCCTCTGACTATCCACACAATCAATGCCTCTCATCATCTTATACATCTCTATCAGGTCACCACACATCCTCCGTCACTCCAAGGAGAAAAGGCCAAGTTCATTCAACCTATTCTCATAAGGCATGCTCTCCAATCCAGGCAACATCCTTGTAAATCTCCTCTGCGCCCTTTCTATGGTCTCCACATCCTTCCTGTAGTGAGGCAACCAGAACTGAGCACAGTACTCCAAGTGGGGTCTGACCAGGGTCTTATATAGCTGCAACATTATCTCTCGGCTCTTAAACTCAATCCCACGATTGATGAAGGTCAATGCACCGTATGCCTCCTTAACCACAGAGTCAACCTGCATAGCAGCTTTGAGTATCCTATGGACTCAGACCCCAAGATCCCTCTCATTCTCCACATTGTCAAGAGTCTTGCCATTAATACTATATTCTGCCATAATGTTTGACCTACCAAAATGAACCATTTCACACTTATCTGGGTTGAACTCCATCTGCCATTTCTCAGCCCAGTTTTGCATCCTATCAATGTCCCGTTGTAACCTCTGACAGCCCTCCACACTATCAACAACACACCCAACCTTTATGCGATCAGCAAATTTAAGAACCCATCCCTCCACTTCCTCATCCAGGTCATTTATAAAAATCACAAAGAGTAGGGGTCCCAGAACAGATCCCTGAGGCACGCCACTAGTCATCGGCCTCCATGCAGAATATGACCCATCTATAACCATTCTTTGCCTTCAGTGGGCGTGCCAGTTCTGGATCAACAAAGCAGTGTCCCCTTGGACCCCATGCCTTCTCACTTTCTCAATAAGTCTTGCATGGAGTACCTTATCAAATGCCTTGCTAAAATCCATATACACTACGTCTACGGCTCTACCTTCATCAATGTGTTTAGTCTCATCCTCAAAAAATTCAATCAGACTTGTAAGGCACAACTTGCCTTTGTCAAAGCAATGCCGACTGTTCCTAATCATATTATGCCTCTCCAAGTGTTCATAAATCCTGCCTCTCAGGATCTTCTCCATCAACTTACCAACCGCTGAAGTAGACTCACTGGTCTATAATTTCCTGGGCTATCTCTACTCCCTTTCTTGAATAAGGGACAACATCTGCAACCCTCCAATCCTCCGGATCCTCTCCCGTCCTCATTGATGATGTAAAGATCATTGCCAGAGGCTCAGCAATCTCCTCCCTCACCTCCCACAGTAGCCTGGGGTACATCCCGTCTGGTCCCAGTGACTTAACCAACTTGGTGCTTTGCAAAAGCTCCAGCACATCCTCTTTCTTAATATCTACATGCTCAAGCTTTTCAGTCTGCTGTAAGTCATCCCTACAATTGCCAAGATCCTTTTCCGTAGTGAATAATGAAGCAAAGTATTCATTAAATACCCCCTGCTATTTCCTCCGGTTCCATAAACACTTTTCCAATGTCACACTTGATTGGTCCTATTCTCTCATCTCTTATCCTCTTGCTCTTCACACATTGTAGAATGCCTTGGGGTGTTCCTTAATCCTGACCACGAAGGCCTTCTCATGGCCCCTTCTGGCTCTCCTAGTTTCATTCTTAAACTCCTTCCTGCTAGCCTTATAATCTTCTAGATTCATATCATTACCTATTTTTTTGAACCTTTCATAAGCTCTTCTTTTCTTCTTGACTGGATTTACAACAGCCTTTGTACACAATGGATCTTGTACCTTACCATCCTTTCAATGTTTCATTGGATCGTACCTACTCAGAACCCCATGCAAATATCCCCTGAACATTTGCCACATTTCTTCCGTACGTTTCCCTGAGAATATCTATTTCCAATGTATGCTTCCAGGTTCCTACCTGATAACCTCATAGTTCCCCTTACTCCAATTACAGACAGACATACTTTATTGATCCCGAGGGAAATTGGGTTTCGTTTCCTTAACTTGTCCGTTCCTATCCCTCTCCAGTGCTGTGGTAAAGGAGATAGAATTGTGATCACTATCTCCAAAATGCTCTCCCACAGAGAGACCTGACACCTGACCAGGTTCATTTCCCAATACCAGATCAAGTACAGCCTCTCCTCTTGTAGGCTTATCTACATATTGTGTCAAGAAACCTTCCTGAACACACTTAACAAACTCTACCCCATCTAAACCACTCACTCTAGGGAAATGCCAATCAGTATTTGGGAAATTAAAATCTCTCACCACAACAACCTTGTTATTAATACTCCTTTCCAGAATCTGTCTCTCTATCTGTTCGTCGATGTCCCTGTTACTATTGGGTGGTCTATAAAAAAACACCCAGTAAAGTTATTGACCCCTTCCTATTCCTAACTTCCACCCACAGAGACTCCATAGACAACCCCTCCATGATTTCCTCCTTTTCTGCAGCCGTGACACTATCTGTGATCAACACTGCCCCCCACCCCGACCTCTTTGGCTTCCCTCCCTGTCCTTTTTGAAACATCTAAAGCACAGCACTTGAAGTAGCCATTCCTGTCCCTGAGCCATCCAAGCCTCTGTAATGGCCACAACATCATAGCTTCAAGTGCTGATCCATGCTCTAAACTCATCCGCTTTATTCATGATACTCCTCGCATTAAAATAGACACGTCTCAAACTATCGGACTGAGCGCGTCCCTTCTCTGTCACCTGCCTATCCTCCCTCTCGCACTGAATCCAAGCTTTCTCTATTTGTGAGCCAACCTCCCTTTCCTCTGTCACTTCAGTTCGGTTCCCACCCCTCCAGCAAGTCTAGTTTAAACTCTCCCCAACAGCCTTAGCAAACCTTCCCACCAGGATATTGGTCCCCCTTGGATTCAAGTGCAACCCGTCCTTTTTGTACAGGTCACACCTGCCCCCAAAGAGGTCCCAATGATCCAGAAATCTGAATCCCTGCCCCCTGCTCCAATCCCTCAGCCACGCATTTATCCTCCACCTTATTCTATTGCTATACTCACTGTCACGTGGCACAGACAGTAATCCCAAGATTACTACCTTTGAGGTTCTGCTTCTCAACTTCTTTCCTAACTCCCTGTAGTCTGTTTTCAGGACCTCCTCCCTTTTCCCACCTATATTGTTGGTACCAATATGTACCACGACCTCTGGCTGTTCTCCTTCCCACTTCAAAATATCGTGGACGTGATCAGAAACATCCCGGACCCTGGCACCTGGGAGGCAAGCTACCATCTGAGTTTCTTTCCTGTGTCTGCAGAATTGCCTGTGTGATCCCTAACTATGGAATCCCCTAAAACTCTGAAATTCTTTTTCTGTGGGTATACTTAGCAAATCTATGGAACAGTAACTGTAAACAGGATCAATGGATAACAAACTGTGCAAATGCAAATATAAGTAAATGACAATAAATAATGAGTTTGAAATAACAAGGTAAAGAGTCCTTAAGGTGAGACCATCAGTTGTGTGAACACCAGAAGTTTTTTGATAAGGAGCTGATGGCTGAGGGGTAGTAACTGTTCTTGAAGCTGGTGGGTGCGAGTCCTGAGGCACCTGTACCTTCTACTTGGCAGCAGCAAGTAGAGAGCATGGTCTAGGTGGTGAGGATCTTTGATGATGGCGGCTGCTTTCCTACGAAAATGTTTCATGTAGATGTACTCAATGCTTGGGAGGGTTTTCCCCATAATGTACTGGGCCGAATTCACTACCTTCTGTCGGATTTTCCACGTAAGGGCCTTGGTGTTCCCATACCAGGCCATAATGCAGACAGTCAGCGCAACTACCACCACACATCTGAAGAAGGTTGCCGAGGTTTTTGATGACATGCTGAATCTCTGCAGACTCCCGAGGAAGTAGATGTGCGTTCATACTTTCTTTGCAATTATATTTATATGATGGATCCAGCACAGGTCCTCTGAGACAGTGACACCCAAGAATTCAAAGTTACTGGCCCTCTCCACCTCTGATCCTCCTATGATTACTGGCTCATGGACCTCTGCTTTCCCTCTTCTGAAGTCCACAACCAGCTCCTTGGTCTTATTGACATTGAGTGAGAGGTTGTTGCTATTACACCACTCAGCCAAATTTCCAGTCTCCCTCCTGTATGCTGATTCATCACCACCCACAACAGCAGTACCATCAGAAAGCTGTATGTGTGGGAGCTGTACTTAATCAAACAGTCATAGGTTTAAAGAATACGTACACAAGGCTGGAAGAACTCAGCAGGTCAGGCAGCATCCGTGAGAAAAGAGTAGCCAACGTTTCGGGCCGAGACCCTTCATCATAGGTTTAAAGCAAATAGAGCAAGGGGGCTAAGCACACATCCCTGTGGTGCACCTGCGCGGATTAAAACTGTGGAGATGTTCTTGCCCCGTATATAGCCCAGTGCATGATTAAACAAAAATAACAAACAGATGCTAATGATCAAATATATCATGAGTTGAATGGACTGAACGATTGATTGAAGCAGAAATGGGTGCAGAAGGAGTCAAACTGAGTGACAACCAACCAACCTCTCTGATAGAATCAGAGAGGACAGGAAAATTTTTAATTGGGGAAGGCAAATTATGAGGTTATAAGGCTGGAACTTGCAGGAGTGAATTGGGATGATGCTCTTGCAGGGAAATATACTATGGACATGTGGTCAATGTTTAGGGATCTCTTGCAGAATGTTAGGGATAAATTTGTCCCAGTGAGGAAGATAAAGAATGGTAGGGTGAAGGAACCATGGGTGACAAGTGAGATGGAGAATCCAGTCAGGTGGAAGAAGGCAGCATCCATGAGGTTTAGGAAGCAAGGATCAGATGGGTCTATTGAGGAATATAGGGTAGCAAGAAAGGAGCTTAAAAAGGGGCTGAGAAGAGCAAGAAGGGGGCATGAGAAGGCCTTGGTGAGTAGGGTAAAGGAAAACCCCAAGGCATTCTTCAATTATGTGAAGAACAAAAGGTTGACAGGAGTGAAGGTAGGACAGATTAGAGATAAAGGTGGGAAAACGTGCCTGGAGGCTGTGGAAGTGAGCGAGGTCCTCAATGAATACTTCTCTTCAGTATTCACCAATGAGAGGGAACTTGATGATGGTGAGGACAATATGAGTGAGGTTGATGTTTTGGAGCATGTTGATATTAAGGCAGAGGAGGTGTTGGAGTTGTTAAAATACATTAGGATGGATAAGTCCCCAGGGCCTGACAGAATATTCCCCAGGCTGCTACACGAGGCAAGGGAGGAGATTGCTGAATCTCTGGCTAGGATCTTTATGTCCTCGTTGTCCACGGGAATGGTACTGGAGGATTGGAGGGAGGTGAATTTTATCCCCTTGTTCAAAAACAGTAGTAGAAATAGTCCGAGTAATTATAGACCAGTGAACCTTACGCCTGGTGGGAAAGCTGTTGGAAAAGATTCTTAGAGATAGAATCTATGGGCATTTAGAGAATCAAGGTCTGATCAGGGACAGTCAGCATGGCTTTGTGAAGGGCAGATCAGGTGACCAGGCATATAGATGAGAGTAGTGCAGTGGATGTGATCTACGTGGATTTTAGTAAAGCATTTGACAAGGTTCCACACGGTAGGCTTATTCAGAAAGTCAGAAGGCATGGGATCCAGGGAAGTTTGGTCAGTTGGATTCAGAACTGGCTTGCCTGCAGAAGGCAGAGGGTCGTGATGGAGGAAGTACATTCAGATTGGAGGGTTGTGACTAGTGGTGTCCCACAAGGATCTGTTCTGGGACCTCTACTTTTCATGATTTTTACTAATGACCTGGATGTGGGGGTAGAAGAGTGGGTTGGCAAGTTTGCAGAAGACACAAAGGTTGGTGGTGTTGTAGATAGTGTAGAGGATTGTCGAAGATTGCGGAGAGACATTGATAGGATCCAGAAGTGGGCTGAGAAGTGGCAGATGGAGTTCAACCTGGAGAAGTGTGAGGTGGTACACTTTGGAAGGACAAACTCCAAGGCAGAGTACAAAGTAAATGGCAGAATACTTGGCAGTGTAGAGGAACAGAGGGATCTGGGAGTACATGTCCACAAATTCCTGAAAGTTGCCTCATAGGTGGATAGGGTAGTTAAGAAAGCTTAAGGAGTGTTATCTTTCATAAGTCAAAGGATAGAGTTTAAGAGTCACAGGGTAATGATGCAGCTCTATAAAACTCTGGTTAGGCCACACTTGGAGTACTGTGTCCAGTTCTGGTTGCCTCTCTATAGGAAGGATGTAGAAGCATTGGAAAGGGTATAGAGGAGATTTACCAGGATGCTGCCTGGTTTAAAGAGTATGCATTATGATCAGAGCTTTACTCTCTGGAGAGGAGGAGGATGGGAGGAAACATGATAGAGGTGTACAATATATTAAGAGGAATAGTTAGAGTGGACAGCCAGTGCCTCTTCCCCAGGGCACCACTGCTCAATACAAGAGGACATGGCTTTAAGGTAAGGGGAGGAAAGTTCAAGGGGGATATCAAAGGAAGGTTTTTTTACTCAAGAATGGTTGATGCGTGGAATGCACTGCCTGAGTCAGTGGTGGAGGCAGATACACTAGTGAAATTTAAGAGACTGTTAGACAGTTATATGGAGGAATTTAAGGTGGAGGGTTATATGGGAGGCAGGGTTTAAGGGGTGGCACAACATTGTGGGCCAAATGGCCTGTACTGTGCTGTATTGTTCTATAATTCAAACTAAAAGGTGAGGGTGTGGCAGATGTGACAGTTTAACCTTCAAATCAATTTTTACACCATGGCATGAGTGAGCAACAAGGCACAAGGTGGTCATCCTGCATCTCTCCCAAGCAGAAATTTTGCAGCAGGTAGGTTTTGAAATGTGCTGTCTAAGCTCTCCTGAAGAAGCACATGTAAACAGGCAAGGTCAAAGACAAGAAATGCAGGGGTTGGCTACAGAAAATGAGTGCAGTAAATGAAACTGATGTCCCTTCTAAATTGGAAGAAGTCCAGCACTGCTGTCATCTCTGAACTCACAGATACCACTGGAACTCAAGTACACCCCTGTACAATCCAGAAAAGTCATGAGATCAGTGGTCTTCTTCAGAGAAGAGTTGTTGCCAAAAAGCCATTCCTCTGAAGTGGAACCAAAGCCAAGAGACTCACTTAAGCACAAAAACACAAGGGCTGGGGTGCTGAACATGGAAGCAAATGCTCTGGACTAACGAGTCAAAATTTGAAATTTTTGGCTCAAACTTGAGGCAGTTTGTCTGTGGAAGAGCTGGAAAGTGCTACATGGATAAGTGTCTGCAGGCAGCCGTGAAGCACAATGGAGGCTCCCTGCAGGTTTGGGTCTGCATTACTGTAAATGGAGTTGATGATCTTCCATCCATGTACTCTAGTTGGTGAGTTGGTGAAATGGAATCCTTAATGCTGAGAATTACAAGCAGATTCTCATCCATCACACAGTACCATCAGGGAGGCGTCTGATCATTCCCAACTTCATTCTGCAACAGGGCAGTGACCCAAACATATGGCCAGGGTCATAAATAACTACCTTCAGTAGAAAGAAGAACATAGAGTTGTGCAACAGATGATACGGGCTCTGCAGAGCCCTGATTTCATCATCAAGGCTGTCTGGGATTACCAGGAGAGACAGAAGTAAGTGAGACAGCCAAAGTCTGTAGACGAACTGTAGCAAGTTCTCCAAGATGCTTGGAACAACCTACCAGCCGATTTTCTTATAAAACTGCACAGCAGTGTGCCTAAGAGAATTGGTGCAGTTTTGAAAGTAGAGGGTGATCACACCAAATACTGAGTTGCTTTAGACTTTTACTGTTTATAGTGAATTTTTTTGGTATTTAGAAACTTTTCATTCCATTATTTTTAAAGCATCTTCTCCCTACAGAATTGTTTTTACATGTGCCCAAGACTTTTGCACTGTACTGTTGCTCCTCTTTGGTAATGAACTGGTAATGAATACTCTTTACTGGCAGTGGATGCCCCTGGCTTGCACCATTGTCTGGTGCAGCTCTGAAGAAGCTGATCACTTGCCCTGCTCTGTGGTGGCAGGACACGTAGAGGAACTTTTATACCACAGCCACAGGACACCCATGTATTTACTCAGTGTTACAGAGCTGTGAAACAGGCCCTTTGACCCAACTCCTCCATGCTAACCATGGTGCCTCCCCATCTGTCTGCCTCCATCTGAACCTTTCCTGTCCACATACCTGCCTAAATGTCCTTTAAACATTGTAATTGTACCCATTCCACATATCTACCACCCTCTGTGTGGAAAAGGTTTCCCCTCAGGTCCCCTTTAAACCTCACAATAAACCTATCCGCTCTAGTTATATAGAGCATTACTGCACAGAAGCAAACCTTTTGACCCTTCTAGTCCATGCTGAACTAGTACTCTGCCCAGTCCAACCAACCTGGACCTGGACCTTAGCCCTCCATACTTCTCCCATCCACGTACTCTAGACAAGACTGTGATCACGACCATTGGCCTTATGTTTTCTCTCATGAGTTTGTACACTCCTCTAATGTTTGCCAGATTCCTGTGATGGGCAGCGTTTAGTGCCTCCTCCTAAGTAGCCTTTCCTTTACAAAACACAGGTTGAGTGTATAATGTGCCCCATGCCCGGAGGCAATACCGGCACCTGCAGAAGCTGCAGCAGTCACTCAGTGGTTTGCAGAGCTCCCCTGCACAGCAAAGATTCTGCAGATGCTGGAAATCTTGATCAAGGCACATAAAATGCTGGAGGAACTCAACAGATCAGCCAGCATCTATGGAAATGAGTAAACAGTCAATATTTCAGTCTAAGACCATCAGGACTGGAAAGGAAGGGGGCGGGAAAAGGTCAAGGAAGAAGAGTGCAAGTTGTCAGATTACAGGTGAAGCCAGGCGAGGAGGAGATGGGTGGGTGGTGGGGGTGGGGGGAGATCCTGGAAGGTGATAGGTAATTAAAATTGAGAGGGATAATAAGTCATCCGTGGTGGAATGGCGGAGCAGACTCGATGGGTTGAAAAACCTAATTTTGCTGCTAGGAATGTGATAGGAGAGGAGAGTGGACATTGGTAGAAAGGGAAGGAGGGGAGGAACCAGGGGGAGCTGATGGACAGGTGAGGAGATATGAAAGGCTGAAAAGGAAATGGGAATGGTGAATGGAAAAAGAGAGAAAGAGGAGGGCAAGAAGTAAGAACTGCTGCCAGACCTGCTGAGTTCCTCCAGTATTTTGTATGTGCTTCCCTGCACATTGGAGGTGCTTTGGGACTCCAGGCCCCATCTGTCCTTTTGTGCTGTGTGTGGCCCCTTCAGCTGCAGTTGGAGTCCAGTGAGGCCGTTTTGTGTGGTTGGTGCAAGGGATGTGCTAAGGCGTTGTCCCTGAGATTAAACGTGCCCGTTGGTTGGGTCTGCAGGCTCCTGAAGGCACAGGAGGAGCACCGGTCAGTGGAGGTGGAGAAGGTGAACCTGGAGCAGAAGCTGCGAGACGAGATAAACGCAGCGAAGCAGGAAGCCCAGCGATTGCGTGAGCTGCGTGAGGGCACGGAGAATGAGCTTAGCCGCCAGAAGTACGCTGAGGAGGAGTTGGAACAGGTGGGATTGGGTACCTTGGCATGCAGCGGGGTTGTGGACTCAGCCGGCTTCAGTTCACTGGGGTGGTGAAGAACAGACTCTGGAGTTCAGGAAGCAAGGCCTTGGCATCTGATGTGCACAGGACGGATGGTCCTGTGCCTCGAGGAGGGTGGGGCCTGTGATGACGGAGACAGGGGGATAAAGTTTAAAGATTAGCTGAATTTGTCACATGTACATTCAGAGAGATGTGTCATTTGCATCAACGACCAACACAGTGCGAGGATTGTGCAGGGCAGCGGATAAGTGTCACCAGGCTTCCGGCACCAACGTAGCATGCCCACAGTTTACTAACCTTAGTCAGTATGTGTTTAGAAACTGGGAGGAAACCCACACGGTCACAGGGAAAACATACAGACGGTGGTGGGAATTGAACCCGGGCTACTAGTGCTGTAAAATGTTACACTAACCACTACGCTCCCGTGCCGCCATGAGTCCTGCACGTGTGCAGTGGGTCCTGGTCCGAGGTCAGAGAGGGAGTTACTGCTGAGATGGTTGGGTTGGACCAGCACACGGGCTACCAGTTGGAGGACTGCTTTGGCAGCATTGTAGTGTATCAGCTGGCATAATGTTTTACAGTGCCAATGACCTGGATTCAACTTCCACTATGGTTGGTAAGGAATTTGTACGTTCTCCCCTTGACCGCGTGGGTTTCCTCTGGGTACTCTGGTTTTCTCCCGCATTCCAAAGAAACACGGGTTGGGGTTAGAAATTAAAGGCGTGCTCTGTTGGCAGCGGCAGAAGGGTGGTGATGTTTCCGGGTTGCTCCCCGAACACATTTGCTGGTTTGATTTGATATAAATGATGCATTTCACCTTTTGTTTCAATGTACGTGTCATAAATAAAGCTAATCTTTTGAAACTGGTCCCATGCTAAGCCGATGTGGGAGGTTTTGCGTGCGTGTGTGTGTGCGTGTGC
This sequence comes from Hypanus sabinus, assembly GCF_030144855.1. Lineage (NCBI taxonomy): Eukaryota > Metazoa > Chordata > Chondrichthyes > Myliobatiformes > Dasyatidae > Hypanus > Hypanus sabinus. The sequence continues at coordinate 3,589,451 of NC_082708.1, forward strand.
GTGTGCATGCATGTGCGTGCGCGTGTATGCGTGTGCATGTGTGTGCGTGTGTGTGCGTGTGTGTGTGTGTGTGTGTGTGTGTGTGTGTGTGTGTGTGTGTGTGTGTGTGTGTGTGTGTGGGTGGACTCCTGAATCCAGTTACGCATGAGCTAAGTGGCTCTCTGCTGGATGAGGGACGGAACTGATGCAAAGAGGTATCCTGCCGGACAACCCTGTGGATGGGATATCTTCGTTGAAGTAACATACACCTGCTTGCTTGACATGGGGAATGAAACAGGTGCCTCTCTCAGGTGCGCATGGCGCTGAAGAAAGCGGAGAAGGAGCTGGAATCGCGTGGGAGCTGGTCCCCGCCAGATACCCTGCAGAAGTGGCTGCAGCTGACTCACGAAGTAGAAGTGCAGTACTACAATATCAAGAAGCAGAGCGCCGAGAGGCAGCTGTATGTCGCCAAGGAAGGGGTGAGTGCTGTCAGAAATTCAACAATGATTTTGTAACTCTGTAAAACTCTGAATAGATAGATTAGGGTGCATTCAGAAATCTCTTAGATAGCAAAATGAAGGGCCATGTAGGAAGAAAGGTTACATTTATCTTAGAGTTGGTTAAAATGTCAGAATAACATAGTGGGCCAAAGGGCCTGTACTGTACTGAACTGTTCTCTGGTTAGGCCACACTTGGAGTATTGTGCTCAGATATAGTCCCCTCTTTATAGGAAGGATGTAGAAGCTTAGAGAGAGTGCAGAGGAGATTTGTCAGGATGCTGCCAGGATTAGGTGAGATAGGGCTTTTCTCTTTGGAGCTAAGAAGGATGAGAGGAGACTTGATAGAGGTGTACAAGATGATAAGAGGCATAGATCGAGTGGACAGCCAGCGAGTTTTTTTCCTGGGCAGTAATGGCTAATACAAGAGGACATAATTTTAAGGTGATTGGAGAAAAGTATAGGGGTGATGTCAGAGTTTGGTTTTCTACACAGAGAGTTGAGGGTAAATGGAACCAGAAGTCAGGAATGGTGGACTCTTGGATAGGCACATGGATGATAGAAAAATTGAGGGCTATGAGATAGGGAAGGTTTAGCTCTAAGAGTAGATTGGAAGGTCAGCATAACTTTATGGGCCGAAGGGTCTGTACTGTTCTATGTTCTAATGCCTCACAGAAGAGTCCAAGGGCAGAACTTGGAGTGGGACGGAGAGATAAAGTGACAGGTGATTGGAAGTTCGGAGTCACTTCTGACGACTGAACAGAGATGCTCTGCAAAGTGGTCACCCAGTCCTTATTCATTTGGTTTTGATTTAGAGATACAGTACAATAACAGGCCCTTCTGCATCAACGAGCACGTGCTGCCCAATTACACCTTAGTGACTAATTAACCTGCTCACCCATACATTCCTGGAATATGGGAGGAAACCCATGCAGTCACGGGAGAACGTCCTGACTTCTTACAGACAGTGGCAGGAATTGAACCCGGATCGCTGATGCTGAAATAACACCATGCAATTCCAAAATGCAAACTTGGAACAGAGTTACCCTGGTGCACACTTTGGGCCTCCAGCAGACTTGCAGGGTAAACATACCACGGTGTTTGGGGGAGCACTGAATTCAACAAGTTGATGGCTTGTTGAATCTCAGGTTTATAGAGAGCATGCCTTGTGAGGAGAGGTTGAGATATCTTGGGCTTTTCTCTTTGAAGCAAAGGAGGAGGAGAGGTGACGATAGAGATGTGTAAGATGGTAAGAGTCATATATAGAGTGGACAGCTAGAGACTGCAGGGCGGAAATGGCTAAATTGTGGCATAATTTGAAGGTGATTGGAGGAGTCTTAAAGATTGGAGGAAAGTATGGTTGAAGCGTTATTAGAAAAACTGGAGGACTATGGGAGGGAAGGGTTAGATTGATCTTGGAGTAGGTTAAATTGACACATCATCACAGGCTGAAGGGCCTGTACTGAGCTGTAATGTTCTATGTACAGGCAACCAGCCTTTGCATTGTGTGTCAAAACTTGAAGTAAATTATTTTTCTGCTTGGTTTTACCAAACACACAAAGGCTCTGAGCAACACATCACTTTAAAAATCTCACCTTCTGAAGCTGATTTCTGCAAGTTCTCTCCCTCTTCATCTCTCACCTCCTTCCCCTCCCCACAGGCAGAGAAAATAAAGAAGAAGAGGAACACGTTGTTTGGAACTTTCCATGTGGCACACAGCTCTTCGCTCGATGACGTAGATCACAAAATCCTGGCTGCAAAGTAAGCACTGAAGCCATGTTGCCAAGGGAACCAGAGGGGGGTTGCTCAGTTAAGCTATTACCTTCTTAGTGGCTTGATCTTTCATTATAGATGCCAGTGTTCTTCCACCCATCAGGTCAGGTTAGCTGGTTGTCAGTTCTCTGTGTTTTCTCTTTGCTTCCTTTCTTAAGTACTGGGTCATGTTTTGTAGTCTCTAGTCCGCAAGAAACCATTCCAGAATCTACACAAAGTGCTAGAGGAACTCAGAGGGCCAGGCAGCCTCTGTGGAAAAGAGTTCATCTACAAAAGTCAGGAGTTTACGTTGCAGCTTTATAAAGCTCAAGTTCAGCCACGTGTGGAATATTGCACACAGTACTGGTCACCCTATTATAGCAAGGATGTCGAGGCTTTGGAGAGGGTGCAGAAGAGGTTTGCCTGGATTAAAGGGCATGAGCTATAATGAGGGGTTGGACAAACTTGTGTTGTTTTCTCTGGAGTGGTGGAAGCCAAGGGGAGATCTGATAGAGGTTTATAAGATTATGAGAGGCATAGAGTAAGTAGGCAGGCAGTATCTGTTTCCCAGGGTTGAAATGTCTAATACCAGAGGTGATACATTTAAGGTGAGAGGGGGTAATTTCAAGGGAGTTGTGAGGGGCAAGGATTTTTACACAGGGTGCCTGGAATGTGCTGCCTGAGGTGGAGGTAGAGATAGATACGTTAGAGACTTTTAAGAGATATTTACATGAATGTGAGAAACATGGAAGGATATGGACATTGTGTAGACAGAAGGGATTAGTTTAGTTGACCATCTGATGACTAATGTAATAGGTTCACACAACATTGTGGGCTGAAGGGCCTGTTCCTGTGCTGTATTGTTCTATGTTCTGTCCACTGCCTCCTTCGTCACCTCTGAGTCGTAGATCACAATTCCTTGGAACTTATCAGTTTTCTGTCTCACTAATTTCTCTGGCATTTTATTCCTAAATTGGGGCTAGATGTAAGGGAATATTTTGGGTTCTTGGTTTCCGGGACTGAGCAACACACACAAAATACTGGAGGTGATAGCTGACAGGTTACAAGATACCTGACTGCGTCCCTACAGAGGGTTATTTGGACTGCAGGGAGGATCATTGGGGTCTCTCTTCTACCCATCCAAGAAACTAGTCAGGTGCTCTGCATACACAGGACCCTTAGCATTGTCAATGATTTCCCCCCCCCCCCATCCATTCAACAATCTCTTTGACCCCTACCATTAGGCAGGAGGTACAATAGCATTAGGACAAGAACTGTTAGGATGAGAAACAGCTTCTTCCTCCAGACCATGAGACTACTGAACTCCCTACCACCTCCCAGGTTTCATTATGTATGAAGCACCATTATAAGACCATAAGACATAGGAGCAGAATTAGGTCATCTGGCCCGTTGAGTCTGCTCCGCCATTCCATCATGGCTGATCCTTTTTTTTTCTCCTCCTCAACCCCAGTTTCTGGCCTCCTCCCCGTAACCTTTGATGCCGTGTCCAATCAGGAACCATCAATCTCTGCTTTAGATACACCCAGTGACCTGGCCTCCACAGCTGCATGTGGCAACAAATTCCACAAATTCACCATCCTATGGCTAAAGAAATTTCTCCGCATCTCTGTTTGGAAAGGGCGCCCCTCTATCCTGAGGCTGTGCCCTCTTGTCCTGGACTCTCCCACCATGGGAAACATCCTTTCCATATCTACTCTGTCTAGGCCTTTCAACATTTTAAAGGTTTCAATAAGATTCCACCTCATCCTTCTGAATTCCAGAGAGTACAGGCCCAGAGTCATTAAACATTCCTCGTATGAAACCCTTTCTTTCATTCCTGGAATCAGCATGTTATATGTTTACTTTTCAACTTCTGATGCAAGTTGCACCCTATTATTTGTTAATTTATTTGTGGTAATATTACTTTATGTGTTGTGTGTGAGTTATATATACTGGGTTGTGCACCTTTGTCCAGAGGAACGTCATGCATGTGTACAGTTGAATAATAATATATTGAACTTGAAGGGAAAGATGGGTTGGTGGAGGAGGGGGAAATGAAGCTGGGAGGTGATACGTAGAAGTGGTAAAGGGTTGAGGAGAAAGGAATGTGATAATGGACCATGGGCAAAAGTGAAGGAGGAGGGCTCCGTTCTGGCTCCTTTCTCTTTTCCTCACCAGCCCATTATCTTCTTCTCGTTCCACTCTTGGGGACAAAGTAAGAAGATGGCCGAGGCTAGGTGTGGGGGGAGGTAGGATTAGTTAGAAGCTGGGAGGTGATGGGTGAAAGAGATGAGAGGCTGAACAAGAAGGACTGTTGAGGTGGAGAACTCTGTATCTGAGGTGCTGTCAATGTTTCTGGGCTGGAATAGAAAGGTTCAGAGTTACGTCAGCGCCTGGCAGAAATATCTGGGCTTGTCCATCGTGCCTGTTGACTGAGGTATGGCATCCACAGCATCCCTTCCTCCACAGGCAGTCTCTGAGTGAGGTTACTGCTGCGCTGCGGGAGCGACTCCATCGCTGGCAACAGATCGAGGTGCTCTGCAAGTTTCAAATTGTCAACAATCCTGGCATCAGTGCTCTCCACTCGTTACTGAACATGGATCCCAGCTGGCTTGGACAGAGCAGGTCCACACCAACACATTTCATTCTGACTGATGACCTGGATGACATGGAAGAGGAGCTGGTCACCCCTGTCACACTCCAATGTAAGTAACTAGTCTCGTTAATTACCCCAGGAACTTCAGCACAGACAACCAAGCTAAAGCTCACTCAGCACCACATTCTCCATCTCGCTCGACTCTCCACAACCTTTAGGCCCATCTAGTCTGTGCCTAGTCCCATTGACCTGCCCTCTACACCCCTCCCATCCATTGAATTCCCATTGAATCTGTATCCACCACTTCCAGTGCAGATCATTCTCTAACCATCTTCCTCAACGTTAGCTTGCTCCCATTTTCCTGCATTCCCGTCAGGCAGTGAATTTGGACTAAAATATAGAACAGTGCAGGCCCTTTGGCCATGATGCTGTACTGACCTTTCAACACTTAAGATCAATCTAACCCTTCCCTTCCACATGGCCCTCCATTTTTCTGTTATCCATGTGTCTAATTAAGAGCCTCTTAAATGTCCCTAATGTATCTGCCTCTCCTATCACCCCAGGCAGCGTGTTCCATCCACCCACAATTCTGAGTAAAAATCCTATCTCTGACATACCTCTATACTTTACCCCAGTCGTCTTAAAATTATGCCCCCTCATATTAACCATGTTAATTGGAACATGATATTTGTTCCTTAGTCTGACAGTCACATTCCCCAGCGGAAGGGGTCAAGGGATGCTGCATTCATTGCTCATTTTGGAAGGGCTGGATGCATTACTCTGGGTCTGGCATTGGACCATGGTCAGGCCTGGTGTTCCTGATAAGTAGGACTGAATCATAGAACATAGAAAACCTACAGCACAATACAGGCCCTTCGGCCCACGATGCTGTGCCGGACATGTACTTACTTTAGAAATTACCTAGGGTTACCCATAGCCCTCTATTTTTCTAAGCTCCATGTACCTGTCCAGGAGTCTCTTAAAAGACCCTATCATATCCACCTCCACCACATTGCCGGCAGCCCATTCCACGCAGTCACCACTCTCTGTGTAAAATATTTACCCCTGACATCTCCTCTGTATCTATTTCCAAGCACCTTAAAACTCTTCCCTCTCATGGTAGCCATTTCAGCCCTAGAGAAAAGCCTGTACTATCCACATGATCAATACCTCTCATCATCTTGTACAGGTTCCCCCCGCTATCCGAAGGTAAAGCATTCCCGTGAAACCATTCGTAAGCCGAAATGTCGTAAAGCAAAGAAGCAATTACCATTCATTTATATGGGAAAAACTTTTGAGCATTCCCAGACCCAAAAATTAATCTACCAAATCATACCAAATAACATATAAAACCTAAAATAACACAAGCATTTAATAAAAACAGGAATTATATGATAAATACACAGCCTATATAAGGTATGTACAGTGTAGTTTCACTTACCAGAATCGGGAAGATTGAGTCAAATCGAATTGTAGAAAAAAATCAGCACGTACACGCATGTACACACCTGCCTGCACAAGGCTTCACGGTCATGGTAGTCTTTCTTGGGGTAAACACAAGTTTAAAGCGGGCGTCTTTTCTCGTAGAAGTGAAGTGTCATAAAGCGAATGTTCGGAAAGCGGGGGACACCAGTACACCTCAATCAGATCACCTCGCATCCTCCGTCGCTCCAAGGAGAAAAGGCAGAGTTCACTCAACATTTTCTCATAAGGCATGCTCCCCAATCCCAGCAATGCCCTTGTAAATCTCCTCTGCACCCTTTCTATAATTCCCACATCCTTCCTGTAGTGAGGCAACCAGAACTGAGCACAGTACTCCAAGTGGGGTCTGAGTGGACTCCTATGTAGCTGCAACATTACCTCTTGGCTCTTAAACCTAACGTTTCCTGCCTTAACCACACAGTCAGCCTGCGCAGCAGCTTTGAGTGTCCTATGGACTCGGACCTCAAGATCCCTCTGATCCTGCACACTGCCAAGAGTCTTACCATTAACACTACATTCTGTTGTCATATTTGACCTACCAAAATGAACCACCTCACACTTATCTGGGTTGAATTCCATCTGCCACTTCTCAGCCCAGTTTTGCATCCTATCAATGTCCCGCTGTAACCTCTGACAGCCCTCCAGACTATCCACAACACCTCCAACCTTTGTGTCATCAGTAAATTTATGAACCCATCCCTTCACTTCCTCATCCAAGTCGTTTATAAAAATCACGAAGAGTAAGGGTCCCAGAACAGATCTGTGAGGCACACCACTGGTCACCGACCTCCATGCAGAATATAACCCGTCTACAATCACCCTTTGCCTTCTGTGGGCAAGCCAGTTCTGGATCCACAAAGCAAGGTCCCCTTGGATCCCATGCTTCCTTACTTTCTCAACAAGCTTTGCCTGGGGTACTTTGTCAAATGCCTTGCTGAAATCCATATACACTACATCTACTGCTCAACCTTCATCAATGTGTTTACTCACATCCTCAAAAAATTCAATCCAGCACAGGGAGCCCCAACTGACTGATCATTGGTGAAATTAGTCTGTGTGGGACAGAGCTGCTGACTATTCGACTGGTCAGAGGGGGAACCGATCTGTGGGGTCAGAGGTGCTGTCTGTGTTTGACCAGTCAGAAAGGTAATCTGTCTATAGGGGACAGAGTTTGTACGGTCAGAAGGGAACCGTTTTTGGGGGGTTGAGCTGCTGACTTTCTTTGACCGGTCGAAGGAGGAACCGATCTGTGTGGGACAGAGCTGATGACTGTGCTTGTCCCGCCAGAGGGGGAACGGATCTGTTGGGGATAGAGCCACTGACCATGTTTGGCTGGTCAAAACAGGATGCGATCTGTGGCGGACCGGATGAGATATACCCCAGACTACCAGGACCGGACAATATGTACCCCAGGCTGCTGTGGAAGGCGAGGGAGGAAATTGCTGAGCCTCTGGCAATGATCTTTGCATCATCAATGGATATGGGAGAGGTTTCGGAGGATTGGAGGGTTGCAAATGTTGTTCCTTTATACAAGAAAGGGAGTAGAGATAGCCCAGGAAATTATAGACCAGTGAGTCTTACCTCACTGGTTGGCAAGTTGATGGAGAAGATCCTGAGAGGCAGGATTTATGAACATTTGGAGAAGCATAATATGATTAGGAATAGTCAGCATGGTTTTGTGAAAGGCAGGTTGTGCCTTACAACTCATATTGAATTTTTTGAGGATGTGACTAAACACATTGATGAAGGTAGAGCAGTAGATGTAGTGTATATGGATTTCAGCAAGGCATTTGATAAGGTACCCCATGCAAGGCTTATTGAGAAAGTAAGGAGGCATAGGATCCAAGGGGACATTGCTTTGTGGATCCAGAACTGGCTTGCCCACAGAAGGCAAAGACTGATTGTAGATGGGTCATATTCTGCAAGGAAGCCAGTGACTAGTTGTGTGCCTCAGGGATCTGTTCTGGGATCCTTACTCTTAGTGATTTTTAAAAATGACCTGGATGATGAAGTGGAGAGATGGGTTAGTAAATATGCTGATGACACAAAGGTTGGGGGTATTGTGGATAGTGTGGAGGGCTGTCAGAGGTTACAGCGGGACATTGATAGGATGCAAAACTGGGCTGAGAAGTGGCAGATGGAATTCAACCCAGATAAGTGTGAGGTGGTTCATTTTAGTAGGTCAAAATTGATGGCAGAATGTAGTATTAACAGTGAGTTTCTTGGTAATGTGGAGGATCAGAGGGATCTTGGGGTCCGAGTACATAGGACGCTCAAAGCTGCTGCAGCAGGTTGACTCTGTGGTTAAGAAGGCATACAGTACCTTGGTCTTCATCAACCATGAAACTGAGTTTAGGAGCCGAGAGGTGAGAGGTAACGTTGCAGCTATATAGGACCCTGGTCTGACCCCTCTTGGAGTGCTGTGCTCAGTTCTGGTCGCCTCACTACAGAAAGGATGTGGAAACTACAGAAAGGGTGCAGAAGAGATTTACAAGGATGTTGCCTGGATTGGGGAGCATGTCTTATGAGAACAGGGTGAGTGAACTCAGCCTTTTTTCCTTCGAGCAGAAGAGATTGAGAGGTGACCTGAAAGAGGTGTATAAGATGATGAAGCATTGATCGTGTGGATAGTCAGAGGCTTTTTCCCGAAGGCCGAGATGGCTAACATGAAAGGGCACAGATTTAAGCTGCTTGGAAGTAGGTACAGAGGAGATGTCAGGGGTAAATTTTTTACTCAGAGAGCGGTGAGTGTGTGGAATGGCCTGCCAGCGGTGGTGATGGAGGCAGATACGACAAGGTCTTTTAAGAGACTCCTGGACAGGTACATGGAGCTCAGAAAAATATGGGTAACCCTAGATAATTTCTAAGGTTAGGACATGTTCGGCACAGCTTTGTGGGCCAAAGGGCCTGTATTGTGCTGTAGGTTTTCTATATTTCTGTGACACAGCTACTGATTGTGTTTTACCAGTTGGAGGTGGAATCAATTGAAGGGGAATTGAGCTTTATCCACTTATTTTTTGTAGTCTTTCTGTTCCACGGCATTTGTGTTTGCATATGAGGCTGTGCTGATTGTTTTGTATATTTTCCTGTTTCTTTTCACGGATTGTCTGGGACCAGATATGGCATGGTTAATGGATCACAGAGCCACTGATCGCTCCAGGACACCCCTGGACAATCTGTCAACATGGAGTTCCACTGGTTTGAGATTACATATGTTCTGTTTCTTTGTCACCACTGACACTCACCAATCGCAGGGCATGCTGTACTGCTGTTTACCTCTTTGTTGGTAATGACTGAGCTGCCAGAATGGACAGTGTGATGAAGAGCTTCCCTTCATTCAGGCTAATGGGTCAGGCACCAACCTTTCACAACAGCTAGCTCACTCGCCAAGTCCAGACTGATCCAGTTGACCATTGCTCCTGGGCTCTAGTAGAATCTGAGTTCAGTCATTAAGAAGTCGGGAAAGGAGAAGATGACAGAGATGGAATGATTGGTAAGAGTGGAGATCAACAAAGCTGGTTGAAGAAGGTTTAATGCTATAGTGATAGGAGATTCAGTGGTTAAGAGAACAGACGTGAGGTTCTACGGACAAGTATGAGATTCCTGGAATGTATATAGTCTCCTGGATGCCAGGGACAGGGACATCTCAAATTGAGTCCTCAGCATTCTTAAGTGGGTGGGTGAGCAGCCAGAGGTTGTCGTCCATGTCAGTACAATGGGATGGTAGGAGCAGGTGACAAGGTCCTGCAAAGTGAGTTCAGGGAGTTTGATGCTAAGTTAAAGGACTGAATGTCCGGAGTTATGATCTCAGGATTGCTACCCGTGCCACGTGCTAGTGAGACCAGAACTAGGAAGACCAATCATACAGTTAAATTTGTGGCTAAGGGATTGGTGTAGGAGAGAAGACTCCAGATTTTTCAATCACTGGGCTGTCTTCTAGTCAAGATGGGACCTGTACTGAAGGGATAGTTTGCACCTGTACAGGAAGGTTTGTTAGTACTGTATGGGGGGATGGTGTTAGTTTAAACTAGAGTTGCGGGGGATGGCAACCAGTGGAGAGGTTTTGGAGAAGGTTCTTATGCCCACATACAATGTCAGCAGTGGAAAGGTAAAGGTAGGATTAATGTTCTGAGCTCCATATTTTTCAATGCAGGAAGTATTGTAGGAAATGTGGATGAGCTTTGGGCATGGATCAACATGTGAAATAATGATATCGTAGCCATTAGTGTCTCAGTTGCAGGAGGGGCTGGACTGGCAATTCAGCATTCCGGGATTCAGTTGCCTAGACATGATAGAGCAGGAGGGGTGGTATGGCAGTGCTTCGACAGGACCCACTGGAGAGATCATCAACTGAGGCTATTCTGGGGGATAGAAAGGGATGGCCACATTAATGGGAATATATTATCGACCGCCCAGTGGTCAGCAGGATTTAGAGGAGCAAATTTGTAGAGAGCTTGCACACTGTTGTAAGGAACATCAGGTTGTTACAGTAGGTGATTTTAACTTTCTGCATACTGACTGGGACTCCCATACTGTAAAAGGACTAGATGGGATAGAGTTTGTCAAATGTGTTCAAGAAAGTTTCCTTCATCAGTACATAAAGTCCCAACTAGAGAGAGTGTGATAGTAGATTTCCTGTTAGGGAGTGAGACAGGGCAGGTGTCAGAAGTTTGTGTGGTGCAACACTTTGCATCCAGTGATCACAAGGCCATTAGTTTCAAGATAATTATGCAGAAGGATAGGTCTGGTCCTTGAGTTGAGATTCTAAATTGAAGAAATTATTGAAGTTATAAAATACAGTAGTGAGGACAAATTTTGGAGTATTGTTTGCAGTTCTATTCACCACTTCATATGAGAAATATGGCTACACTGGAGACAGTGCAGACAGTGGCCGGTATGTTGCCCGAGATGGAGAACTTGGTGACACAGGACAAGACAGGATAAAGTCAGCATGGTTTCCTTCAGGGAAAACCCTGCCTGACAAACCTGTTGGAATTCTTTGAGGAGATTACAAATAGGATAGATAAAGGGATGTTGTATATTTGCACTTTCAGAAGGCCTTTGACAAGGTGCCACACATGAGGCTGCTTACCAAGTTAAGAGCCCATGGTATTACAGGAAAGTTACTAACATGGTTAGAACATTGGCTGATTGGTAGGAGGCAGCGAGTGCAAATAAAAGGATCCTTTTCTGGTTGGTTGCCAGTGACTGGTGATGTTCCGCAGGGGCTGATGTTGGGACCAGTTCTTTTTATGCTGTATATCAATGATTAAGATGATGGAATCGATGGCTTTGTTGCCAAGTTTGCAGATGATATGAAGATTAGTGGAGGGGCAGGTAGTATTGAGGAAACAGGTAAGATGCAGAAGGACAGACAGATTAGCAGAACGGGCAAAAAAGTGGCAAATGAAATACAGTGTTGGAAAATACATGGTCATGCACTTTGGTATTAGAAATAAATGTGCGGACTATTTCTAAACAGGGAGAAAGTCCAAGAATCTGAGGTGCAGAGGGACTTGGGAGTCCTTGTGCAGAACACCCTGAAGGTTAACTTGCAGGGAAGTTGGTGGTGAGGAAGGCAAATGCCACGTTAGTATTCATTTCAAGAGGTCTAGAATACAAGAGCAAGAATGTGATGCTGAGGCCTCACTTGGAGTATTTTGAGCAGTTTTAGGCCCCTTATCTTAGAAAGGATGTGCTGGCATTGGAGAGGGTCCAGAGGAGGTTCAGAAGGATGATTCCAGGAATGAAAGAGTTATCATACGAGGAATGTTTGATGACTCTGGGTCACTGGAATTCAGAAGGATGAGGGAGATCTCATTGAAATCTTCCGAATGTTGAAAGGCCTAGACAGAGTAGATATGGAAAGGAAGTTTCCCATGGTGGGAGAGTCCAGGACAAGGGGGCACATCCTCAGGATAGAGGGGCACCCTTTCAAAACAGAGATGCGGAAAAATTTCTGTAGCCCAAGGGTGGTGAATTTGTGGAATATGTTCTCACGTGCAGCTGTGGAGGCCGGGTCGTTGGGTGTATTTAAGGCAGAGATTGATAGGTTCTTGAATGGGCATGGCATCAAAGGTTATGGGAAGAAGGCCGAGAACTGGAATCGAGGAGGAGGAAAAAAAAGGATTAGCCATGATTAAATGGCGGAGCAGACTCGATGGGCCAGATGGCCTATTTCTGCTCCTATGTCTTATGGCATTATGAACTTATGTTATGGGGAGTGATTGAATAGGCTAGGCATGTTTTCCCTAGGCTGAGGGGTGGCCTAATGTAGGATTATGAGAGACATACAGTAAATACTGAATACAAGGTTTAAAGGAAGGAGCTTTAAAGAGCATTTTGAGGGGAAAGTTTTTAGTCAACAGAGTAATTGAAACCTCGAACTTGCTGCCAGACGAGGCAGTGGAATGAAGTACATTCACTGCTTTTCAGAGGCATTTTGATTGGCAGGGGCTAGGTAATGGGCTCAGTTTGGGCAAACGGTGTAGATGGGCAAGTGATGGGCCAAAGGGCCTATTGCTGCAGATTACAACTCTGTCATCATCTCGACGTTAGTTCATTTCTACTTCATAAAGTGAACACTCGGTATGTGCTGCAAAGCCCATTAGATTGCAGGTCATTCCTCAGTGAGGGTGGGTATCGAGCCAGAAGAGCTATGGGCCAGTAGGTGTCTGAGCTCAGTCACTACCTACAGGTACTGAAAGGCAGAGTCCCTCCATGCAACTGATTACCCAGCCCCTTCCAACACCCGCACCTACTTCCTCTGATCTGAAACTAACCTCCGCATCCTGGACACATCAAACCCCCTTTCAGGATCAGTCAGTTTCTCAAAGCATCACTGTATCCGCTCTGCAGGAACTCGTGAGATGAGTTCAGGAAACTGCTGCTGCATCCCGGGAACAGCACTGCTCTCAGTAATATGTGGAGTGATCACTATAGAGGCATGTGTCCAATCTGCTCTCTTCCCTTCTCCTTCAGACCTTCTCAACTCCGACTCACTCTCCCTTCCCTCTCCTTTCCATCCCACCCCCATCTCTCTCTCTGACCTCCGTTCCCTCTTCTACAACTTCCCCTCACACCCATTTCCACCTTCACCTTCCCCCCCCCCCTTCTTTCCACTCTTGTCACAAGCACGTTTGGTCAGTCCCTGAAATGCGGTTGAAGGTGTCCTTGCCACTGATCTAACTTTTTTTTGCTAACAGCTGTCCCTCCACAGCCTGCCCAGTACCACTCCTGTTGTGTGGAAGCTTTTGCACAACCATGTCTAATAATCCTTCAGCTTGCTCCTGTCATTGTTTGCACAGCGTGTTTAGGTCAATAGCAGGGAATTTGCCCCTTTGCCCAAGGTCCTGCTCGCCAAGGGCCAAGGTTGGCTTTGTTCAGCTGACAGCTCCCTGCCCCCCTCAGGCTGCGGTGAGCCACCCAGTTATCTGCTCCTGGCTGCAGCCGAGTGCCCTGCCTCACGGGCACTGGAGACTCCCAGCATTAAGTATTAACTTTGTTTGTCACATGCACAGTGAAACTTCAAAACACCACAAAACGTGCCATTTGCCTCAATGACTGGCACAGTCCAAGGGCTGTCCTGGGGACAGCCCATAATTGTCTCCATTCTTCCGGCATCAACATTGCATGCCCACAACTCACTAGCCCTAACTGGTACAATGAAACCAGAGCACTCAGAGGAAATCCATGTGGTCACGGGGAGAACATACAACTTCCTTACAGACAGCGGCTGGAATTGAACTCCGATTGCTGGCCGTGCACAGCATTACGTTGACTGCTACGCTACTTCTGCTATGCTACTGTGCCACCCTTCACACATCTCCCTTTCCTCCCTCCATATGAATGTGAATTGTTTCCTTTGTTCTAACAGCTTCTTCTCTTCTTGCAGCGTCCCTGAGTGTGCACCCATCTGTGCGCCAACGCCAGGTTGACCCCCAGCATGCTGCTGGCTCACAGAGGTTGGTAGAAGGTTTTAATGCTGGCCAGAGTGAATCTCTTCAGTGGAGCAACAGGGCATCTCTCCGCCGTATGCAAAGCCTTTCCTATGTGTGTCCCTGTTCTGATGTGTTTGGACCTACCTTATCCTCCTCCTGCACTCACTCCTGCTTCCATCACCTCTCCCACTATCCTTCGCTGGAAACCATTCATGACCTCCCCCCTCCTGATGTCACCGCTGGAATCCGTGTGCGAACTCGGAGTCATGGGTACTGCTCGTTTCCTTTTCTTCCTGCCTGCCTGGCTTGCTCTGACCTTCAGCTGCTGTTTAAGATCTCTGATGGTGTGTGTGTGTGTGTGTGTGTGTGTGTCTGTCTGTCTGTCTGTCTGTGTGACTGTGTGACTGTGTCTTTTCACTGTTCACTCACAGAATGTGGGCATTGTCGGTAAAGCCAGCTTATTGTTTGATTGCCGGTGGACTGAGATCAGTGGAAGATCCTTGTGTGCCATGCAAGTCAAGTTTAAAAGAAAGCATGCAGACCAGATGAGGGAGAATCCCAAACACGAGGTTCTGCAGAAGCTGGAAATCCAGAGTGACACACACAAAATGCTGGAAGAACTCAGCAGGTCAGACAGCATCAATAGGAACATCTACAGTCGATGTTTCGGGCCGAGACCCTTCATCGGGCCTAGTCCTGACAAAGGGTCTCAGCCCAAAATATCAACTGTTCTCCCTATAGATGCTGCCTGGCCTGCTGCGTTCCACTAGCATTTTGTGTGTGTTGCTTGAATCTCCAGCATCTGCAGATTTCCTCGTGTTTGTGTTCAAGAATGTTAAGTCGTTTGGTCTTCAAGACAGGGTAGTAAATTGGTTTAGACACTGGCTTGGCAGGAGAAGCCAGAGAGTGGTGGTAGATGGTTACCTCTGATGTGGAGCCTGTGACTAGTGGTGTCGGTGCTGGGTCTGTTGTTGTTTGTGATCAGGATGATGTGTGGGAAACTGGATCAGCAGATTTGTGGGTGACCGAGATTGGAGGTCTAGTGGAGAGGTAGGAAGAATACCAAAGCTTGCAGTGGGATCTGAGGCAGCTGAAAAGATGGCAGATGGAACCTAATGCAGACAAGTGTGATGTGTTGCACTTTGGGAGGACCAGCCAGGGTAGGGCAGTGCATGGTGAGGGGTGGGGCATTGAGGACTGCATTAGAACAGAGGGATCTGGGAATATAGATCTACAATTCCTTGAACACAGCGTCACAGGTAGAGGGGATTGTAAAGAAAGCTTTTGCCACATCGGCCTTCATAAATCAAAGTATTGAGTACAGGAGACGGGATGTTATGTTGAACTTGTACAATACATTAGTGAGTTCAAATGTGGAGTATTGTGTGCAATTCTGGTCACCTTCCTACAGGAAACTTTTCAGTAAGATTTAAAGAGCACGGAGAAAACTTATCATCATGTTGCCGGGACTTAAGGACCTGAGTTATTGGGAAAGATTGGGTATCTTAGGACTGTATTCCCTAGAACATGGAATATTGAGGGGAGATTTGGTAGAGATTCTGAGGGGTATGGGTAGCGTGGATGCAAGTAGGCTGTTTCCACTGAGATTAGAGGAGTTGAGGTTGAAAGATGAAATGTTTTAAGTGGGATATGAGAGGCTAATTTCTTCAGTCAGAGGAGGGGTGGATGCTGATCACTACTTGTGAGGTCGTGCCTGATTGATGTCTAGGTTGTGCTGTATGGACAGGAGTCATGAATGGGGTTGAACATCGTCCAACCTTCAGGAAGCAAACAGCCTCAGTGCATATCCTTTATGAAGCTGCTGAAGATTGGTGTGTGTCTGTTTCTATGCGTATATTTGCACAGGGGACCATCTGTTAAGACCAGAGGGACTCAGCAGGTCAGTCAGCGTCAGTGCAGGGAAATGGACAGTCTCGATCTGAAACGTCGATGGTTCATTTCCCTCCATGTTGCTGCCTGACCTGTGGATTCACTCCTGTAGTTTGGCTTTCAGCTATCTCTTATTCTGGGTATTCCAGGGCTTGTGAGTGTTTGCATCTCTGTATGTATTTGAGTACGTTTGTTATTGACTGGAGTGATTACATTGCTGTTTCTGGATGTTTGGGTGTTATCCAGTCTTGTGGTGGAGTTGGAGTTGGAAATCTTACACAGTTTAGTGTGCACTGGCTGCTGTGTGATTTTGGTTTTATTGTGTGCCTACCCTTGCCATTTTACTCATCTCTAACTCCATTCAATTTCTTACTATTTCCTCTTTCCCTGTCCCTGCTTCAATTAGCCTGGAGACCACAGGATGAGCCCTGGGAGATGGCAGCCATGACTGGGAGAATGTGCATGTGTGTGTAATACCAGCGAGGGTCAGGCCGGGCTCTGAGTCTCCAGAGGCTGTGTGACGTTGTGTCAGCTGGCAGCATAGCAGTTAGTGCGACACTGTTACAGCTCAATAGAGTTTGTACGTTCTCCCAGTGAGCACGTGGGTTTCCTCCCACGGTCCAAAGACGTACCAGTTAGTAGGTTAATTGGTGATTGTAAACTGCCCTGTGATTAGGATGGGGTTAAATAGGTGGGGTGCTGGGTGGTGCAGCACTTCCTCTCTAAACAAAATAAAATAAAAATATTCATTCTCACTCTTTCAATACTGCCCTGTTGCCCCGCCTGATCCTTCTGCATTGAGTGGGTAGGTTCCTGGGCATCTGCTCCTGCACTAATCGCTGTTGCTGCTGGATCTTGAGTCGTCTCACCGGTGAGCCCTGCCTCTGCCACTCTCACCAGGAGCTGATAGTTTCACTTTTCACCTCCTCGTGTCACTCTTTGCCCTCCGGCCTCTCCCTTCATGCTGTTCGCCCCCTTCTGGCTTCCTGTGGCCCTCTCTCGTCTGTTTCACAGTCTTCACTTTGCTTTCCACATTTCTCTGCTGCTTCCTCCCCCCCCAAGGGGAGTTTCTTCACTCAGCTGCCAACGGAACTGGTGGATGCAGGTTTGATTTCAACATTTAAGATCAATTTGGATAAGTACGAGGATGGGTGCCGGTGATGAACTAGGCACATTAACTGAGTGAGCAGAGGGTCACACCAGGCTCTCACTCCCAAGTTCCCAGCTCTCTCCCAGAGATTTATTTCCCAGTTCACCACCTCGGGCTGTTCTCCACCCATCGAACACTACAGCACAGAAACAAGCCCTTCGGTCCATATGATCCACTCTGCCTAGTCTCACCAAACCATAGTCCCCCATATCCCTCCAATCCATGTACTATCCAAATTTCACTTAACTGTTGACATTTAACCCATATCCACCATCTCATTCAACACTCTCACCACCCTCTGAGTGAAGAAGTTCCCCCCATGTTGCCCTTAAACATTTCACCTTTCACCCTTAACCCATGACCTCTAGTTCTAGTCTCACCCAACCTCAGAGAAAAAAGTCTGCTTGCACTTACCTTACCTAAACCCCTAATAATTTTGTTTACCTTTATCAAATCGCACCTTAATCTTCCAAGCTCCAGGAAATAAATTCCTAACCTTAGGTCCTCAAGTCCTGGCAATATCCTTGTAAATTTTCTCTGTACTCCTTGAATCTTATTGATATTTTTCCTGTAGATAGTTGCCCAGAACTGCACACAATAGTCCATATTTGGGATCAATAATATCTTATACAACTTCAACATAACATCTCATCTCCTATACACAATACTCTGATTTATGGTCAATGTGTTATGACCGTATCTACCTGTGACTATTCTCAAGGAGTATGGAACTGTATTCCTAGATCCCTAGGTTGTACCACATTCCTCAGTGCCCTACTGTCCTATCTTGGTTTGCCCTCCCAAAGTGCGACAGGTAAATTCCATTTGCGGCTTCCTGCTGGAGGCCACTGGTTCCTATCAGGAGTTCTGCCTAAGGTAAATCCCCTCTGCCCGACAGCCATTGTCTGCTCCCTGAGTGGAACCAGCACTTTGAGTCTGCTCTGCCATTCCATCATGACTGGTTTACGTTCCCTCTCAATACCACTCTCTTGCTTTCTCCCCATAACTCTTGACACTCTGACTAACCAAAAACCTATCAACCTCCACTTTAAATGTTCCCAAAACTTGGGCTCCACTGCTGTCTGTGGTAATGAATGCCACCTTTTGGCTGAAGAAATTCCTTCTCATCTTTGTTCTGAGAGTGTGCCCTTGGTCCTAACTCCCCCACTATAGGAAACATCCTCTCCCCATTCACTCTTGTCTAGGACTTTCAACATTTGATATGCTTCACTGAGATTCCCCTTCATTCTTCTAACCTCCAACGAGGTAGCCATGTTCTCCCTGATCAGTGAGGCTGAGCCTGGCCTTGCCCCCAGGCTGATGGCGTGGGGTCCTGCGACCTCCAGTGGCTTTGTGTGGGGAGTCACCAAATAACAGTGAATACAGTCGCCTGAGCAAGGTTTACTGCAGCATTCCCCACTGAACCTCCGACCCACGAGACGTCGCTTGTCACAAGTCAGCCGAGTTTCAGTGTGGATTTGTGCATTAAGGAGGGTTGGGATTAATATGTCCCAAGCAAGGAAGAGGTTCTTCAAAGAAACAACTTGGCATTCATTCATAATCTCAAAGTAAGAATTGTAAGGATTTGAGGATTTGTTGTAAGGAGATTGAGGAATTTGTGTTTCAGAATAAAGACACGTGACTATCTGTGCCTGAGAGAGAGGGAGCATGTCCTCTCTGCTCGGTAAGTGGTCTGTGTCAGACTCCCCAAGGTGTGAAGTCACTTTCTTCACACACCCTCCAGTCAGCTAACGTTGTAGCTGAGAGTAAAAGCTGTTGCTTCCTGAAGCATGGCCTCTGGCCGGATTGACGTCCTGTGCCACAGTCCTGATGGATGGTCGGTGGTCAGACAGTTGGCCTCTGCTCTGTGCTGACCATCTCATTTGTGTCGTCATGGGAGATGCACCCTCCCATTCTCCTCCCACAGGGACTTAAACCATTCCGCTTACGGGTGTTAATTAGCATCGTGGCATGAAAGGTGATGTGTGTGGGCCTAATGCACCCTCCCATTCTCTTCCCACAGGGATTTAAACCATTCCGATTCAGAGTCTTCCATTTCTCAGTGCAGTGATCTGCAGCGCCTTCCTGCTTCGTCGGGCTCTCCAGGCAGCCTGCCACACAGCTCCGGGTCACGGTCAATGCTGTCCAAGCCTTCCTGCCTGCTGAAACTGACGGAGGAGATCGCCCCTTCACCGAGCACGGCCTTGGACTTAAATACCCCCAGCCCGAATGGCAGCAGCAAGCAGGGTGACTCACTCAGCAGCATGTACTCCGAGGGCATCTCGGACAGTCCCGTGGGCAGCCGGCCGCCCTACTCCGGCCGAGGTCTGGAGAAGTCAGCCAGCCTGGGTGAGATCCACCGGGGGACCGAGGGGTCGGCCATCAGCCCGTCCGAGTCATCGCGCTCCCTCAGCCCCAGCTCCACTGAGCCTGAGGCCCCGGCTGCCGACGGCAGGAACGGAGCCAAGATCACCAAGATCCCGCAGCTGGCCTCCAGAAAATCCCCGATGGAGGAGGACAGTACATCGACCGGCGAGGAAACGGAGCCCAACCCCGGCAAGAAGAAGCCCGGCTTCAAACTCTTCAAGAAGAAGAACAAATAGACCAGGACGGGCGGGGAAGGCGTGGTGAGCCAGCCGAATCTGAACTGGGAGAGGCCCCACCCAGGCCCTGGCCAAAGTGATTTGTTAGCGGCCTCTGTTCCCAGGGAGTGGATTTTATTTAATCTTATTTATTTTACAGACTGGTGTTCCTATTCCGGTGGCTAGAGCAGTGAGGGCTTCGTGCTGTGTGGGCCCTCCCACCCTCTCCCCAATCTTGCTGCATGCAGTGCTAGTGTCCATCCCCTCCGCGCCCCCAAAGCCTGAGCTGCATCAGACCAGTAATGCACGTGCAAGCTTCCGCAAAAAAACAAAAGCAAAAAACACCCCTCTGGGAGCTTTGACTAACATTTGAAGATGAGTAACCAAGGGAGAAGCGTTTCAGACTAGCCTGGCAGCTTGCTTACCTGTCCTCCGTGGGACATGCCGGTTGGGGGGGTGATCTGCCCTACTCAATCCTCAGCTTTGTTCACTGAAGTTGCAGATTGATGAGCAGTGCTGGAGGCTGCAAAACCCCCATGCTCATACCTCCTCAGGCTGTACTGAATCCAGATCAAGGGTAGGACCCATTGGCTCACCCAGCCATCACCATGTATAATACACACTGTCACTCCCTCACCCTCACTCCCACACTCTCACCCTCACTCCTACACTGTCACTCCCTCACCTCACTCCCACACTCTCACCCTCACTCCCACACTGCATCACTCCTGCACTGTCACTCCCTCACCCTCACTCCCACACTCTCACCCTCACTCCTACACTGTCACTCCCTCACCCTCACTCCCACACTCTCACCCTCACTCCCACACTGCATCACTCCTGCACTGTCACTCCCTCACCCTCACTCCCACACTCTCACCCTCACTCCCACACTGTCACTCCCTCACCTCACTCCCACACTCTCACCCTCACTCCCACACTGTCACTCCCTCACCCTCACTCCCACACTCTTACCCTCACTCCTGCACTGTCACTCCCTCACCCTCACTCCCACACTCTCACCCTCACTCCCACACTGTCACTCCCTCACCTCACTCCCACACTCTCACCCTCACTCCTACACTGTCACTCCCTCACCCTCACTCCCACACTCTCACCCTCACTCCCACACTGTCACTCCCTCACCTCACTCCCACACTCTCACCCTCACTCCCACACTGCATCACTCCTGCACTGTCACTCCCTCACCCTCACTCCCACACTGTCACTCCCTCACCTCACTCCCCACACTGTCACTCCCTCACCTCACTCCCACACTCTCACCCTCCCTCCTACACTGTCACTCCCTCACCTCACTCCCACACTCTCACCCTCACTCCCACACTGTCACTCCCTCACCTCACTCCCACACTCTCACCCTCACTCCCACACTGCATCACTCCTGCACTGTCACTCCCTCACCCTCACTCCCACACTGTCACTCCCTCACCTCACTCCCCACACTGTCACTCCCTCACCTCACTCCCACACTCTCACCCTCCCTCCTACACTGTCACTCCCTCACCTCACTCCCACACTCTCACCCTCACTCCCACACTGCATCACTCCTGCACTGTCACTCCCTTACCCTCACTCCCACACTGCCACTCCTGCACTATCACTCCCTCACCCTCACTCCCACACTGTCACTCCCTCACCTCACTCCCACACTCTCACCCTCACTCCTGCACTGTCACTCCCTTACCCCCCGCACTACCACTTCCTCACCCTCACTCCCCACACTGTCACTCCCTCACCCCCTCACCCTCACTCCCACACTCTCACCCTCACTCCCACACTGCCACTCCTGTACTGTCACTCCCTCACCCCCCGCACTACCACTTCCTCACCCTCACTCCCTGCACCATCACTTCCTCACCCTCACTTCCCGCACTCACTTCCTCACCTCACTCCCAAACTCTCACCCTCACTCCCACACTGCATCACTCCTGCACTGTCACTCCCTCACCCCCTCACCCTCACTCCCACACTGCCACTCCTGCACTATCACTCCATCACCCTCACTCTCTGCACTGTCACTCCCTCACCCCCCGCACTACCACTTCCTCACCCTCACTCCCCGCACTGTCACTCCCTCACCCTCACTCCCACACTGTCACTCCCTCACCTCACTCCCACACTCTCACCCTCACTCCCACACTGCATCACTCCTGCACTGTCACTCCCTCACCCCCCGCACTACCACTTCCTCACCCTCACTCCCCGCACTGTCACTCCCTCACCCTCACTCCCCACACTGTCACTCCCTCACCCTCACTCCCCACACTGCCACTCCCTCACCCTCCGCACTACCACTTCCTCACCCTCACTCCCCGCTCTGTCACTCCCTCACCCTCACTCCCCGCACTGTCACTCCCTCACCCTCACTTCCTGCACTGTCACTTCCTCACCCTCACTCCCCGCACTGTCACTCCCTCACCCTCACTCCCCGCACTGTCACTCCCTCACCCTCACTTTCCGCACTGTCACTCCCTCACCCCCCGCACTACCACTTCCTCACCCTCACTCCCCGCACTGTCACTCCCTCACCCTCACTCCCCACACTGTCACTCCCTCACCCTCACTCCCCACACTGCCACTCCCTCACCCTCCGCACTACCACTTCCTCACCCTCACTCCCCGCACTGTCACTCCCTCACCCTCACTTCCTGCACTGTCACTTCCTCACCCTCACTCCCCGCACTGTCACTCCCTCACCCTCACTCCCCGCACTGTCACTCCCTCACCCTCACTTCCCGCACTGTCACTCCCTCACCCCCTGCACTACCACTTCCTCACCCTCACTCCCCGCACTGTCACTCCCTCACCCTCACTCCCCGCACTGTCACTCCCTCACCCCCCGCACTACCACTTCCTCACCCTCACTCCCCACACTGTCACTCCCTCACCCTCACTATTAATCTCTCTCTAAACCCTCACTATACAGTGTTATTCCCTCTTTAACAGCTTGCTCCACGGTGTTAATCTCTCTTTATCACTCAGTGCACAGTGTTATTCCCTCTCTAACCCCTCGCTCCAGTGTTCATCTCTAACCCCTTGCTCCAGTGTTAATCTCTCTTTAACCCCTCGCTCGTGTTAATCTCTCTTTAACCCCTCGCTCCAGTGTTAATCTCTCTCTAAGCGCTCCAGTGTTAATCTCTCTTTAACCCCTTGCTCCAGTGTTAATCTTTCTCTAACCCCTCGCTCCAGTGTTAATCTCTCTCTAACCCCTCGCTCCAGTGTTAATCTCTCTTTAACCCCTTGCTCCAGTGTTAATCTTTCTCTAACCCCTCGCTCCAGTGTTAATCTCTCTTTAACCCCTTGCTCCAGTGTTAATCTTTCTCTAACCCCTCGCTCCAGTGTTAATCTCTCTCTAACCCCTTGCTCCAGTGTTAATCTCTCTTTAACCCCTCGCTCGAGTGTTAATCTCTCTCTAACCCCTCGCTCCAGTGTTAATCTCTCTTTAACCCCTTGCTCCAGTGTTAATCTTTCTCTAACCCCTCGCTCCAGTGTTAATCTCTCTTTAACCCCTTGCTCCAGTGTTAATCTTTCTCTAACCCCTCGCTCCAGTGTTAATCTCTCTCTAACCCCTTGCTCCAGTGTTAATCTCTCTTTAACCCCTCGCTCGAGTGTTAATCTCTCTCTAACCCCTCGCTCCAGTGTTAATCTCTCTCTAACCCCTCGCTCCAGTGTTAATCTCTCTCTAACCCCTCGCTCCAGTGTTAATCTCTCTCTAACCCCTCGCTCCAGTGTTAATCTCTCTCTAACCCCTCGCTCCAGTGTTAATCTCTCTTTAACCCCTCGCTCCAGTGTTAATCTCTCTTTAACCCCTCGCTTCAGTGTTAATCTCTCTAACTCTTCGCTCCACAGTGTTATTCCCTCTCTAAACCCTTTCTCCACAGCATTATTCCCTCTCTGACCCCTCACTTGACAGTGTTATTCCCTCTCTGGCCCCTCACTTGACAGTGTTATTCCCTCTCTGACCCCTCACTTGACAGTGTTATTCCCTCTCTAACCCCTCGCTCCACAGCATTATTCCCTCGCTAACCCTTTACTCCACGGCATTACTCTCACTCTGCCCTCTCTACTTCTAACCCTGCTCATCAGCCACTGCCAGTGTTGATTTTGGATTCACTCGGCTGTACCTGGGCTAACGTACGCCATGCCTGCACTCCTTCACACTCTCCCCTGGGGTTACTCTGTCCTTGTGCTTGAAAGATTTACTGATCTAATTTTGAAGCCTCTGCCAATAACCGGACTATTTGGAATGTGGGTATTTGTATCCTGGTAACATGAGTGACCCGGGGTGCGAGTTCTCCATGGGACCCTGAGCCCCGCCCCGGGTCAGATCCACCTTTGCTCTGGATTAATTGCGAGCTGCCTGATACGGGGCCCTGACGGCTCCCAAACGTTGTCGCTGACCTGACGTTGCATTTGAAGGGCTACGAGCTGAGAGCTGGTGTGTGTGAGTCTGTTTTCCTCCCTGCCTGCAGTGTCCCTGCCCTCGTCCATGGTGCATGTGTGATTCGAAACATTCAGTGTAGCGTGGCTGCTGTCAGGAAGCCTTCTGTTCTGGGCCAGGCGTGGTGACCCCTGCCGCCTCAGCGGTGACTGAATCTCACTCCAAGCTCTCGAGACACACTTCGAGATGAATGGATCTTCAGTGCGAGGCCGGCTTCTGAATGGAGGGGCAGAGAAGTGGGATAGTCTGCCAACAGATCGGACTGCACAGAACTCGAACCGGGAATCCCGCGCCTGTGCGTACCCAGGGCTCTGCTAATGCACCTTAAGCATTTCGATATGTGTTGTGTGGTTTCCTGAGTGTTTGTGCAGCATGTTTTCTGGGCAGCTCCAGTACTGTGGCCAGTCGCGGTCATGAGGAGAGCTGCTGGTGCTTTACACGTACCAACCCTGTTAAACGTCTTTTCTTTGTAACGGGTGGTTGGGGGTCACTGGTCGGGCTCTGTGGGGGCGGTGCGTTGCTTCCTGTTGTCGTTGCATGCCGAGATGCTGTGTGTATAGACTGCATGCTGAGAGGATCCTACCCGCTCCTTAATCCAGACCGGGGGCTCCCGACTGCCGTGTCCAGCCCTACCGCCCCACCTCACCTGCCCCAGGAGCAAGCCAGGGTTACTCAGAGGGGAGCATGGGTTTAACGGTGTTTGCCACCACATGACCAAAGACCAGCCCTCCCAGTGGCAGAGTAGCACCCTCAGTTTCTTCATCCCTCCCTTCCTCCCACCCACCAGTCAGGACACTTCTCGTGTGACTGTCCGAATCCTCCTCCCCCCCCCCCCCCAGTTCCTGCTGACCACCACTGGGTTCCCTTTCCCCACACCTGACCTCCCTCTGTCTCTGAACCCTCCTGGTACAGACCCTCCCTCACTGTGTTGTAGGCTGTTTCCTGGCCCTCTTCTGCCTGTGTGTGTGTGCGTGCATGTGCGTGTGCGTGTTCTCGTGAAGTTAAAGCAACCTGTGTGGGCACCTGCCTGCAATGTTCCTCTCCTGTGTGAGAGAGTGAGTGTGTGTATGAGTGTGTGTGAGTGTGTATGTATGTGTGTGCGTGTGTGCTCTCGTGAAGTTAAAGCAACCTGTGTGGGCACCTCCCTGCCAGTCCGCAGCCTGCCCGCGGTGTACCTCTCCTGTGTGTGGCATGCCCAGGAGCCGGGAACCCTTCACTGATGCTGTGTGTAATTTTCTAGACAAATGAAATAATTGCCTTCTCAACTTTCAACTGCTCCATCTCATTCTTTTTTTTAAAGAGAAACATCTTTATTGAACAATGGCAAATGATAATTACTGGTCAGCATACCGTGTCCACATAAACTCTGTGCAATACCAGCCCAGTTATCACAGCAGACGATGGAGACGTCCCCACACCCCATACCTCTGACACCCAGTACGGTTTCCACCCCTCAATAATGTCTGTGTTTATTTACTGTTCAAGGGAGTAATGAGATGATGGGTCTGACCCCGGGAGTGTGTGATGGGACGGTGTGGAGGGAGATTCACTCTGTGCCTGACCCCGGGAGTGTGTGATGGGACGGTGTGGAGGGAGATTCACTCTGTGCCTGACCCCGGGAGTGTGTGATGGGACGGTGTGGAGGGAGATTCACTCCGTGTCTAACCCTGGAAGTGTGTGATGGGACAGTGTGGAGGGAGATTCACTCTGTGTCTGACCCCGGGAGTGTGTGATGGGATGGTGTAGAGGGAGATTAACTCTGTATCTGACCCTTTTTTTTACAAAATTCCTTTATTATAAATATTGGTGCAATACAATATATACAAAAGTGACTAACACAATTACTTCACTATAAATAGACAATATACATTAAACCAAAATGTTCCCATCTCTATCAATGATGGCATTTACACCCCGCGGAGCCCAACGGTCCCAGAACACCTCTAAGGTCACCGTGGACTGCACGTGTTCTTTTTCAATATTCACCCGATCACGAACGTACCCCCTAAACATTGCAGGCAGTCTTCCCGGGGAGATCCTCCCGCCACCCGTTTCCAAGACCCACGGATGGCTGATTTCGCCAGCCCCAGGAACAGGTTAACAAGGACATTCTCACCCCTCCGTGACCCCTCCTTACTGGATGACCATATATAAATAGGGTGGGGCTAAAGTGCAACCAGAAGGCGAGAAGCAGCCCACGCAAATACGCAAAGAGAGGCTGCAACCTCGCACACTCCAGGTACGTGTGGTACACGGTCTCCTCCAGCCCGCAGAAGTGACATGCAGGTGGGAGATCCATGTAGAAACTAAAGAACTTATTGCAGGGCACCGCTCTATGCAGCACCCTCCAGGCGAGATCCCCCAGGTGCATGGGAAGAACCCCCTCGTAAAGGGACTTCCAGTGGGGACTCTCCTCACCTCTGGGTGGAAAGACCGACCGCCATGGCATGTCGGGACGGTGGACAAGGGCAAGGAAGTGGAGGGTGTGGAGCAGCAGCCCATACAGATACCTCCTACTTGCATCCCTGAATGGGACGGTGAGTATCGATGAGAGACGGCTCAAGTTGTGTGGACTCGACTCTCGGATAAGATTGTGGGGTCCGGGCCCAACAAGCAGCTCAGCCTGAGTCGGTCCACGCACCTGAGACGCACCGACACCCACTGAGGTAGGGCAAGGGTCGACCAGGGCTCTGCCCTCTGCCAGAGGAGGGGATTCCCGGCCTGAGGCAACCATGTTCCAGACTCTCAGTAGGTCCTGATAGAAGCCGGGCAGACTCCGCAAAGCAGCACGGCTGACGCCCACCGGTGGCCTGTATCTGACCCTGGCTGTGTGTGATACGATAGCGGATAGGGAGCTTCACTGTGACTTTGTGATGGGACAGTGTGGAGCAAGCTTCACTGCCTGACCATAAGACCCAGAAGAAGAATGAGGCATTTCAGCAAACCAATTCTGCTCTGTCATCCCATCGCATCTGATCTATTATCTTTAACCCATTAATCACGAACCTGTCAACTTCTACTTTAAATATACCCAATGACTTAGCCTCCACAGCCAACTGTGGCAATAAATGACACAGATTCACCACTCCCTAGCTAAATAGGCACCTTCGCTCCTTCTCCTGTCAGTAGGAACAGTTCCACCGGGCTCAGTAGCTAAGCCACACGAGAAGGCCAGGATTTGGACTTGGTGGTCAGAGGCTATTTGAGGCACAGGCCGTGAGGAGCACTTGTAGGTATTGGGAGCTTGTCCCCACTACCACTCCTCGGCTCGACAACCTTGGAACCACTGGTCGCTGGCAAACAACCAGAAAACACCCCCTTTATTCCCACTCTTTGCCTCCTGCTAGCCAATCCTCTAAACATCATGGTATCTTTCTTGTAATACCGAGCTTTTGTTCAGCAGCCTCGTGTGGCACCTTGTCAATGCATTTTGAAAGTCCAAATATGTAACATCCACTGATTCTCCTTTGTCTAGTTATTTCCTCAAAGAATTCCAACAGATTTGTCAGTAAGATTTTCCCTTGGCCTATTTTATCATGTGCCTCCAAGTACCCTGGAGATTCCTCCTTAATAATGAACTCCAATGTCTCGCCAACCACTGAAGTCAGACTAACTGCCTATAATCTCCTTTTTTGTGCCTCCCTCCTTGAAGAGTGGAGTGACTTTTGCAATTTTCCAATCCTCTGGAACTGTGCCAAAATCTAGTGATTCTTGAAAGATCATTACTAATGCCTCCACAATCTCTTCAGCCACCTCTTTCAGAAGCCTGGTGTGCAGTCTATCAGATCCAGGTGACTTATGTACCTTCAGAGTTTTCAGCTTCTCAAGCACCTTCTCCTTCGTGATCGCAACTATGTTCACCTGTGTCATCGGACACACAAACTTCCAGCACACTGCTTGTATCGTTCACAGTGAAGACTGATGTAAAATACTTACTAAATGACCACAGGAATGTGTGATGGGACGGTGTGGAGGGAGATTCACTCTGAGTCTGACCCCGGGAGTGTGTGATGGGACGGTGTGGAGGGAGATTCACTCTGTGTCTGACCCTGGGAGTGTGTGGTGGGACGGTGTGGAGGGAGATTCACTCTGTGTCTGACCCCGGGAGTGTGTGATGGGACGGTGTGGAGGGAGATTCACTCTGTGTCTCACTCTGGGAGTGTGTGATGGGACGGTGTGGAGGGAGATTCACTCTGTGTCGGACCCTGGGAGTGTGTGGTGGGACGGTGTGGAGGGAGAGTCACTCTGTGTCTGACCCCGGGAGAGTGTGATGGGACAGTGTGGAGGGAGATTCACTCTGTGTCTGACCCCGGGTGTGTATGATGGGACGGTGTGGAGGGAGATTCACTCTGTGTCTGACCCCGGGAGTGTGTGATGAGTCCGTGTGGAGGGAGATTCACTCTGTGTCTGATCCCGGGAGTGTGTGATGGGACGGTGTGGAGGGAGATTCACTCTGAGTCTGACCACGGGAGTGTGTGATGGGACGGTGTGGAGGGAGATTCACTCTGTGTCTGACCCCGGGAGTGTGTGATGGGACGGTGTGGAGGGAACTTCACTCTGTGTCTGACCCTGGGAGTGTGTGATGGGACAATGTGGAGGGAACTTCACTCTGTGTCTGACCCCGGGAGTGTGCGATGGGACGGTGTGGAGGGAGATTCACTCTGAGTCTGACCACGGGAGTGTGTGATGGGACGGTGTGGAGGGAGATTCACTCTGTGTCTGACCCTGGGAGTGTGTGATGGGACGCTGTGGAGGGAGATTCACTCTGTGTCTGACCCCGGGAGTGTGTGATGGGACGGTGTGGAGGGAACTTCACTCTGTGTCTGACCCTGGGAGTGTGTGATGGGACAATGTGGAGGGAACTTCACTCTGTGTCTGACCACGGGTGTGTGTGATGGGACGGTGTGGAGGGGATTCACTTTGTGTCTGACCCTGGGAGTGTGTGATGGGACGGTGTGGAGGGAGATTCACTCTGTGTCTGACCCCGGGAGTGTGTGATGGGACAGTGTGGAGGGAGATTCACTCTGTGTCTGACTCCAGGAGTGTGTGATGGGACGGTGTGGGGGGAGATTCACTCTGTGTCTGACTCCAGGAGTGTGTGATGGGACGGTGTGGAGCAAGATTCACTCTGTATCTGACCCCGGGAGTGTGTGATGGGACGGTGTGGGGGGAGATTCACTCTGTGCCTGACCCCGGGAGTGTGTGATGGGACGGTGTGGAGGGAGATTCACTCTGTGCCTGACCCCGGGAGTGTGTGATGGGACGGTGCGGAGGGAGATTCACTCTGTGTCTGACCCCGGGAGTGTGTGATGGGACAGTGTGGAGGGAGATTCACTCTGTGTCTGACCCCGGGAGTGTGTGATGGGACAGTGTGGAGGGAGATTCACTCTGTGTCTGACTCCAGGAGTGTGTGATGGGACGGTGTGGAGCGAGATTCACTCTGTATCTGACCCCGGGAGTGTGTGATGGGACGGTGTGGGGGGAGATTCACTCTGTGCCTGACCCCGGGAGCGTGTGATGGGACGGTGTGGAGGGAGATTCACTCTGTCTCTGACCCCGGGAGCGTGTGATGGGACGGTGTAAATGACAACAATGGATGTACAGGGTCTGTGTGTGAGTGGTGCATGTAGACTGAGAACCATTTCCCTTGTGTAGAGTCTTGCTGCTCACTGACAGGAGGATTTGTGTGGGCTTTGGATGGGGCCCAGAGAGTCACAGCCCTTCTTGGTCCCTTTTTCCATCTGTTTGTCAAATGCGTCCTTTAGATGCATTGGAATGGTCAAATGTCTAACCCTGGGGAGCATAAGGACCATAGAATACAGACCAGTACAACTCTTTGGTTCATGATGATCAGCCAAACTTGTATCCTACTCCAAGATCAGCCTGACATCCTTCCACATAACCCTCCATTTTATTTTCATCCATCTGCCTTAGAGTCTCTTAAATGTCTCTCTGAGTGAAACATCCCCCCCTATACTCAATCAGCTAAAACGGATGTCCTCTGGTATTAGCCATTTCCGACCTGGGGAAAAGGCCATCTGCTCCATGCCTGTTCACATCGTGTACTCTATCAAGTCATCGCTCATCCTCCATTCCAAAAATAAAAGCGCTAGCTTACTTAACCTCTCCTCATAAGACATACTGTCTATTCCAGGCAGCATCCTGGTAAGTCTTCTCTGCGCCCTCTCTAAACCTTCCACATTCTTCCTGTAGTGAGGCGGCCAGAACGGAACACAATATTCCAAGTGTGTTCTGACCAGAGTTTCTGCAACATTACCTCCCAACTAATGAAGGCCAACACACCTACGATTTCTGAACTACACAACCAACTTGTGCTGCAACTTTGAGGAATCAATTGACGTGGACATCTGAGGTGGGATCTGTTCCTCCTGTCATTAAATATACATCTGTCACTAACCCTGCAGTCCAGGAAGGATGGAGAAATGTGGTTTTTGCCTCGGGAGGGTAAGGGCCGGAGGTGGTGGGAAGGGGGAGGTTGTTGCCTCCTCCTACCGTCTCCCTCACTGTCGAGGAAAGAAAATATTTGTAAAATGGAGTAAAAGCAACCTAAGATTCCTCAACTTCTGTACAAATCATTACGCCTTTCTAACAGCAATGCATGGAAGCAATAAACAGTTCAACGAAAAGCGGCGAGTTCTCTCGGTCACGGTCCAAGCCTGCCACCTAGCGTCCGCTCTCTGCTCGCACAGCCCAGCGCTCTCCGCAAATTATATACAATATCCCACAAAAGGATTTGTTCGAGTGTGTGTGTGTGACAGAGAGAACATCCTGATTGGTCGCTCTCTGTGCTAAGTAGACCTATCAGTTTTCTCTGTGGGCGGGCTTTATAGTCGATCTCTCTCTCTCTCTCTCTCTCTCTCTCTCTCTCTCTCTCTCTCTCTCTCTCTCTCTCTCTCTCTCCCTCTCTCTCTCTCTCTCTCTCTCTCTCTCCCTCTCTCTCTCTCTCTCCCTCTCTCTCTCTCTCTCTCTCTCTCTCTCTCTCTCTCCCTCTCTCTCTCTCTCCCTCTCCCTCTCCCTCTCCCTCTCTCCCTCTCCCTCTCCCTCTCTCTCTCCCCCTCTCCCTCCCTCCCTCCCTCCCTCCCTCCCTCTCCCTCTCCCTCTCTCTCCCCCCCCCTCTCTCTCTCTCTCTCTCTCTCATTTAGTGTCCTGAAGCGCCATGGCAGAATGTTCCAAAAAAAGAAAATATAAAACGTACTTCACCCCAGACTACACTAAAGTGTACCCCTGCCTATTAGGGGTACAGATTTTGACTTAGGCAGAGAGATTTCCAAATGAGATCAAGGCAGATGCAAGAGAACAGCTCTACTTGGAGGTCCTGGCTTGTGAGGACTGGTGTCAAACTACAAACGTTTGCCAGTTGATGAGTTCTGGGGGAAGCTGTCCAAAGTAAAATCTGTGAGTCCAGGGCAGTGGAGATTCAAAGAGCTCTGCCAGTTGGTGAAGCCGCTTTTGGTGCTGCCAAATTCTAATTGTGATGTAGAAAGGACATTCAGCACGGTGCGTCACATAACGACAGAATTCAGAAGTCAGCTGTCTCACAAAACACTTGTGAATCTGATACCTTGTAAAATTACCAAATTCATTGACACAGACTACTGTGAGGTTGAGACTTCCGGCAAAATGCTCAAATCTGCCAAGCAAGTCACATCACAGTACAGGGAAAGTTTGCAAAAGAAATAGAAAAGCTATTTGCATCAACATTTAGCTATTAGCATTGAGACTGGCAACAAAATACTCAACAAGGAATATATATATATGTGTGTGTGTGTGTGTGTGTGTAAATAGTTTCAATATGTGATCAAGTAAATTGTTGTGTTCTTTCATAATCAAATGTCCCGTATACACCCTTGGAGGTCGACCGGGGGTGGTGGTGCTACCTCCCTGAAATGAGTTTTCGCAGAGTGGGCTGTCTGCATAAGGAATGTGATTTGGCCCACTGTCTAACGCACTCTCGATCGTCGAGCACCTTCGCTCCGTCCGCCGCAGAAGGCAGGATGTCCGGGTGACCACCCATTTCAACCTGGCATTCCCATGCCGACATTACTGTCCTCCACAGCCACGATAAGGCCTCTCTCAGGTAGAAGGAGCAACTCTTTAGATTCCGTATGGGTAAACTCCAAACTGATGGTACAGACATCAATTTCTCCAACTTCCACTAATTTCTCCCCTTCTCTCTCTTTCCATTCCCTTTTCTGGTTCTGCTCTCGCTCCTTCTCATCTCCCTCTGGTTCCTCTCCTCTCTTCCTTTCTCCCATGGTCAATTCTCCTATCAGATTTCTTCTTCAGTCCTATCTCTTCCATCTATCACCTCCCAGCGTCTCATTTCATCCAATTACCTGCCTTCCATCTCACCTACTTCTGCCCCCATTTTTTTCCAGTCCAAAACCTTGACTGTTTATTCATTTCCATAGATGCTGCCTGGGCTGCTGAGTTCCTCCAGAGTTCTGGCTGCATGTTATTCTGCATTTCCAGCATCTGCAGAATCTTGTGTTTCTCTGAATCCTCACTCACTGTCCACAGTTTCTGTGTTGGCACTGGTTATTCCACCTGCTCTTTTCCTAATTCTCCCCAGCTATTGTTTGTTTTCCATCACCATCTCTCTCACACTTTCCCTCTTCCCCTCTGTTCCCCCTTCTGCTCCTGGGAGAGGGGAATAGCCCTCTAAACAGAGTGGACATCCCAGGATATCCCTGGGGCTAAAATGTTCCCCTCAATCTTCTCTCTATTTCCACGGCCCTGACTACCCCAGGCTAGCTTCCGGACAACACTAGGTAAATATGAGATCACATCCGCCCTGGGATTACAGGAGAGGGATAATCAAAAGCAACAGGCATGGAATTGGTTAGTTATTGTTCTATGTACAATAGGAATTGTACATAGCAATGAGAAGGAAGGATTCAAAGAGGGGGAAGGGGCCACAGTGGTTGACAAAGGAAGTCAGAGATTGTATAGCATTAAAGAAAAAGAAGTATGACAGGGCTAAGATGAGTGGGAATACAGATAGATGATTGGGAAAGTTTTAAGGAACAGCAGATCTTAACTAAAAAAGCAACACGGAGAGAAAAAATCAGGTATGAGCTCAGTCTAGCCAGGAATATAAAAGGGGATAGCAAAAGCTTTTTTAGCTATGTGAAGAGAAAGAAGATAGTTAAGAACAATGTTGGCCCCTTGAAGAATGAATTGGGAGAAATTGTTATGGGAAACAGGGAAATGGCAACAGAATTTAATGCATACTTTAGATCTGTCTTCACCAGGGAGGACACAAGCAATCTCCCAGATGTATGGATGGGCCAGGGTCATAAGATATCAGAGGAATTGAGACAGATTGACATTAGGAAAGAAACTGTGATGAGTAGACTGGTAGGACTGAAGGCTAATAAATCCCCGGGTCCAGATGGTCTGCATCCGAGGGTTCTAAAAGAGGTGGCTCAGGAAATTGCGGATGCATTGGTAATCATTTTCCAATGTTCCTTAGATTCAGGATCAGTTCCTGCAGATTGGAGAGTGGCTAATGTTGTCCCACTTTTCAAGAAGGGAGGGAAGGAGAAAACGGAGAACTATCGCCCTGTTAGCCTAACGTCAGTCGTGGGGAAGATGCTTGAGTCCATTATTAAGGACGAAATAGTGGCACATCTAGATGGCAGAAATAGGATTAGGCCGAGCCAGCATGGATTTACCAAGGGCAAATCATGCTTGACTAATCTGTTGGAGTTTTTTGAGGGTGTAACAAGGATGTTAGACGAGGGTAAGCCAGTGGATGTTGTGTACCTAGATTTTCAGAAGGCATTCGATAAGGTGCCACATAGGAGATTGGTGAGTAAAATCAGATCTCATGGCATTGGGGGCAGGGTTTCAACATGGATAGAAAACTGGTTGGCAGATAGAAAGCAAAGGGTAGCAGTGAATGGGTGTTTCTCGGACTGGCTGGAGGTGACTAGTGGGGTACCACAGGGCTCTGTATTGGGACCACAGCTCTTTACGATTTATGTCAACGATTTAGATGAGGGCATTGAAAACTATATCAGCAAGTTTGCTGACGATACTAAACTGGGTGGCAGTGGGACATGCGAAGAGGACGTTAGGAGAATACAGGGAGACTTGGATAGGCTGGGGGAGTGGGCAGATACTTGGCAGATGTCATTCAATGTGAATAAATGTGAAGTTATCCACTTTGGAAGCAGGAACAAGAGGGCAGAGTATTGTCTGAACAGTGTCGAGTTAGGTAAGGGAGAAATGCAAAGAGACCTAGGAGTCCTAGTTCACCAGTCAATGAAGGTGAATGAGCAAGTGCAACAGGCAGTGAAGAGGGCGAATGGAATGTTGGCCTTTGTTACAAGGGGAATTGAATACAAGAGCAAGGATGTCCTTTTGCATTTGTACAGGGCCCTGGTGAGACCACACCTGGAATATTGTGTACAGTTTTGGTCTCCAGGTTTAAGGAAGGACATTCTGGCAATTGAGGAAGTGCAGCATAGATTCACTAGGTTGATTCCTGGGATGGCAGGGCTGTCTTACGCAGAGAGATTGGAGAGATTGGGCTTGTACACGCTGGAATTGAGGAGATTGAGAGGGGATCTGATTGAAACGTTTAAGATAATTAAAGGATTTGATAGGATTGAGGCAGGAAATATGTTCCAGATGTTGGGAGAGTCCAGTACCAGAGGGCATGGATTGAGAATAAGAGGTCAGTTATTTAAAACAGAGTTGAGGAAGAGCTTCTTCTCCCAGAGAGTTGTGGAGGTGTGGAATGCACTGCCTCGGAAGACGGTGGAGGCCAATTCTCTGGATGCTTTCAAGAAGGAGCTGGATAGATATCTGATGGATAGGGGAATCAAGGGATATGGGGACAAGGCAGGGACTGGGTATTGATAGTGAATGATCAGCCATGATCTCAGAATGGCGGTGCAGACTCGAGGGGCCGAATGGTCTACTTCTGCACCTATTGTCTATTGTCTATTGTACAGTGGAAAACTTGTCACCATCAGGTTTATCATCACTGGCAAACGTTCTGCGGTTTGTTGTTCGTGGCAGGAGTACAGTGCAAGACCAGAATTATAAATCATAACAAGAATCTATAGAAAAATAATTAGTGCATAAAGAGAGATGGTGTTCGTAATCCGTTCCGAAATCGGAAGGCGGAGAGTAGAAGCTGTTCCTGAATCGCTGGATATGGGTCTTAGACTCCCTAATGGTAGAAACGAGAAGAGGGCATGAAACAAAGTTTCTCCAGTCCACGGTGCACCCACTAAACATATATCACACACAGCACAAAGAAGAAAATACATTGGTTAATAAAGTACCTGTAGTGTGCAGCACAGGTAAACAGTAAACAACACAAAGTCCTAGTCGTAGAGCTACAGCACAGAAACAGATCCTTCAGCCTCTCTAGTCCATGGTGAACCGTTAATCTGCCTCGTCCCATTGGCCTGCATCTGGACCACACCAGACCAGATAAATCTGTAACCAAAGCTTTTTCTCTTCATTTTGACCCTCCGTCCGCACTGAAACTGTGTTTTCCTCCCCCAAAAACGGAGATTTTCAGAAACGCTCTCCAGAGTGAATAAATCTGAAAATGCCTAATATCCGGCGTAGTGTGTACGGGGTAACTGGCTATTTTTAAAACCGCTGTCATGACGTGGTGGAACAAATGGTAGCAGCAGTGGGGCATTTCATTGTTTTCTTGAAGGCAACCTCCAACATCACAACAATATCTGACAGTAGATGTGTTACAGCCTAATGTAACATTGTATGGAAATACAAGATAACACTGATGCAGACATGTTTTATACATTTAACAAGGTGCTTTATTAATGTGTTGCTTGTGCAAACATTCAATAGATGCAATTGTCACTTTTGCCCAGTAACTCGTTTTATTACACATGTTAAACACAGCAAAATAATACACAAAGACGTGGCAAAAGTAAAGGCAAACAAACGAGGCCACAGCAAATTTCACTTTTGCCCAGTAACAAGCTTTACTGCATTAACACACAAAATGTTGGTGGAACACAGCAGGCCAGGCAGCATCTATAGGGAGAAGCGCTGTCGACGTTTCAGGCTGAGACCCTTCGTCAGGACTAACTGAAGGGAAAGGTAGGAAGAGATTTGAAAGTAGTGCAGGGAGGGGGAAATGCAAAATGATAGGAGAAGACCGGAGGGGGTGGGATGAAGCTGAGAGCTGGAAAGGTGATTGGCAAAAGAGATACAGAGTTGGAGAAGGGAAAGGATCATGGGACGGGAGGCCTCAGGAGAAAGAAAGGAGGGGGGGGGGAGAAGCACCAGAGGGAGATGTAGAACAGGCAAACAACTAAGTATGTCAGGGATGGGGTAAGAAGGGGAGGAGGGGCATTAACGGAAGTTAGAGAAGTCAATGTTCATGCCATCATGATTCTCTCCCCTTTCTCGATTTCTCGGTCTCCATCTCTGGAGACAAACTGTCCACTGACATCTTATACGAACCCACTGACTCCCATAACTACCTTGACTATACCTCTTCCCACCCTGCCCAGTGCAAAAATGCCATTCCCTATTCCCAGTTCCTCCGTCTCCGCCGCATCTGCTCCCAGGATGAGGCTTTCCGTTCCAGGGCTTCTCAAATGTCCTCTTTCTTTCAGGATCGTGGTTTCCCT
Source organism: Hypanus sabinus (assembly GCF_030144855.1). Lineage (NCBI taxonomy): Eukaryota > Metazoa > Chordata > Chondrichthyes > Myliobatiformes > Dasyatidae > Hypanus > Hypanus sabinus. Next base: position 3,626,431 of record NC_082708.1, read on the forward strand.
TCTGGCGTCATCAAAGATGCCCTCACCCGCATCTCCTCCACTTCCCACACTTCAGCCCTTAACCCATCCTCCCGTCACCACAACAGGGACCGTGTTCCCCTTGTCCTCACCTACCACCCCACCAGCCTCCGGATCCAGCATATTATCCTCCGCAACTTAACCATATAACATAACACCATATAACAATCACAGCACGGAAACAGGCCATCTTGGCCCTCCTAGTCCGTGCCGAACTCTTAATCTCACCTAGTCCCACCTACCTGCACTCAGCCCATAACCCTCCACTCCTTTCCTGTCCATATCCCTATCCAATTTTACCTTAAATGACCCAACTGAACTGGCCTCTACTACTTCTACAGGAAGCTCATTCCACACAGCTATCACTCTCTGAGTAAAGAAATACCCCCTCGTGTTTCCCTTAAACTTCTGCCCCCTAACTCTCAAATCATGTCCTCTCGTTTGAATCTCCCCTACTCTCAATGGAAACAGCCTATTCACGTCAACTCTATCTATCCCTCTCAAAATTTTAAATACCTCGATCAAATCCCCCCTCAACCTTCTACGCTCCAATGAATAGAGACCTAACTTGTTCAACCTTTCTCTGTAACTTAAGTGCTGAAACCCAGGTAACATCCTAGTAAATCGTCTCTGCACTCTCTCTAATTTATTGATATCTTTCCTATAATTCGGTGACCAGAACTGCACGCAATATTCCAAATTTGGCCTTACCATTGCCTTGTACAATTTTAACATTACATCCCAACTTCTGTACTCAATGCTCTGATTTATAAAGGCCAGCGTTCCAAAAGCCTTCTTCACCACCCTATCTACATGAGACTCCACCTTCAGGGAACTATGCACTGTTATTCCTAGATCTCTCTGTTCCTCTGCATTCCTCAATGACCTACCATTTACCCTGTATGTTCTATTTCGATTATTCCTGCCAAAATGTAGAACCTCACACTTCTCAGCATTAAACTCCATCTGCCAACGTTCAGCCCATTCTTCTAACCGGCATAAATCTCCCTGCAAGCTTTGAAAACCCACCTCATTATCCACAACACCTCCTACCTTAGTATCATCTGCATACTTACTAATCCAATTTACCACCCCATCATCCAGATCATTTATGTATATTACAAACAACATTGGGCCCAAAACAGATCCCTGAGGCACCCCGCTAGTCACCGGCCTCCATCCCGATAAACAATTATCCACCACCACTCTCTGGCATTTCCCATCTAGCCACTGTTGAATCCATTTTATTACTCCAGCATTAATACCTAACGACTGAACCTTCTTAACTAACCTTCCATGTGGAACTTTGTCAAAGGCTTTGCTGAAGTCCATATAGACTACATCCACTGCCTTACCCTCGTCAACATTCCTCGTAACTTCTTCAAAAAATTCAATAAGGTTTGTCAAACATGACCTTCCACGCACAAATCCATGCTGGCTACTCCTAATCAGATCCCGTCTATCCAGATAATTATTAATACTATCTCTAAGAATACTTTCCATTAACTTACCCACCACTGATGTCAAACTGACAGGTCTATAGTTGCTAGGCTTACTTCTAGAACCCTTTTTAAACAATGGAACCACATGAGCAATATGCCAATCCTCCGGCACGATCCCCGTTTCTAATGACATATTAAAGATCTCCGTCACTTCTGCCACCTTCAACAGGACCCCACCACCAAGCACATCTTTCCCTCCCTACCCCTCTCAGCTTTTCACAGGGATCGTTCCCTCCGCAACTACCTGGTCCACAAGTCCCTCCCCATGGATCTCCCACCCGGCACTTATCCCTGCAAGCATAAATGCTACACCTGTCCCCACACCTCCCCCCTTACCACCATTCCAGGCCCCAGACAGTCCTTCCAGGTGAGGCAACACTTCACCTGCGAGTCTGCTGGAGTTGTCTATTGCATCCGGTGCTCCCGGTGCGGCCTCCTCTACATCGGTGAGACCCGACGCAGATTGGGGGACCACTTCGTCGAGCACCTCAGCTCCGTCCGTCACAATAGACAGGACGTCCCGGTTGCCACCCACTTCAACTCTGCCTCTCATTCCCATCTTGATATGTCCATACACGGCCTCCTCTACTGCCATGATGAGGCCAAACTCAGGTTGGAGGAGCAACTCCTCATATACCGTCTGGGTAGCCTCCAGCCTGGTGGTATGAACATTGAATTCTCCAATTTCCGGTAATTCCCTCCCCCTCCCCCTATCCCAGGTCCCTCTCTGCCTCTCTCCCCTTTCAACTTACTGCTTCTTTCATGCTTATCCCCTCCCCTCCCCCTTTATCTTTCCTCTGATTGGTTTTCCACCTGGCGCCTCTAGCTCTTCCCCCTCCCTATCTCTATTACTGGGCTTCGGCCCTCTCTTCCCCCTCCCCCCCATTCCTGATGAAGGGTCTCGGCCCGAAACGTTGGCTACTCTTTTCTCACGGATGCTGCCTGACCTGCTGAGTTCTTCCAGCGTTGTGTACATATTCTTTGATCCACAGCATCTGCAGTTGTATTTTTGTGTACCAATGTTGTTCTGCTGTTTCAAAATGGTCTAAACAGAAACCAGGAAATTACGGGCCGGCGAGCCTGACATCAGTGTAGGAAAATTATTGGAAGGTATTCTAAGGGTCCGGATATATAAGTGTTTGGATAGACAGGGACTGATTTAGGATCATGCACAAAATGCTGGAGGAACTCAGCAGGCCAGGCAGCATCCATGGAAAAAAAGTACAGTTGGCGTTTCAGGCTGAGATCCTTTCCTGTACGTTTTTTCCATCGATGTGGTTGGGGCGACTCGGGTCCCCAATGATCCTTCAGGCCCTTTTTACACACCTGTCTTTGTAAATGTCCTGAATGGTGTGAAGTTCACATCAACAGATGTGCTGGGCTGTCCACACCACTCTCTGCAGAGTCCTGATGATTGAGGGAAGTACAGTTCCCATACCAGGCAGTGATGCAGCCAGTCAGGATGCTCTCAATTGTGCCCCTGTAGAAAGTCCTTAGGATCTGGGGACTCACCAAGTTTCTTCGTCGGTCTGAGGTGAAAGAGGCGATATTGTGCCTTTTTCACCACACAGCTGGTGTGCACAGACCACGTGAGGTCCTCAGTGATGTTGATGCTGAGGAGCTTGAAGCTGTTCACCCTCTCAACCCCAGATCCATCAATATCAATAGGGGTTAGCCCATCTCCATTCCTCCTGTAATCCACAACCAGCTCCTTTGTTTTTGCGACTTTGAGGGAGAGGTTGTTTTCTTGACTCCACTATGTCAGGGTGATCTGGATAATAATGTGGTTAACTGGATCAGCAAATTAGCGTATAACACCAAGATTGAGGGTGTAGTGGACAGTGAGGAAGGTTATCGTGGCTTGCAGACGGATCTGCATCAGCTGGAAAAATGAGCTGAAAAGTGGCAGATGGAATTCAAAGCAGACCAGTGCGAGGTTTTGCACTTCACTAGGATCTACCAGGGTGTGTCTTACACAGTGAACGGGAGAGCACCGAGGTGTGTGGTAGAACAAAGGGATCAGGGAATACAGGTCTATTAATTCATTGAAAGTGGTCTCACAGGTAGACAGGGTCTAAGGGCCTCACTTGGAGTGAATGAGCAGTTTTGGGCCCCTTATCTTAGAAAGGATGTGCTGAAACTGGAGAGGGGTCCAAGGAGGTTCACAGAAATGATTCCAGGATTGAATGACTTGTCATATGATGGCTCTGGGTCTGTATTCACTGGAATTCAGAAGAATGAGGGGTGACCCAATTGAAATCTATCGAATGGTGAAAGGCCTTGATAGAGTGGATGTGGAAAGGACGGTGGGAGACTAAGACAAGAGGACACAATCTTAGAATGGAGGTGATGAGGAATTCCTTTAGCCAAGAGTGGTGAATCCCATTTGCCTGCAATTGGCTCATATCCCGTGTCCATATTCAACTAGCATTGTAATTCCCTGTCCGTACGTGACAGACGTTATAATTCCCGTGTCAATATTCGACCGGTGTTGTAATTCCGGTGTCCACGCTCGACCGGTGGTGTAATTCCCGTGTCAATATTCGACCGGTGTTGTAATTCCCGTGTCCACGCTCAACCGGTGGTGTAATTCCCGTGTCAATATTCGACCGGTGTTGGAATTCCCGTGTCAATATTCGACCGGTGTTATAATTCCCGTGTCAATATTCGACCGGTGTTGTAATTCCCGTGTCCGCGCTCGACCGGTGTTATAATTCCCGTGTCAATATTCGACCGGTGTTGTAATTCCCGTGTCTATATTCGACCGGTGTTGTAATTCCCGTGTCCGTACTCAACTAGCGTTGTAATTGGACCCACCTCTCGCGCTTCTTCTGCCTGTGATATTCAGTGTTCTACAGTGGGGCGAGCAGAAGCTGCAAGTACGCTGTAAATAGTTGCTGAGAAAGGTGTGGGAGTTTGTCACGGTGGCAGGGCGAGTTGTGGAGAGGAGGCCAGGGTCTCCAAGGTAACCCTGTTCCTCCATCTGACCACAACACCAACAGCAAACGCTACTCACTGTCACTGACCTCTTCCCTCCATCCTCAATCCCCCAAAGCACACACACACTTCCACCTTCTCCATGATGGCCATCGAGATGATGTGATTGTGAAAGGGATGTGGCGCCTGGCTCCCGGCTGGCTGGATAGGTGGCTGAAGAGATGGTGGAGGCATTAACGATATAACCATAAAACAATTACAGCACGGAAACAGGCCATCTCAGCTCTTCCAGTCTGTGCTGAACGCTTACTCTCACCTAGTCCCACTGACCCGTACTATATAACCATAAAACAATTACTCCACGGAAACAATGACCTTTCGAGGATCACGAGTCTGGAATGGTTCCGGAGGGCTGGAAAGTTGCAAACATTACCCCATTCTTCAAGAAGTGGGGAAAGCAGAAGAAAAGAAATTACAGGCCTGTTAGCGTGACCTCAGTGGTTGGACTCAGTTGTTCAGGTCGTGGTTTCAGGCTGCATGGATACACATGATAAACTAGGCCGTAGTCAGCATGGTTTCCTTGGGAAAATCTTACCAAACACATCTGTTGGAATTCTTTGAAGAAATATCAAGCAGGATAGACAAAGGAGAATCAGTTGATGTTGTCTACCTAGATTTTCAGAAGGCTTTTGATGTAGTGCCACACATGAAGCTGCTAAACAAGATATGATCCCATGGTATTGCAGGAAAGATACCAGCATGGACAGAATATTGGCTGATTGGCAGGAGGCAAGGAGTGGGAAGAAAGGGTTTTTTTTCTGGTTGGCTGCTGGTGACTAGTGGTGTTCCGTAGGGGTCTGTGTTGGGACTGATTCTTTTTATGATGTCTATTGATTTGAATGATGGAATTACTGGCTTTGTGACCAAGTTTGCAGATGATATGGCAATAGGTGGAGGGGCAGGAAGTGTTGAGGAAGAAGGGTGTGGGAGTTTGTCGGGGTGGGGAGAAGGATTTAGACAGATTAGACAAATGGACAAAGAATTGGGAAATCAATGGTGTTGTCATGCACTTTGGAATAGAAGGAATAGAAACGTAGACTATTTTCTAAACCGGGAGAAAATTCAAAAAGTTGTAAAGGGAGTCCCTGTGCAGGATTCCGTGAAGGCTAATTTGCACGTGAAGTTGGTGGTGAGGAAGGCAAATACAATGTCAGCATTCGTTTCAGGAGGACTAGAGTATACAGTGGAAGCAAAAATGTGATGTTGAGGCCTCAGCTGGAGCGTCGTGAGCAGGTTTCGGCCCCAGAAAGGATTGCTGACATCGGAGAGGGTTGGTGGTGAGTCACGATCGTGGCTGTGGAGTTAATGTTAGCATCCTCCAGGATGCTGGAATTAAATACGCCTCTTCTTCAAACTAACTCTCAGAATCTTTCTTTGTACTAAGTAACAATAGATCATATCACCAACGAGGAACCAATTGTATAGGTGCTAATGTTATGTAAGTTATGGAAATAATGTCTGGAGACCAGCTGACCTAGTGTGATTAGATTTACCATCTACATTTGAATTGTCACCTTGCCTTCAGGCAGACGACTCCCCATGAGTCAGTGTCTAGTTTCCAGGCCTTTGCCTACTTTGTGTTTGATCGGTACTAAATTCTCTACAGTGGGTGAGCCTAGGACTAGAGGGCCCAGCCTCACAGTAGAGGGATATTGGGTGTACTTAAGACAGAGGTTCATAAGTGCTCAGTTAGTCAAGGTGTGAAAAGTTTCAGGGAGAGGGCAGGAAAATGGGGTTGAGAGGAAAGTGAAATGTCTATTTCAGGATAGAGAGACGTCCATTTAAAACAGAGCTGAGGAGAAATGACTTTCAGTGATGAATTTGTGGAATGAAATACCAGGTTGGGTGTATTAAAGGCAGAGCTTGATGTGGCATCAAAGGTTCCAGGGAGAAGTCTGGAGGTGGGCTGAAGAGGGGAAATTGAATCAACCATAATTGGTTCGATGGGCCAAATGGCCTAATCTGCTCCTTTGTTTTATGGATATTTGCAATTTTCCTGTCCTCCAGAACCATTCCAGAATCTAGTGATTCCTGAACGATCATTACTAATGCCTCCACAATCTCTTTGGCCACATCTTCCAGAACCCTGGGGAAAAAGACCAATCCCTTCTTCTTTCACATGGCCCATATCTCTCTTGTGTGTCCAGGAGCTTTACAGCCTCTTGAACACCTGTGTCGTATCTGCCTCCTCCCTCCAGGTACCCACCTCCTTTCAGAGATGCAGTAATAGGCCCTTCGCCCAACGAGCCCATGCCACCTGGGACCACTAGCCCACGTGACTTTGCACTGTGGGAGGAAACTGGGGCAGCCGGAGGAAACCCATGTAGTGAAGGGGAGAGCTTACAAACCCCCTGCAGACAGCGGCAGGAATCAAACCTGGGTCACTGGCGGTAATAGTGTTACACTAACCGCGACACTACTGTGCTACCACTTTCTGTGTAATGTACTTTTTGTGAATACTTTCGTACTCTTGTATACCATCCAACAAAACAACATTCCTCCGGACCAAAGTGCACAACTCAGTACATATAACTTGCACACAACACGTAAAGTAATATTACCACACATACATGTACTGTGTACTGTGTATGTTAATCAAAATGGCTTCTTTGGTTTGCCAGAGTAGGAATGCTTTTATGTTTGATAAGCTTTAAAGTGTATTCCATAACAGTATCTGGTGTGAGTTTGATATGGTGTGTGTGCACGTGGCATAAACTCGATTCTCACAGCACCTGCGTGTACGGGAGGTGGGTTGGTGAGTGGCTGGATCTCCTTTCCCCCTAAACATATACCAGCCTGTTGGGTAAGGGTTACATACATTAACTAAGTACATTTGCAACACAAATCAAAAAGTGAATAGTTTAATGCTACGGGTACGTTGTACATGATGAGGCTTGGTACCTCCTGCTTGGTGGTGAAGAGATTGTTGGATGGGAGAGATCATTGATAAATATCTAGTGGGTGGAAGAGACCCTGATCAGTCAGCTGGGTTTCCTGGTAAGATGCCTTGCAATTCCTGTAAACAGTATGCAGTTGAACGTGAGGAGGCCTGGGCGGTGGCAGGCAGGAAGTTCAGTGCCTCACTGGGGGAAGCAGCTGTTTCCCATCTTAACAGTTCTTGTCCTAACACTATGGTACCTCCTGCTTGGTGGTGAAGAGATTGTTGGATGAGTGGGAGTGATGATTGGCAATGGAAAAGGCCCTGCATACGCTGATAGATATCTCTAATGGTTGGGGGAAGAGACCCCGATGACCCCCTCAGCAGTGCTTGCGATCCATTGTAGGGTCTTGCGGTCAGATGCCGACTGATTCCCGTACCCGACGGTGATGCAGCTGCTCAGGACACTCTAATGTGCCTCCTCTGGATAAACACCACTTGTGTCGCGCCCCTCCCACCCACGCAGCAGCAGCTGAGGGAGTGGGGCTGGGAATGGAACAGAATCAGTCTTTCCATGCAAAGCTGGAGGACAATCCGTGGCTCTGGAATATCGACATTGCTTCCCCACAGTCATCAACCTCTCGCTGTTCACCAGCTACACGGCGCTGTGGATTGGCGGGCGGAGGTTGGGGTGAATTCACAGACAGCCGGGCTGCATCAATGGTGGCACAGGGGTTTGTAGACCAAAGCACTGGAGGCTGGGAGCATCTGTGGAGAGAGGGATGGAGTTCAGGGTCAGGTTTAGTAACTTTGCCTTGCGGTGTGAAATGTACAGCAGAGAGCCATAGGGCACTACAGCACAGAAATAGGATCTTTAGCCCACTGAGTTCAGAATAAGCAACAATATAAAACATAAACAGTGTGGTCTGGCATAATAAACCCGTGTTCAGGGACCATAAGATTTTTCAAGAATCTGATGGTGGAAGAGAAGGAATTGTTCCTGAATCATTGAGTGTGGGTCTTCTGATCTCCTCGCTGACAGCAGCAATGAGAAGAGGGCATGTCCTGGGTGATGAGGATCCGGAGTGATGACAATGAGAAGAGGGCATGTCCTGGGTGATGAGAATCCGGAGTGATGACAATGAGAAGAGGGCATGTCCTGGGTGATGAGGATCCGGAGTGATGATAATGAGAAGAGGGCATGTCCTGGGTAGTGAGGGTCCGGAGTGATGATAATGAGAAGAGGGCATGTCCTGGGTAGTGAGGGTCCGGAGTGATGATAATGAGAAAAGAGCATGTCCTGGGTGGTGAGAGTCCGGAGTGATGATAATGAGAAGAGGGCATGTCCTGGGTAGTGAGGGTCCGGAGTGATGACAATGAGAAGAGGGCATGTCCTGGGTGGTGAGAGTCCGGAGTGATGATAATGAGAAGAGGGCATGTCCTGGGTAGTGAGGGTCCGGAGTGATGATAATGAGAAGAGAGCATGTCCTGGGTGGTGAGGATCCGGAGTGATGACAATGAGAAGAGGGCATGTCCTGGGTGATGAGGATCCGGAGTGATGATAATGAGAAGAGGGCATGTCCTGGGTGGTGAGAGTCCGGAGTGATGATAATGAGAAGAGATCATGTCCTGGGTGGTGAGGATCCGGAGTGATGACAATGAGAAGAGGGCATGTCCTGGGTGATGAGGATCCGGAGTGATGATAATGAGAAGAGGGCATGTCCTGGGTGGTGAGAGTCCGGAGTGATGATAATGAGAAGAGATCATGTCCTGGGTGGTGAGGATCCGGAGTGATGATAATGGGAAGAGAACATGTCCTGGGTGGTGAGAGTCCGGAGTGATGATAATGAGAAGAGGGCATGTCCTGGGTAGCGAGGGTCCGGAGTGATGATAATGAGAAGAGGGCATGTCCTGGGTAATGGGAAGAGGGCATGTCCTGGGTGGTGAGGATCCGGAGTGATGATAATGAGAAGAGGGCATGTCCTGGGTAGTGAGGGTCCGGAGTGATGATAATGAGAAGAGGGCATGTCCTGGGTGGTGAGGATCCGGAGTGATGACAATGAGAAGAGGGCATGTCCTGGGTGGTGAGGATCCGGAGTGATGATAATGAGAAGAGGGCATGTCCTGGGTGATGAGGATCCGGAGTGATGATAATGGGAAGAGGGCATGTCCTGGGTGGTGAGGTTCCGGTGTGATGATAATGAGAAGAGAGCATGTCCTGAGTGGTGAGGATCCGGAGTGATGACAATGAAAAGAGAACACGTCTTGGTGATGAGGGTCGGAGTGATGATAATGAGAGGAGGGCATGTCCTGGGTGGTGAGGATCCGGAGTGATGACAATGAGAAGAGGGCATGTCCTGGGTGGTGAGGATCCGGAGTGATGACAATGAGAAGAGGGCATGTCCTGGGTGATGAGGATCCGGAGTGATGATAATGGGAAGAGGGCATGTCCTGGGTGGTGAGGATCCGGAGTGATGATAATGAGAAGAGGGCACGTCTTGGTGATGAGGGTCGGTGTGATGATAGCTGCCTTACTGAGTACTGGTATCGCTCATGGACCATCCAGGAATCTGATGATGAGAAGAAGCTCTTCCTAAAACACTGAGTTAATCATTGGTGTATCTGATTCATCTCATTGGAACGAGGAAGCAGGATTCCATTTTTCTGCCTTGGAAACCCTGGAGTGTGTTGGACTGAAGTTGCCACGGCAGTCAGAGATAGAGATTGCTGAGTGACATTGACTGCGTTATTAGGTTTGGCTTTTCTCTTTTGAGCAAAGGATGTGAGGTGATTTGATCAAGGTATACAAGATGATAAGAGGTATAGATAGAGTGGACAGCCAGCTAACACAAAAGCGATATAATTTGAAGGTGATTTGAGGGGGGATGTCAGAGCTGGCTTTTTTTTTACACAGAGAGAGATGGGTGCATAGGGCACATTGACAGGGATGGTAGTAGAGGCAGGTAGAATAGGGGCATTTAAGAGAAATGGAGGGTTGTATGGAAGGGATGGGTTACATAGATTGATCTTCAAGTAGGTTATAAGACAGACACAGCATTGTGGGCTGAAGGGCCTGTACTGTGTGTGTTTTATTAATGGGAATACAGGAGAAAGGAGCTATCACATGTTCAGTTACTGAAGCAAGGACCATTTCTCAAAACCAGTAATCAGCTGCCATTAAACCATTGAGATCAGTCTTATAACGTTTCTCTTCCAGACAGAAATGTCACCACCTCCATATCCACTGTCTACAGCACCTTCACAGAAACTTCACACGAAGCAGAGCTGACACAACACTGGCTGACCTGACCCCGGGAAAGTGTCCCAGGAATGTATAGAGGATGCTTCACTCTGTGCCTGGCCGTAGGAATTTGTAGATAGAGGGAGTTGTGAGGACAGAGCAGGGCAATGGGATTGGTTTGCGGACTGACATAGGGTCGTGGGAGAGTGGAATTAGTGTGGGGACTGATACAAAGCCGTGGGGAGAGAGTGGGACAGGGGGTTTAGTGTGGGGGGAGAGCGGGACAGTGGGTAGTGTTGGGGGAGAGTGGGACAGGGGTTTAGTGTGGGGGGAGAGCGGGACAGTGGGTAGTGTTGGGGGAGAGTGGGACAGGGGTTTAGTGTGGGGGAGAGGGAGACAGTGGGTTTAGTGTGGGGAGAATGGGACAGGGGGTTTAGTGTGGGAGAGAGGGAGACAGGGGGTTTAGTGTGGGGGAGAGGGGGACGGGGTTTAGTGTGGGGAGAACGGGACAGGGGGTTTAGTGTGGGGGAGAGAAGGACAGGGGGTTTAGTGTGGGGAGAATGGGACAGGGGGTTTAGTGTGGGGGAGAGGGAGACAGGGGGTTTAGTGTGGGGGAGAGGGAGACGGGGGTTTAGTGTGGGGAGAGGGAGACGGGGTTTAGTGTGGGGGAGAGGGAGTCGGGGTTTAGTGTGGGGGAGAGGGAGACAGTGGGTTTAGTGTGGGGAGAACGGGACAGGGGGTTTAGTGTGGGGGAGAACGGGACAGGGGGTTTAGTGTGGGGGAGAGGGAGACAGGGGGTTTAGTGTGGGGGAGAACGGGACAGGGGGTTTAGTGTGGGGGAGAGGGAGACGGGGGTTTAGTGTGGGGAGAGGGAGACGGGGTTTAGTGTGGGGGAGAGGGAGACGGGGGTTTAGTGTGGGGAGAGGGAGACGGGGGTTTAGTGTGGGGAGAGGGAGACATTGGGTTTAGTGTGGGGGAGAACGGGACAGGAGGTTTAGTGTGGGGGAGAGGGAGACAGGGGGTTTAGTGTGGGGGAGAGGGAGACAGGGGGTTTAGTGTGGGGGAGAACGGGACAGGGGGTTTAGTGTGGGGGAGAGGGAGACAGGGGGTTTAGTGTGGGGGAGAGGGAGACGGGGGTTTAGTGTGGGGAGAGGGAGACGGGGTTTAGTGTGGGGGAGAGGGAGACGGGGGTTTAGTGTGGGGAGAGGGAGACGGTGGTTTAGTGTGGGGAGAGGGAGACGGGGTTTAGTGTGGGGAGAGGGAGACAGGGGGTTTAGTGTGGGGAGAGGGAGACGGGGTTTAGTGTGGGGAGAACGGGACAGGGGGTTTAGTGTGGGGAGAGGGAGACAGGGGGTTTAGTGTGGGGAGAGGGAGACGGGGTTTAGTGTGGGGAGAACGGGACAGAGGGTTTAGTGTGGGGGAGAGGGAGACAGGAGGTTTAGTGTGGGGAGAGGGAGACGGGGTTTAGTGTGGGGAGAACGGGACAGGGGGTTTAGTGTGGGGGAGAGGGAGACAGGGGGTTTAGTGTGGGGAGAGGGAGACGGGGTTTAGTGTGGGGAGAGGGAGACGGGGTTTAGTGTGGGGGAGAGGGAGACAGGGGGTTTAGTGTGGGGGAGAGGGAGACAGTGGGTTTAGTGTGGGGCGAATGGGACAGGGGGTTTAGTGTGGGGGAGAGGGAGACAGGGGGTTTAGTGTGGGGGAGAGGGAGACAGTGGGTTTAGTGTGGGGAGAACGGGACAGGGGGTTTAGTGTGGGGAGAACGGGACAGGGGGTTTAGTGTGGGGGAGAGGGAGACGGGGTTTAGTGTGGGGAGAACGGGACAGGGGGTTTAGTGTGGGGGAGAGGGAGACAGGGGGTTTAGTGTGGGGAGAGGGAGACGGGGTTTAGTGTGGGGAGAGGGAGACAGTGGGTTTAGTGTGGGGAGAGGGAGAGTGGGTTTAGTGTGGGGAGAACGGGACAGGGGGTTTAGTGTGGGGAGAACGGGACAGGGGGTTTAGTGTGGGGGAGAGGGAGACAGGGGGTTTAGTGTGGGGAGAACGGGACAGGGGGTTTAGTGTGGGGGAGAGGGAGACAGGGGGTTTAGTGTGGGGCAGAGGGAGACGGGGGTTTAGTGTGGGGAGAGGGAGACGGGGTTTAGTGTGGGGAGAGGGAGACAGTGGGTTTAGTGTGGGGGAGAACGGGACAGTGGGTTTAGTGTGGGGGAGAGGGGGACAGTGGGTTTAGTGTGGGGAGAACGGGACAGGGGGTTTAGTGTGGGGGAGAACGGGACAGGGGGTTTAGTGTGGGGAGAGGGAGACAGGGGGTTTAGTGTGGGGGAGAGGGAGACGGGGTTTAGTGTGGGGGAGAGGGAGACAGGGGGTATAGTGTGGGGGAGAGGGGGACAGGGGGTTTAGTGTGGGGAGAGGGAGACGGGGTTTAGTGTGGAGAGAGGGAGACGGGGTTTAGTGTGGGGGAGAGGGAGACAGGGGGTTTAGTGTGGGGGAGAGGGAGAGTGCGTTTAGTGTGGGGCGAATGGGACAGGGGGTTTAGTGTGGGGGAGAGGGAGACAGGGGGTTTAGTGTGGGGAGAGGGAGACAGGGGGTTTAGTGTGGGGGAGAGGGAGACGGGGTTTAGTGTGGGGGAGAGGGGGACAGGGGGTATAGTGTGGGGGAGAGGGGTACAGGGGGTTTAGTGTGGGGAGAGGGGGACAGGAGGTTTAGTGTGGGGAGAGGGAGACAGGGGGTTTAGTGTGGGGAGAACGGGACAGGGGGTTTAGTGTGGGGGAGAGGGAGACAGTGGGTTTAGTGTGGGGGAGAGGGGGACAGGGGGTATAGTGTGGGGGAGAGGGGGACAGGGGGTATAGTGTGGGGGAGAGGGGGACAGGGGGTTTAGTGTGGGGGAGAGGGAGACGGGGGTTTAGTGTGGGGAGAGGGAGACGGGGTTTAGTGTGGGGAGAGGGAGACGGGGGTTTAGTGTGGTGAGAGGGGGACAGGGGGTATAGTGTGGGGGAGAGGGGGACAGGGGGTTTAGTGTGGGGGAGAGGGAGACGGGGGTTTAGTGTGGGGAGAGGGAGACGGGGTTTAGTGTGGGGGAGAGGGAGACAGTGGGTTTAGTGAGCAGACTGACACAGCACAGCTTGTGGCTGAGGGACTGTGCTGTTAGAGTGTCAGCAAGGCCAAAGGAAGAGACAGGACATTCACTGGGTACATCTGAGGGAGCAGAAGAGCAGAGACCCCAGAGGTTATCTACCAAACCTCTAGAGACCAGTGTATTGCAACCAGGTTCAGGAACGGGAAGTGGTTTTGATCATGAAGAAGGGTCTCCTCGATCACAGGGGGAGTGGGCTGCAGGGTGGAAGTCAAACCGGCACAGGACCTGCAGTAAATTGGGAATGGTGGAGCAGTCAGGAGTGTAATACAGCAGGGAAGCTGAGGGTCATCGGTCGACAGGGTGGTGAGGAGACAGGTTGCACGTTGGCCTTCAGCCATCAGCTCCCGCAGTCGGGATGTTAGGTTGCGGCTGTACGAGTCATTGGTGCCCTGGGTACAGTTTTGTTCGCCCTGCGTGGGAAGGACATGGTTAAACTGGCAGCTGAGCGGAGGAAGATTCCGGGGGTGATGCCCAGGACTAGAGAACGTGTGTTACAGAGGGAGGCTGGCTACACCGGATCCTTGTTCTTTGGGGTGTGGGAGGATGAGGGTGACCTTACAGAAATGGTCAACACTCTGAGGAGTACAGATAATGTGGACAGTGACAGTCTTCCCCCAGAGCTGGGGGGTATAGGTTTTGGGTGAGAGGGGAGAGATTTAAAGAGACCCGGGGGGGGGGGGTAAGAAGGTGGTGAGTATACAGAACAAGCTGCCAGTGGCAGTGTTTGGGGCAGGCACAATAGCCTCATCGAGGGACAGGGCTGAAGGCAGGGAAATGGGACCAGCTGGGTGGACACCATGGTCAGCATAGACTGGGCCGAAGGGCCTCTATCACTCTATGACTGTATGTACGTTTGTGTGTTATTACAGTGTGTGTCTGCTGGAGGTGACACAGACATTGGAGATGTGGGGAACTTCCAGAAGATGTGGACACCTGGAGGGCAGAGATGGGTGGGAGGTGGTGGAAAGAACCTTCTGCTGACAAGGAAGCTTGGGACGTATGCGATACAAACTGCAGGACAGAAGTCGGAGGGAGCTGGGGTGGACGTCCCAAGCTCAGTGTGAGTGTCCGGGCAGGGTGAATACAGACCACAGGACCAGGCACAGAGTACTGGGGGCAAAGCAGTCAGGGGAGCTGTTATCAGCAATGGGTGGACCAAAGCTGGAAGGGTGTGTCCTGCTCTGGGCCACAGCTGGAGGGGTATATCCCACCGCGGGACACAGCTGGAGGGGTATGTCCCACCGTGGGTCACAGCTGGAGGGGTATATCCCACCGCGGGACACAGCTGGAGGGGTATGTCCCACCGTGGGTCACAGCTGGAGGGGTATATCCCACCACGGGACACAGCTGGAGGGGTATGTCCCACCGTGGGTCACAGCTGGAGGGGTATGTCCCACCGTGGGACACAGCTGGAGGGGTATATCCCACCGTGGGACACAGCTGGAGGGGTATATCCCACCATGGGACACAGCTGGAGGGGTATATCCCACCGTGGGACACAGCTGGAGGGGTGTATCCTGCTCTGGGCCACAGATGGATGGGTGTATACCCCACATAAAAATGGCCCTGACTGATATCTTTCAGTCCCTGTCTAGCTCCTCAGTCCCACCCTGTTTCACCTTGCTACCTCCCACAGTAAGCACTCCTGATGGTGTTGGGGATCTGCCACATTCAGCCCCCTGATAGAGCTTGGCTGGGTGTAGCCCCATACAGAGGGATGAATCAAACATTTTTCCAATAGGGAATGAACTTGAGGGACAGTGATCACACGAGATTCTGCAGCTGCTGGAAATCCGGAGCAACTCACACAAAGTGCTGGAGGATCTCAGCAGGTCAGGCAGCATCTGTGGAGAGGACTAAGACCATAATACCTAGGAGAGGGATTAAGCCATTGAGTCTCCTCCGCCGTTCCATCATGGCTGATTTATTATCCTTCTCAACTCCTTCTTCCTGTAACCTTTGATGCCCTTGACTAATCAAGAACCTACCACCCTCTGCTTTAATTCTGCCCAATGACCTGGCCTCCACAGCCCCCTGGCAATGAATTTCACAGATTCACCTCCCTCTGGATAAAGAAATTCCTTCTCATCTCAAATAAACAGTCAATGTTTTGGGCTTGGGCCCCTCACGTCCCGAGGAATTCTCTGCCCCAGGGGTTATCCTGATGAAGGGTCACAGCCTGAAACACCAATACATAAAAAGTGCTATATATAAAACCCCTGCTTTCCTTGGCTGCTTGGTTACAATGTAAAATAAAACCGAATAGTGTGCAAGGTGACACGGCGTTCATGGGTCATTCGGAAACCTGATAGAGGAGGTGTCAAAGCTGTTCCTAAAATGTTGACTGTGTCTTCAGGCGCCTGTACCTCCTCCTTGATGGTAACAATGAGAAGACACGTCCTGAGTAATGATGGACGCTGCCTTTTTGAGGCATTGGTCCTTGAAGATGTCCTCGATGCTGGGGAGGCTGGTGCCCATGATGGTGCCGACTGAGTTTACAACTTTCTGTAGCATTTTCCGATCCTGGGTAATGGAGTCTCCACGCCAGACAGTAACACTCTCCATGGCACATCAGTAAAAGTTTGCTAGAGTCTTTGGTGTCATACCAAATCTCCTCAAACTCCTAATGAAATATAGATACCGTTGTACCCTCTTTGTACTTTCATCAATATGTGGGCCCAGGATAGATCCTCTGAGATTTTGACACCAAGCAACTTGAAGTTGTTCACCTTTCCACTGCTGACCCTCGGTGAGGACTGGTGTATGTCCCTCGACTTCCCTTTCCTGAAGTCCACAATATTTCCTTGGTCTTACCGATGTGGTGGATGTCATCACCAACATCTGCCGCATGAACAGGTATCTCCACTCCGATGACATATCAACCTTTTCCAGGGTCTCGGAGGACAGCGTGGACCAGCTGACCCATGATCTTGGTCTTGTGGAGTTGGGTGAAAGGACCACCCTCTGGTGGGCCTCACTGGGGATCAGCCTCCTGCTCTGCCAGGGGCAACATATCGATCCCAAATCCAGTCAGCTGACACCCAGAGTGTAGTTGCCATGGAGACCAACTCCAGTCTGGCAGAAGTTGGAGGTAATGTGAGACCTGCCACACTGGACAACAATGAAACGCTGTTCCACTCTCAGAGTTCCTCCTGTTGGCTGAGGTCACGGCTCATAAATCTCTGTGGAAAAAAGGTAAAATCGACACAAACTTCTGTGGAAGCATTAGAGAGCAGAGGAGATGAACCAGGATGCAGTCCAGACTGGAGAGGTGTACTCACCTCTCATTCTTCTAAAGAATGAGGGGGGAAATCTCATTGAAACCCATTGAATATTGAAAGCACTACATAGAATGAACGTGGAGAGGATGTTTCCCATAGTGGGGGAGTTTAGGACCGGGGAACACAGTCTCAGAATACGTCCTTTTAGAACGGAGGTGAGGAGGAATTTCTTTAGCCAGAGGATGGTGAATCTGTGGAGTTCATTACCATAGACAACTGTGGAGGCCAGGTCATTGGGTATATTTAAAGCTGAGGTTTATGGGTTCTTGATCAGTCAGGGTGTCAAAGGTTTTGGGGAGAAGGCTGGAGACTGGGGTTGAGAGGAATAATAAGTCAGCCATGATGGAATGGGAGAACAGACCCAATGGACCGAATGGCCTCATTCTGCTCCTATGGTCTTATGGCTTTTCTCTTTGGAACAAAGGGTAATGAAAGATTTGATAGAGCCATAGATCGAGTGGTTAATCAAAGACTTTTTCCCAGGCAGAAATGGACAATAGGAGAGAACATCCGTTTAAGGTGATTGGAGTATATTGAGGATGTCAGAGGTGAGTTTGTTACACAGAGGGGAGGTGTGTGTCTGGACACCCTGCTGGGGGTGGTGGTGGAGTCAGATACATTAGCAACATTTAAGAGACTCTTAGATAGGCCAATGGATGATTGAAAGTGGAGGGTTCTGTGGGAGAGAAGGGCTACATTGATCTTGGAGTGGGTTAAAAGGTTAGAACAACATTGTGGGCTGAAGGGCCTGTACTGTTCTATGTTAACCTGATGATTAAGGCAGAATAGCGGGCAGGAAGGGATGGAAGTGGCTAGAGTGAAACAGAATCTAGGAAAGAGAAGTGTCTTTGGGAGGTCTGGTAATCAACGTCCGGGAAACTACCAAGGGGAGGGTCTGAGACTGGCAAACTGTCTTGTAGAGGATCTGAGATTGGGGCCATGTTTGAAAGCGAGTCTGAGACTGGGGGGGTGTCCAGGGGAGCGTATAAGACTGGGGGTGTGTCTGGGGGGGGGTGTCCAGGGGAGGGTATGAGACTGGGGGGGGTGTCCAGGGGAGGGTCTGAGACTGGAGGAGGGTCTGGGGGAGCGTCAGAGAGAGACTGAGACAGGGGGAGGGTCTGAGAATGGGGGGGTGTCCAGGGGAGGGTCTGAGACTTGGGGAGGGTCTGAGACTAGGGGTGTGTCCAGGGGAAGGTCTGAGACGGGGTGTGTCCAGGGGAGGGTCTGAGACTGGGGGTGTGTCCAGGGGAGGGTCTGAGACTGGGGGTGTGTCTGCGGAGGGTCTGAGACTAGGGGTGTGTCCAGGGGAGGGTCTGAGACAGGGGGTGTGTCTGGGGGAGGGTCTGAGAGAGAGACTGAGACTGAGATTGGGGGCGGGTCTGAGACTGTGGGCGGGTCAGGGAGTGTCTCAGTCTGGGGGAGGGTCTGACAGAGAGACTGAAACTGTGGGCGGGTTGGGGAGTGTCTGAGACTGGGGGTGGGTCGGGGTAGTGTCGGAGGGAGAGTCTGAGACTGGGGGAGTGTCTGAGAGAGAGACTGAGATTGGGGGAGGGTCTGAGAGAGAGACTGAGACTGGGGGCGGGTCTGGGGGAGTGTCGGAGGGAGAATCTGAGACTGGGGGAGGGTCTGACAGAGAGTCTGAGACTGTGGGCGGGTCGGGCAGTGTCTGGGGGAGGGTCAGGGAGTGTCTGAGACTGGGGGTGGGTCAGGGAGTGTCTGAGACTGGGGGAGGGTCGGGGAGTGTCTGAGACGGGGCGTGTCTGGGAGAGTGTCGGAGGGAGAGTCTGAGATTGGGGAGGGTCTGAGAGAGTCTGTGTGGGCGGGTCGGGGAGTGTCTGAGACTGAGGCGTGTCTGGGGGAGTGTTGGAGGGAGAGTCTGAGACTGGGGGAGGGTCTGAAAGAGAGTCTGAGACGGGCGTGTCTGAGACTGTGGGCGGGTCGGGGAGTGTCTGAGTCTGGGGGAGGGTCTGGGGAGGGTCGGAGGGAGAGTCTGAGACTGGGGGCGTGTCTGGGGGAGTGTCGGAGGGAGAGTCTGAGATTGGGGAGGGTCTGAGAGAGTCTGAGTGTGGGCGTGTCGGGGAGTGTCTGAGACTGAGGCGTGTCTGGGGGAGTGTTGGAGGGAGAGTCTGAGACTGGGGGAGGGTCTGACAGAGAGTTTGAGACGGGCACGTCTGAGACTGTGGGCGGGTCGGGGAGTGTCTGAGTCTGGGGGAGGGTCTGACAGAGAGTCTGAGACTGTGGGCGGGTCGGGGAGTGTCTGAGACGGGGAGGGTCTGAGAGAGAGACTGAGACTGGGGGCGGGTCTGACAGAGAGTCTGAGACTGTGGGCGGGTCGGGGAGTGTCTGAGACTGTGGTCGGGTCAGGGAGTGTCTGAGACTGGGGGCGGGTCTGACAGAGAGTCTGAGACGGGCGTGTCTGAGACTGTGGGCGGGTCGGGGAGTGTCTGAGTCTG
Source organism: Hypanus sabinus (assembly GCF_030144855.1). Taxonomy (NCBI): domain Eukaryota; kingdom Metazoa; phylum Chordata; class Chondrichthyes; order Myliobatiformes; family Dasyatidae; genus Hypanus; species Hypanus sabinus. Next base: position 3,645,930 of record NC_082708.1, read on the forward strand.
GGGGAGGGTCTGGGGGAGGGTCGGAGGGAGAGTCTGAGACTGGGGGCGTGTCTGGGGGAGTGTCGGAGGGAGAGTCTGAGACTGGGGGAGGGTCTGACAGAGAGTTTGAGACGGGCACGTCTGAGACTGTGGGCGGGTCGGGGAGTGTCTGAGTCTGGGGGAGGGTCTGACAGAGAGTCTGAGACTGTGGGCGGGTCGGGGAGTGTCTGAGACTGTGGTCGGGTCAGGGAGTGTCTGAGACTGGGGGCAGGTCTGAGAGAGTCTGAGTATGTGGGCGGGTCGGAGAGAGAGAGTCTGAGACTGGGGGCGTGTCTGGGGGAGTGTCGGAGGGAGAGTCTGAGTCTGGGGGAGGGTCTGAGAGAGAGTCTGAGACTGGGACGTGTCTGAGACTGTGGGCGGGTCGGGGAGTGTCTGGGACGGGGCGTGTCTGGGGAGGGTCTGAGAGAGACTGAAACTGTGGGTGGGTCGGGGAGTGTCTGAGACGGGGCGTTTCTGGGGGAGGGTCAGAGAGAGACTGAGCTTGGGGGCGGGTCTGAGACTGTGGGCGGGTCAGGGAGTGTCTGAGACTGGGGGCGGGTCGGGGTAGTGTCGGAGGGAGAGTCTGAGACGGGGAGGGTCTGAGAGAGAAAGACTGAGATTGGGGGAGGGTCTGACAGAGAGTCTGAGATTGGGGGAGTGTCGGAGGGAGAGTCTGAGACTGGGGGAGGGTCTGACAGAGAGTCTGAGTGGGGGAGGGTCTGACAGGGAGTCTGAGACGGGCGTGTCTGAGACTGTGGGCGTGTCGGGGAGTGTCTGAGTCTGGGGGAGGGGCTGGGGGAGTGTCGGAGGGAGAGTCTGACAGAGATGGGCATGTCTGAGACTGTGAGCTGGTCAGGGAGTGTCTGAGACTAGGGGCGGGTCTGACAGAGAGTCTGAGACTGTGGGCGGGTCAGGGAGTGTCTGAGACTGGGGGCGGGTCTGAGAGAGTCTGAGACTGGGGGCGTGTCTGGTGGAGTGTCGGAGGGAGAGTCTGAGTCTGGGGCGTGTCTGAAACTGTGGGTGGGTCGGGGAGAGTCTGAGACTGGGGGAGTGTCTGAGAGAGAGAGACTGAGATTGGGGGAGGGTCTGACAGAGAGTCTGAGATTGGGGGAGTGTCTGGGGGAGTGTCGGAGGGAGAGTCTGAGACTGGGGGAGGGTCTGACAGAGAGTCTGAGACTGTGGGCGGGTCGGGCAGTGTCTGGGGGAGGGTCAGGGAGTGTCTGAGACTGGGGGTGGGTCAGGGAGTGTCTGAGACTGGGGGAGGGTCGGGGAGTGTCTGAGACGGGGCGTGTCTGGGAGAGTGTCGGAGGGAGAGTCTGAGATTGGGGAGGGTCTGAGAGAGTCTGTGTGGGCGGGTCGGGGAGTGTCTGAGACTGAGGCGTGTCTGGGGGAGTGTTGGAGGGAGAGTCTGAGACTGGGGGAGGGTCTGAAAGAGAGTCTGAGACGGGCGTGTCTGAGACTGTGGGCGGGTCGGGGAGTGTCTGAGTCTGGGGGAGGGTCTGGGGAGGGTCGGAGGGAGAGTCTGAGACTGGGGGCGTGTCTGGGGGAGTGTCGGAGGGAGAGTCTGAGATTGGGGAGGGTCTGAGAGAGTCTGAGTGTGGGCGTGTCGGGGAGTGTCTGAGACTGAGGCGTGTCTGGGGGAGTGTTGGAGGGAGAGTCTGAGACTGGGGGAGGGTCTGACAGAGAGTTTGAGACGGGCACGTCTGAGACTGTGGGCGGGTCGGGGAGTGTCTGAGTCTGGGGGAGGGTCTGACAGAGAGTCTGAGACTGTGGGCGGGTCGGGGAGTGTCTGAGACGGGGAGGGTCTGAGAGAGAGACTGAGACTGGGGTCGGGTCTGACAGAGAGTCTGAGACTGTGGGCGGGTCGGGGAGTGTCTGAGACTGTGGTCGGGTCAGGGAGTGTCTGAGACTGGGGGAGGGTCTGGGGGAGTGTCGGAGGGAGAGTCTGAGATTGGGGAGGGTCTGACAGAGAGTCTGAGACTGTGGGCGGCTGTGAGAGTCTGAGACTGTGGGCGGGTCGGGGAGTGTCGGAGGGAGAGTCTGAGTCTGGGGGAGGGTCTGACAGAGAGTCTGAGACTGGGGGAGGGTCTGAAAGAGAGTCTGAGACGGGCGTGTCTGAGACTGTGGGCGGGTCGGGGAGTGTCTGAGTCTGGGGGAGGGTCTGGGGAGGGTCGGAGGGAGAGTCTGAGACTGGGGGCGTGTCTGGGGGAGTGTCGGAGGGAGAGTCTGAGATTGGGGAGGGTCTGAGAGAGTCTGAGTGTGGGCGTGTCGGGGAGTGTCTGAGACTGAGGCGTGTCTGGGGGAGTGTTGGAGGGAGAGTCTGAGACTGGGGGAGGGTCTGACAGAGAGTTTGAGACGGGCACGTCTGAGACTGTGGGCGGGTCGGGGAGTGTCTGAGTCTGGGGGAGGGTCTGACAGAGAGTCTGAGACTGTGGGCGGGTCGGGGAGTGTCTGAGACGGGGAGGGTCTGAGAGAGAGACTGAGACTGGGGGCGGGTCTGACAGAGAGTCTGAGACTGTGGGCGGGTCGGGGAGTGTCTGAGACTGTGGTCGGGTCAGGGAGTGTCTGAGACTGGGGGCGGGTCTGACAGAGAGTCTGAGACGGGCGTGTCTGAGACTGTGGGCGGGTCGGGGAGTGTCTGAGTCTGGGGGAGGGTCTGGGGGAGGGTCGGAGGGAGAGTCTGAGACTGGGGGCGTGTCTGGGGGAGTGTCGGAGGGAGAGTCTGAGACTGGGGGAGGGTCTGACAGAGAGTTTGAGACGGGCACGTCTGAGACTGTGGGCGGGTCGGGGAGTGTCTGAGTCTGGGGGAGGGTCTGACAGAGAGTCTGAGACTGTGGGCGGGTCGGGGAGTGTCTGAGACTGTGGTCGGGTCAGGGAGTGTCTGAGACTGGGGGCAGGTCTGAGAGAGTCTGAGTATGTGGGCGGGTCGGAGAGAGAGAGTCTGAGACTGGGGGCGTGTCTGGGGGAGTGTCGGAGGGAGAGTCTGAGTCTGGGGGAGGGTCTGAGAGAGAGTCTGAGACTGGGACGTGTCTGAGACTGTGGGCGGGTCGGGGAGTGTCTGGGACGGGGCGTGTCTGGGGAGGGTCTGAGAGAGACTGAAACTGTGGGTGGGTCGGGGAGTGTCTGAGACGGGGCGTTTCTGGGGGAGGGTCAGAGAGAGACTGAGCTTGGGGGCGGGTCTGAGACTGTGGGCGGGTCAGGGAGTGTCTGAGACTGGGGGCGGGTCGGGGTAGTGTCGGAGGGAGAGTCTGAGACGGGGAGGGTCTGAGAGAGAAAGACTGAGATTGGGGGAGGGTCTGACAGAGAGTCTGAGATTGGGGGAGTGTCGGAGGGAGAGTCTGAGACTGGGGGAGGGTCTGACAGAGAGTCTGAGTGGGGGAGGGTCTGACAGAGAGTCTGAGACTGTGGGCGGGTCGGGGAGTGTCTGGGGGAGGGTCAGGGAGTGTCTGAGACGGGGCGTGTCTGGGGGAGTGTCGGAAGGAGAGTCTGAGATTGGGGGCGGGTCTGTGAGAGTCTGAGACTGTGGGCGGGTCGGGGAGTGTCTCGGGGAGTGTCGGAGGGAGAGTCTGAGTCTGGGGGAGGGTCTGATAGAGAGTCTGAGACGGGCGTGTCTGAGACTGTGGGCGGGTCGGGGAGTGTCTGAGTCTGGGGGAGGGTCTGGGGGAGTGTCGGAGGGAGAGTCTGAGATTGGGGAGGGTCTGACAGAGAGTCTGAGACTGTGGGCGGCTGTGAGAGTCTGAGTGTGGGCGGGTCGGGGAGTGTCGGAGGGAGAGTCTGAGTCTGGGGGAGGGTCTGACAGAGAGTCAGAGACTGGGGGAGGGTCTGACAGAGAGTCTGAGACGGGCGTGTCTGAGACTGTGGGCGGGTCGGGGAGTGTCTGAGTCTGGGGGAGGGTCTGGGGGAGTGTCGGAGGGAGAGTCTGAGTCTGGGGGAGGTCTGACAGAGAGTCTGAGACGGGCGTGTCTGAGACTGTGGGCGGGTCTGAGAGTGTCTGAGACTGTGGGCGGGTCAGGGAGTGTCTGAGACTGGGGGAGGGTCTGAGAGAGAAAGACTAAGATTGGTGGAGGGTCTGACAGAGAGTCTGAGATTGGCGGAGTGTCGGAGGGAGAGTCTGAGACTGGGGGAGGGTCTGACAGAGAGTCTGAGACTGTGGGCGGGTCGGGGAGTGTCTGCGGGAGGGTCAGGGAGTGTCTGAGACGGGGCGTGTCTGGGGGAGTGTCGGAGGAGAGTCTGAGATTGGGGGAGGGTCTGACAGAGAGACTGAAACTGTGGGCGGGTTGGGGAGAGTCTGAGACTGGGGGGAGGGTCTGAGAGAGAAAGACTAAGATTGGTGGAGGGTCTGAGAGAGAAAGACTAAGATTGGTGGAGGGTCTGACAGAGTCTGAGATTGGCGGAGTGTCGGAGGGAGAGTCTGAGACTGGGGAGGGTCTGACAGAGAGTCTGAGACTGTGGGCGGGTCGGGGAGTGTCTGGGGGAGGGTCAGGGAGTGTGTGAGACGGGGCGTGTCTGGGGGAGTGTCGGAGGGAGAGTCTGAGACTGGGGGAGGGTCTGACAGAGAGACTGAAACTGTGGGCGGGTTGGGGAGTGTCTGCGGGAGGGTCAGGGAGTGTCTGAGACGGGGCGTGTCTGGGGGAGTGTCGGAGGAGAGTCTGAGATTGGGGGAGGGTCTGACAGAGAGTCTGAGACGGGCGTGTCTGAGACTGTGGGCGGGTCGGGGAGTGTGTGAGTCTGGGGGAGGGTCTGGGGGAGTGTCGGAGGGAGAGTCTGAGACTGGTGGATGGTCGGGGAGTGTCTGAGACTGGGGGAGGGTCTGACAGAGAGACTGAAACTGTGGGCGGGTTGGGGAGTGTCTGAGACTGGGGGCGGGTCTGGGGGAGTGTCGGCGGGAGAGTCTGAGACTGGGGGAGGGTCGGGGAGTGTCTGAGACTGGGGGCGGGTCTGGGGGAGTGTCGGAGGGAGTTTCTGAGACTGGGAGAGGGTCGGGGAGTGTCTGAGACTGGGGGCGGGTCTGGGGGAGTGTCGGAGGGAGTTTCTGAGTGGGGGAGGGTCGGGGAGTGTCTGAGACTGGGGGCGGGTCTGGGGGAGTGTCGGAGGGAGTTTCTGAGACTGGGGGAGGCTCTGACAGAGAGTCTGAGACGGGGCGAGTCTGGGGAAGTGTCGGAGAGAGAGTCTGAGACTGGGGGAGGGTCGAGGAGTGTTTGAGACTGGGGGCGTGTCTGGGGGGGAGTGTCGGAGGAAGAGTCTGAAACTGGGGGAGGGTCTGACAGAGAGTCTGAGACGGGCGTGTCTGAGACTGTGGGCGGGTCGGGGAGTGTCTGAGTCTGGGGGAGGGTCTGGGGGAGTGTCGGAGGGAGAGTCTGAGACTGGGGGAGTGTCTTGGGGAGTGTCGGAGGGAGAGTCTGAGACTGGGGGAGGGTCTGACAGAGAGTCTGAGACGGGCGTGTCTGAGACTGTGGGCGGGTCGGGGAGTGTCTGAGTCTGGGGGAGGGTCTGGGGGAGTGTCGGAGGGAGAGTCTGAGACTGGGGGAGTGTCTGGGGGAGTGTCGGAGGGAGAGTCTGAGACTGGGGGAGGGTCTGACAGAGAGTCTGAGACGGGCGTGTCTGAGACTGTGAGCAGGTCAGGGAGTGTCTGAGACTAGGGGCGGGTCTGACAGAGAGTTTGAGACTGTGGGCGGGTCGGGGAGTGTCTGGGGGAGGGTCGGGGAGTGTCTGAGACGGGGCGTGTCTGGGGGAGTGTCGGAGGGAGAGTCTGAGATTGGGGGAGGGTCTGACAGAGAGTCTGAGACTGGGGGAGGGTCGGGGAGTGTCTGAGACTGGGGGCGTGTCTGGGGGGAGTGTCGGAGGGAGAGTCTGAGACTGGGGGAGGGTCGGGGAGTGTCTGAGACTGGGGGCGGGTCTGGGGGAGTGTCGGAGGGAGTTTCTGAGACTGGGGGAGGGTCGGGGAGTGTCTGAGACTGGGGGCGGGTCTGGGGGAGTGTCGGAGGGAGTTTCTGAGTGGGGGAGGGTCGGGGAGTGTCTGAGACTGGGGGAGGGTCGGGGAGTGGCTGGGTCTGGGGGAGTGTCGGAGGAAGAGTCTGAAACTGGGGGAGGGTCTGACAGGGAGTCTGAGACGGGCGTGTCTGAGACTGTGGGCGTGTCGGGGAGTGTCTGAGTCTGGGGGAGGGGCTGGGGGAGTGTCGGAGGGAGAGTCTGACAGAGATGGGCATGTCTGAGACTGTGAGCTGGTCAGGGAGTGTCTGAGACTAGGGGCGGGTCTGACAGAGAGTCTGAGACTGTGGGCGGGTCAGGGAGTGTCTGAGACTGGGGGCGGGTCTGAGAGAGTCTGAGACTGGGGGCGTGTCTGGTGGAGTGTCGGAGGGAGAGTCTGAGTCTGGGGCGTGTCTGAAACTGTGGGTGGGTCGGGGAGAGTCTGAGACTGGGGGAGTGTCTGAGAGAGAGAGACTGAGATTGGGGGAGGGTCTGACAGAGAGTCTGAGATTGGGGGAGTGTCTGGGGGAGTGTCGGAGGGAGAGTCTGAGACTGGGGGAGGGTCTGACAGAGAGTCTGAGACTGTGGGCGGGTCGGGCAGTGTCTGGGGGAGGGTCAGGGAGTGTCTGAGACTGGGGGTGGGTCAGGGAGTGTCTGAGACTGGGGGAGGGTCGGGGAGTGTCTGAGACGGGGCGTGTCTGGGAGAGTGTCGGAGGGAGAGTCTGAGATTGGGGAGGGTCTGAGAGAGTCTGTGTGGGCGGGTCGGGGAGTGTCTGAGACTGAGGCGTGTCTGGGGGAGTGTTGGAGGGAGAGTCTGAGACTGGGGGAGGGTCTGAAAGAGAGTCTGAGACGGGCGTGTCTGAGACTGTGGGCGGGTCGGGGAGTGTCTGAGTCTGGGGGAGGGTCTGGGGAGGGTCGGAGGGAGAGTCTGAGACTGGGGGCGTGTCTGGGGGAGTGTCGGAGGGAGAGTCTGAGATTGGGGAGGGTCTGAGAGAGTCTGAGTGTGGGCGTGTCGGGGAGTGTCTGAGACTGAGGCGTGTCTGGGGGAGTGTTGGAGGGAGAGTCTGAGACTGGGGGAGGGTCTGACAGAGAGTTTGAGACGGGCACGTCTGAGACTGTGGGCGGGTCGGGGAGTGTCTGAGTCTGGGGGAGGGTCTGACAGAGAGTCTGAGACTGTGGGCGGGTCGGGGAGTGTCTGAGACGGGGAGGGTCTGAGAGAGAGACTGAGACTGGGGTCGGGTCTGACAGAGAGTCTGAGACTGTGGGCGGGTCGGGGAGTGTCTGAGACTGTGGTCGGGTCAGGGAGTGTCTGAGACTGGGGGCGGGTCTGACAGAGAGTCTGAGACGGGCGTGTCTGAGACTGTGGGCGGGTCGGGGAGTGTCTGAGTCTGGGGGAGGGTCTGGGGGAGGGTCGGAGGAAGAGTCTGAGACTGGGGGCGTGTCTGGGGGAGTGTCGGAGGGAGAGTCTGAGACTGGGGGAGGGTCTGACAGAGAGTTTGAGACGGGCACGTCTGAGACTGTGGGCGGGTCGGGGAGTGTCTGAGTCTGGGGGAGGGTCTGACAGAGAGTCTGAGACTGTGGGCGGGTCGGGGAGTGTCTGAGAGAGAGACTGAGACTGGGGGCGGGTCTGACAGAGAGTCTGAGACTGTGGGCGGGTCGGGGAGTGTCTGAGACTGTGGTTGGGTCAGGGAGTGTCTGAGACTGGGGGCAGGTCTGAGAGAGTCTGAGTATGTGGGCGGGTCGGAGAGAGAGAGTCTGAGACTGGGGGCGTGTCTGGGGGAGTGTCGGAGGGAGAGTCTGAGTCTGGGGGAGGGTCTGAGAGAGAGTCTGAGACTGGGGCGTGTCTGAGACTGTGGGCGGGTCGGGGAGTGTCTGGGACGGGGCGTGTCTGGGGAGGGTCTGAGAGAGACTGAAACTGTGGGTGGGTCGGGGAGTGTCTGAGACGGGGCGTTTCTGGGGGAGGGTCAGAGAGAGACTGAGCTTGGGGGCGGGTCTGAGACTGTGGGCGGGTCAGGGAGTGTCTGAGACTGGGGGCGGGTCGGGGTAGTGTCGGAGGGAGAGTCTGAGACGGGGAGGGTCTGAGAGAGAAAGACTGAGATTGGGGGAGGGTCTGACAGAGAGTCTGAGATTGGGGGAGTGTCGGAGGGAGAGTCTGAGACTGGGGGAGGGTCTGACAGAGAGTCTGAGTGGGGGAGGGTCTGACAGAGAGTCTGAGACTGTGGGCGGGTCGGGGAGTGTCTGGGGGAGGGTCAGGGAGTGTCTGAGACGGGGCGTGTCTGGGGGAGTGTCGGAAGGAGAGTCTGAGATTGGGGAGGGTCTGACAGAGAGTCTGAGACCGGGGGCGGGTCTGTGAGAGTCTGAGACTATGGGCGGGTCGGGGAGTGTCTGGGGGAGTGTCGGAGGGAGAGTCTGAGTCTGGGGGAGGGTCTGACAGAGAGTCAGAGACTGGGGGAGGGTCTGACAGAGAGTCTGAGACGGGCGTGTCTGAGACTGTGGGCGGGTCGGGGAGTGTCTGAGTCTGGGGGAGGGTCTGGGGGAGTGTCGGAGGGAGAGTCTGAGACTGGGGGAGGTCTGACAGAGAGTCTGAGACGGGCGTGTCTGAGACTGTGGGCGGGTCAGGGAGTGTCTGAGACTGGGGGGCGGGTCTGAGAGAGTGTGAGACTGTGGGCGGGTCTGAGAGTGTCTGAGACTGTGGGCGGGTCAGGGAGTGTCTGAGACTGGGGGAGGGTCTGACAGAGAGACTGAAACTGTGGGCGGGTTGGGGAGTGTCTGAGACTGGGGGCGGGTCGGGGTAGTGTCGGAGGGAGAGTCTGAGACTGGGGGAGGGTCTGAGAGAGAAAGACTAAGATTGGTGGAGGGTCTGACAGAGAGTCTGAGATTGGCGGAGTGTCGGAGGGAGAGTCTGAGACTGGGGGAGGGTCTGACAGAGAGTCTGAGACTGTGGACGGGTCGGGGAGTGTCTGCGGGAGGGTCAGGGAGTGTCTGAGACGGGGCGTGTCTGGGGGAGTGTCGGAGGAGAGTCTGAGATTGGGGGAGGGTCTGACAGAGAGTCTGAGACTGGGGGAGGGTCGGGGAGTGTCTGAGACTGGGGGCGTGTCTGGGGGGAGTGTCGGAGGAAGAGTCTGAGACTGGGGGAGGGTCTGACAGAGAGTCTGAGACTGTGGGCGGGTCGGGGAGTGTCTGGGGGAGGGTCAGGGAGTGTCTGAGACGGGGCGTGTCTGGGGGAGTGTCGGAGGGAGAGTCTGAGACTGGGGGAGGGTCTGACAGAGAGACTGAAACTGTGGGCGGGTTGGGGAGTGTCTGAGACTGGGGGCGGGTCTGGGGGAGTGTCGGCGGGAGAGTCTGAGACTGGGGGAGGGTCTGACAGAGAGTCTGAGACGGGCGTGTCTGAGACTGGGGGAGGGTCTGGGGGAGTGTTGGAGGGAGAGTCTGAGACTGGGGGAGGGTCTGGGGGAGTGTCGGAGGGAGAGTCTGAGACTGGGGGAGGGTCGGGGAGTGTCTGAGACTGGGGGAGGGTCTGACAGAGAGACTGAAACTGTGGGCGTGTTGGGGAGTGTCTGAGACTGGGGGCGGGTCTGGGGGAGTGTCGGCGGGAGAGTCTGAGACTGGGGGAGGGTCGGGGAGTGTCTGAGACTGGGGGCGGGTCTGGGGGAGTGTCGGAGGGAGTTTCTGAGACTGGGGGAGGGTCGGGGAGTGTCTGAGACTGGGGGCGGGTCTGGGGGAGTGTCGGAGGGAGTTTCTGAGTGGGGGAGGGTCGGGGAGTGTCTGAGACTGGGGGAGGGTCGGGGAGTGGCTGGGTCTGGGGGAGTGTCGGAGGAAGAGTCTGAAACTGGGGGAGGGTCTGACAGGGAGTCTGAGACGGGCGTGTCTGAGACTGTGGGCGGGTCGGGGAGTGTCTGAGTCTGGGGGAGGGTCGGGGTAGTGTCGGAGGGAGAGTCTGAGACGGGGAGTGTCTGAGAGAGAAAGACTGAGATTGGGGGAGGGTCTGACAGAGAGTCTGAGATTGGGGGAGTGTCGGAGGGAGAGTCTGAGACTGGGGGAGGGTCTGACAGAGAGTCTGAGTGGGGGAGGGTCTGACAGAGAGTCTGAGACTGTGGGCGGGTCGGGGAGTGTCTGGGGGAGGGTCAGGGAGTGTCTGAGACGGGGCGTGTCTGGGGGAGTGTCGGAAGGAGAGTCTGAGATTGGGGAGGGTCTGACAGAGAGTCTGAGACCGGGGGCGGGTCTGTGAGAGTCTGAGACTATGGGCGGGTCGGGGAGTGTCTGGGGGAGTGTCGGAGGGAGAGTCTGAGTCTGGGGGAGGGTCTGACAGAGAGTCAGAGACTGGGGGAGGGTCTGACAGAGAGTCTGAGACGGGCGTGTCTGAGACTGTGGGCGGGTCGGGGAGTGTCTGAGTCTGGGGGAGGGTCTGGGGGAGTGTCGGAGGGAGAGTCTGAGACTGGGGGAGGTCTGACAGAGAGTCTGAGACGGGCGTGTCTGAGACTGTGGGCGGGTCAGGGAGTGTCTGAGACTGGGGGGCGGGTCTGAGAGAGTGTGAGACTGTGGGCGGGTCTGAGAGTGTCTGAGACTGTGGGCGGGTCAGGGAGTGTCTGAGACTGGGGGAGGGTCTGACAGAGAGACTGAAACTGTGGGCGGGTTGGGGAGTGTCTGAGACTGGGGGCGGGTCGGGGTAGTGTCGGAGGGAGAGTCTGAGACTGGGGGAGGGTCTGAGAGAGAAAGACTAAGATTGGTGGAGGGTCTGACAGAGAGTCTGAGATTGGCGGAGTGTCGGAGGGAGAGTCTGAGACTGGGGGAGGGTCTGACAGAGAGTCTGAGACTGTGGACGGGTCGGGGAGTGTCTGCGGGAGGGTCAGGGAGTGTCTGAGACGGGGCGTGTCTGGGGGAGTGTCGGAGGAGAGTCTGAGATTGGGGGAGGGTCTGACAGAGAGTCTGAGACTGGGGGAGGGTCGGGGAGTGTCTGAGACTGGGGGCGTGTCTGGGGGGAGTGTCGGAGGAAGAGTCTGAGACTGGGGGAGGGTCTGACAGAGAGTCTGAGACTGTGGGCGGGTCGGGGAGTGTCTGGGGGAGGGTCAGGGAGTGTCTGAGACGGGGCGTGTCTGGGGGAGTGTCGGAGGGAGAGTCTGAGACTGGGGGAGGGTCTGACAGAGAGACTGAAACTGTGGGCGGGTTGGGGAGTGTCTGAGACTGGGGGCGGGTCTGGGGGAGTGTCGGCGGGAGAGTCTGAGACTGGGGGAGGGTCTGACAGAGAGTCTGAGACGGGCGTGTCTGAGACTGGGGGAGGGTCTGGGGGAGTGTTGGAGGGAGAGTCTGAGACTGGGGGAGGGTCTGGGGGAGTGTCGGAGGGAGAGTCTGAGACTGGGGGAGGGTCGGGGAGTGTCTGAGACTGGGGGAGGGTCTGACAGAGAGACTGAAACTGTGGGCGTGTTGGGGAGTGTCTGAGACTGGGGGCGGGTCTGGGGGAGTGTCGGCGGGAGAGTCTGAGACTGGGGGAGGGTCGGGGAGTGTCTGAGACTGGGGGCGGGTCTGGGGGAGTGTCGGAGGGAGTTTCTGAGACTGGGGGAGGGTCGGGGAGTGTCTGAGACTGGGGGCGGGTCTGGGGGAGTGTCGGAGGGAGTTTCTGAGTGGGGGAGGGTCGGGGAGTGTCTGAGACTGGGGGAGGGTCGGGGAGTGGCTGGGTCTGGGGGAGTGTCGGAGGAAGAGTCTGAAACTGGGGGAGGGTCTGACAGGGAGTCTGAGACGGGCGTGTCTGAGACTGTGGGCGGGTCGGGGAGTGTCTGAGTCTGGGGGAGGGTCTGGGGGAGTGTCGGAGGGAGAGTCTGAGACTGGGGGAGTGTCTGGGGGAGTGTCGGATGGAGAGTCTGAGACTGGGGGAGGGTCTGACAGAGAGTCTGAGACGGGCATGTCTGAGACTGTGAGCAGGTCAGGGAGTGTCTGAGACTAGGGGCGGGTCTGACAGAGAGTCTGAGACTGTGGGCGGGTCAGGGAGTGTCTGAGACTGGGGGAGGGTCTGAAAGAGAGTCTGAGACGGGCGTGTCTGAGACTGTGGGCGGGTCGGGGAGTGTCTGAGTCTGGGGGAGGGTCTGGGGAGGGTCGGAGGGAGAGTCTGAGACTGGGGGCGTGTCTGGGGGAGTGTCGGAGGGAGAGTCTGAGATTGGGGAGGGTCTGAGAGAGTCTGAGTGTGGGCGTGTCGGGGAGTGTCTGAGACTGAGGCGTGTCTGGGGGAGTGTTGGAGGGAGAGTCTGAGACTGGGGGAAGGTCTGACAGAGAGTCTGAGTGGGGGAGGGTCTGACAGAGAGTCTGAGTGTGGGCGGATCGGGGAGTGTCTGGGGGAGGGTCAGGGAGTGTCTGAGACGGGGCGTGTCTGGGGGAGTGTCGGAAGGAGAGTCTGAGATTGGGGAGGGTCTGACAGAGAGTCTGAGACTGGGGGCGGGTCTGTGAGAGTCTGAGACTGTGGGCGGGTCGGGGAGTGTCTGTGGGAGGGTCGGGGAGTGTCTGAGACGGGGCGTGTCTGGGGGAGTGTCGGAGGGAGAGTCTGAGATTGGGGGAGGGTCTGACAGAGAGTCTGAGACTGGGGGAGGGTCGGGGAGTGTCTGAGACTGGGGGCGTGTCTGGGGGGAGTGTCGGAGGGAGAGTCTGAGACTGGGGGAGGGTCGGGGAGTGTCTGAGACTGGGGGCGGGTCTGGGGGAGTGTCGGAGGGAGTTTCTGAGACTGGGGGAGGGTCGGGGAGTGTCTGAGACTGGGGGCGGGTCTGGGGGAGTGTCGGAGGGAGTTTCTGAGTGGGGGAGGGTCGGGGAGTGTCTGAGACTGGGGGAGGGTCGGGGAGTGGCTGGGTCTGGGGGAGTGTCGGAGGAAGAGTCTGAAACTGGGGGAGGGTCTGACAGGGAGTCTGAGACGGGCGTGTCTGAGACTGTGGGCGGGTCGGGGAGTGTCTGAGTCTGGGGGAGGGGCTGGGGGAGTGTCGGAGGGAGAGTCTGAGACTGGGGGAGTGTCTGGGGGAGTGTCGGATGGAGAGTCTGAGACTGGGGGAGGGTCTGACAGAGAGTCTGAGACGGGCATGTCTGAGACTGTGAGCAGGTCAGGGAGTGTCTGAGACTAGGGGCGGGTCTGACAGAGAGTCTGAGACTGTGGGCGGGTCAGGGAGTGTCTGAGACTGGGGGCGGGTCTGAGAGAGTCTGAGACTGGGGGCGTGTCTGGTGGAGTGTCGGAGGGAGAGTCTGAGTCTGGGGCGTGTCTGAAACTGTGGGTGGGTCGGGGAGAGTCTGAGACTGGGGGAGTGTCTGAGAGAGAGAGACTGAGATTGGGGGAGTGTCTGGGGGAGTGTCGGAGGGAGAGTCTGAGACTGGGGGAGGGTCTGACAGAGAGTCTGAGACTGTGGGCGGGTCGGGCAGTGTCTGGGGGAGGGTCAGGGAGTGTCTGAGACTGGGGGTGGGTCAGGGAGTGTCTGAGACTGGGGGAGGGTCGGGGAGTGTCTGAGACGGGGCGTGTCTGGGAGAGTGTCGGAGGGAGAGTCTGAGATTGGGGAGGGTCTGAGAGAGTCTGAGTGTGGGCGTGTCGGGGAGTGTCTGAGACTGGGGGAGGGTCTGAAAGAGAGACTGAGATTGGGGGAGGGTCTGAGAGAGAGACTGAGACTGGGGGCGGGTCTGGTGGAGTGTCGGAGGGAGAGTCTGAGTCTGGGGCGTGTCTGAAACTGTGGGTGGGTCGGGGAGAGTCTGAGACTGGGGGAGTGTCTGAGAGAGAGAGACTGAGATTGGGGGAGTGTCTGGGGGAGTGTCGGAGGGAGAGTCTGAGACTGGGGGAGGGTCTGACAGAGAGTCTGAGACTGTGGGCGGGTCGGGCAGTGTCTGGGGGAGGGTCAGGGAGTGTCTGAGACTGGGGGTGGGTCAGGGAGTGTCTGAGACTGGGGGAGGGTCGGGGAGTGTCTGAGACGGGGCGTGTCTGGGAGAGTGTCGGAGGGAGAGTCTGAGATTGGGGAGGGTCTGAGAGAGTCTGTGTGGGCGGGTCGGGGAGTGTCTGAGACTGAGGCGTGTCTGGGGGAGTGTTGGAGGGAGAGTCTGAGACTGGGGGAGGGTCTGAAAGAGAGTCTGAGACGGGCGTGTCTGAGACTGTGGGCGGGTCGGGGAGTGTCTGAGTCTGGGGGAGGGTCTGGGGAGGGTCGGAGGGAGAGTCTGAGACTGGGGGCGTGTCTGGGGGAGTGTCGGAGGGAGAGTCTGAGATTGGGGAGGGTCTGAGAGAGTCTGAGTGTGGGCGTGTCGGGGAGTGTCTGAGACTGAGGCGTGTCTGGGGGAGTGTTGGAGGGAGAGTCTGAGACTGGGGGAGGGTCTGACAGAGAGTTTGAGACGGGCACGTCTGAGACTGTGGGCGGGTCGGGGAGTGTCTGAGTCTGGGGGAGGGTCTGACAGAGAGTCTGAGACTGTGGGCGGGTCGGGGAGTGTCTGAGACGGGGAGGGTCTGAGAGAGAGACTGAGACTGGGGGCGGGTCTGACAGAGAGTCTGAGACTGTGGGCGGGTCGGGGAGTGTCTGAGACTGTGGTCGGGTCAGGGAGTGTCTGAGACTGGGGGCGGGTCTGACAGAGAGTCTGAGACGGGCGTGTCTGAGACTGTGGGCGGGTCGGGGTGTGTCTGAGTCTGGGGGAGGGTCGGAGGGAGAGTCTGAGACTGGGGGAGGGTCTGACAGAGAGTTTGAGACGGGCACGTCTGAGACTGTGGGCGGGTCGGGGAGTGTCTGAGTCTGGGGGAGGGTCTGACAGAGAGTCTGAGACTGTGGGCGGGTCGGGGAGTGTCTGAGAGAGAGACTGAGACTGGGGGCGGGTCTGACAGAGAGTCTGAGACTGTGGGCGGGTCGGGGAGTGTCTGAGACTGTGGTCGGGTCAGGGAGTGTCTGAGACTGGGGGCAGGTCTGAGAGAGTCTGAGTATGTGGGCGGGTCGGAGAGAGAGAGTCTGAGACTGGGGGCGTGTCTGGGGGAGTGTCGGAGGGAGAGTCTGAGTCTGGGGGAGGGTCTGAGAGAGAGTCTGAGACTGGGGCGTGTCTGAGACTGTGGGCGGGTCGGGGAGTGTCTGGGACGGGGCGTGTCTGGGGAGGGTCTGAGAGAGACTGAAACTGTGGGTGGGTCGGGGAGTGTCTGAGACGGGGCGTTTCTGGGGGAGGGTCAGAGAGAGACTGAGCTTGGGGGCGGGTCTGAGACTGTGGGCGGGTCAGGGAGTGTCTGAGACTGGGGGCGGGTCGGGGTAGTGTCGGAGGGAGAGTCTGAGACGGGGAGGGTCTGAGAGAGAAAGACTGAGATTGGGGGAGGGTCTGACAGAGAGTCTGAGATTGGGGGAGTGTCGGAGGGAGAGTCTGAGACTGGGGGAGGGTCTGACAGAGAGTCTGAGTGGGGGAGGGTCTGACAGAGAGTCTGAGACTGTGGGCGGGTCGGGGAGTGTCTGGGGGAGGGTCAGGGAGTGTCTGAGACGGGGCGTGTCTGGGGGAGTGTCGGAAGGAGAGTCTGAGATTGGGGAGGGTCTGACAGAGAGTCTGAGACTGGGGGCGGGTCTGTGAGAGTCTGAGACTGTGGGCGGGTCGGGGAGTGTCTGGGGGAGTGTCGGAGGGAGAGTCTGAGTCTGGGGGAGGGTCTGTCAGAGACTGGGGGAGGGTCTGACAGAGTCTGAGACGGGCGTGTCTGACTGTGGGCGGGTCGGGGAGTGTCTGAGTCTGGGGGAGGGTCTGGGGGAGTGTCGGAGGGAGAGTCTGAGACTGGGGGAGGTCTGACAGAGAGTCTGAGACGGGCGTGTCTGAGACTGGGGGCGGGTCTGGGGGAGTGTCGGCGGGAGAGTCTGAGACTGGGGGAGGGTCGGGGAGTTTCTGAGACTGGGGGCGGGTCTGGGGGAGTGTCGGAGGGAGTTTCTGAGACTGGGGGCGGGTCTGACAGAGAGTTTGAGACTGTGGGCGGGTCGGGGAGTGTCTGGGGGAGGGTCGGGGAGTGTCTGAGACGGGGCGTGTCTGGGGGAGTGTCGGAGGGAGTGTCTGAGAATGGGGGAGGGTCGGGGAGTGTCTGAGACTGGGGGCGGGTCTGGGGGAGTGTCGGAGGGAGTTTCTGAGACTGGGAGAGGGTCGGGGAGTGTCTGAGACTGGGGGCGGGTCTGGGGGAGTGTCGGAGGGAGTTTCTGAGTGGGGGAGGGTCGGGGAGTGTCTGAGACTGGGGGAGGGTCGGGGAGTGGCTGGGTCTGGGGGAGTGTCGGAGGAAGAGTCTGAGACTGGGGGGTGTCTGGGGGAGTGTTGGATGGAGAGTCTGAGACTGGGGGAGGGTCTGACAGAGAGTCTGAGACGGGCATGTCTGAGACTGTGAGCAGGTCAGGGAGTGTCTGAGACTAGGGGCGGGTCTGACAGAGAGTCTGAGACTGTGGGCGGGTCAGGGAGTGTCTGAGACTGGGGGCGGGTCTGAGAGAGTCTGAGACTGGGGGCGTGTCTGGTGGAGTATCGGAGGGAGAGTCTGAGTCTGGGGCGTGTCTGAAACTGTGGGTGGGTCGGGGAGAGTCTGAGACTGGGGGAGTGTCTGAGAGAGAGAGACTGAGATTGGGGGAGGGTCTGAGAGAGAGACTGAGACTGGGGGCGGGTCTGGGGGAGTGTCGGAGGGAGAATCTGAGACTGGGGGAGGGTCTGACAGAGAGTCTGAGATTGGGGGAGTGTCTGGGGGAGTGTCGGAGGGAGAGTCTGAGACTGGGGGAGGGTCTGACAGAGAGTCTGAGACTGTGGGCGGGTCGGGCAGTGTCTGGGGGAGGGTCAGGGAGTGTCTGAGACTGGGGGTGGGTCAGGGAGTGTCTGAGACTGGGGGAGGGTCGGGGAGTGTCTGAGACGGGGCGTGCCTGGGAGAGTGTCGGAGGGAGGGTCTGAGATTGGGGAGGGTCTGAGAGAGTCTGTGTGGGCGGGTCGTGGAGTGTCTGAGACTGAGGCGTGTCTGGGGGAGTGTTGGAGGGAGAGTCTGAGACTGGGGGAGGGTCTGAAAGAGAGTCTGAGACGGGCGTGTCTGAGACTGTGGGCGGGTCGGGGAGTGTCTGAGTCTGGGGGAGGGTCTGGGGAGGGTCGGAGGGAGAGTCTGAGACTGGGGGCGTGTCTGGGGGAGTGTCGGAGGGAGAGTCTGAGATTGGGGAGGGTCTGAGAGAGTCTGAGTGTGGGCGTGTCGGGGAGTGTCTGAGACTGAGGCGTGTCTGGGGGAGTGTTGGAGGGAGAGTCTGAGACTGGGGGAGGGTCTGACAGAGAGTTTGAGACGGGCACGTCTGAGACTGTGGGCGGGTCGGGGAGTGTCTGAGTCTGGGGGAGGGTCTGACAGAGAGTCTGAGACTGTGGGCGGGTCGGGGAGTGTCTGAGACGGGGAGGGTCTGAGAGAGAGACTGAGACTGGGGGCGGGTCTGACAGAGAGTCTGAGACTGTGGGCGGGTCGGGGAGTGTCTGAGACTGTGGTCGGGTCAGGGAGTGTCTGAGACTGGGGGCGGGTCTGACAGAGAGTCTGAGACGGGCGTGTCTGAGACTGTGGGCGGGTCGGGGAGTGTCTGAGTCTGGGGGAGGGTCGGAGGGAGAGTCTGAGACTGGGGGAGGGTCTGACAGAGAGTTTGAGACGGGCACGTCTGAGACTGTGGGCGGGTCGGGGAGTGTCTGAGTCTGGGGGAGGGTCTGACAGAGAGTCTGAGACTGTGGGCGGGTCGGGGAGTGTCTGAGACTGTGGTCGGGTCAGGGAGTGTCTGAGACTGGGGGCGGGTCTGACAGAGAGTCTGAGACGGGCGTGTCTGAGACTGTGGGCGGGTCGGGGAGTGTCTGAGTCTGGGGGAGGGTCTGACAGAGAGTCTGAGACTGTGGGCGGGTCGGGGAGTGTCTGAGACGGGGAGGGTCTGAGAGAGAGACTGAGACTGGGGGCGGGTCTGACAGAGAGTCTGAGACTGTGGGCGGGTCGGGGAGTGTCTGAGACTGTGGTCGGGTCAGGGAGTGTCTGAGACTGGGGCCGGGTCTGACAGAGAGTCTGAGACGGGCGTGTCTGAGACTGTGGGCGGGTCGGGGAGTGTCTGAGAGAGAGACTGAGACTGGGGGCGGGTCTGACAGAGAGTCTGAGACTGGGGGAGGGTCTGACAGAGAGTTTGAGACGGGCACGTCTGAGACTGTGGGCGGGTCGGGGAGTGTCTGAGTCTGGGGGAGGGTCTGACATTGAGTCTGAGACTGTGGGCGGGTCGGGGAGTGTCTGAGAGAGAGACTGAGACTGGGGGCGGGTCTGACAGAGAGTCTGAGACTGTGGGCGGGTCGGGGAGTGTCTGAGACTGTGGTCGGGTCAGGGAGTGTCTGAGACTGGGGGCAGGTCTGAGAGAGTCTGAGTATGTGGGCGGGTCGGAGAGAGAGAGTCTGAGACTGGGGGCGTGTCTGGGGGAGTGTCGGAGGGAGAGTCTGAGTCTGGGGGAGGGTCTGAGAGAGAGTCTGAGACTGGGGCGTGTCTGAGACTGTGGGCGGGTCGGGGAGTGTCTGGGACGGGGCGTGTCTGGGGAGGGTCTGAGAGAGACTGAAACTGTGGGTGGGTCGGGGAGTGTCTGAGACGGGGCGTTTCTGGGGGAGGGTCAGAGAGAGACTGAGCTTGGGGGCGGGTCTGAGACTGTGGGCGGGTCAGGGAGTGTCTGAGACTGGGGGCGGGTCGGGGTAGTGTCGGAGGGAGAGTCTGAGACGGGGAGGGTCTGAGAGAGAAAGACTGAGATTGGGGGAGGGTCTGACAGAGAGTCTGAGATTGGGGGAGTGTCGGAGGGAGAGTCTGAGACTGGGGGAGGGTCTGACAGAGAGTCTGAGTGGGGGAGGGTCTGACAGAGAGTCTGAGACTGTGGGCGGGTCGGGGAGTGTCTGGGGGAGGGTCAGGGAGTGTCTGAGACGGGGCGTGTCTGGGGGAGTGTCGGAAGGAGAGTCTGAGATTGGGGAGGGTCTGACAGAGAGTCTGAGACCGGGGGCGGGTCTGTGAGAGTCTGAGACTATGGGCGGGTCGGGGAGTGTCTGGGGGAGTGTCGGAGGGAGAGTCTGAGTCTGGGGGAGGGTCTGACAGAGAGTCAGAGACTGGGGGAGGGTCTGACAGAGAGTCTGAGACGGGCGTGTCTGAGACTGTGGGCGGGTCGGGGAGTGTCTGAGTCTGGGGGAGGGTCTGGGGGAGTGTCGGAGGGAGAGTCTGAGACTGGGGGAGGTCTGACAGAGAGTCTGAGACGGGCGTGTCTGAGACTGTGGGCGGGTCAGGGAGTGTCTGAGACTGGGGGGCGGGTCTGAGAGAGTGTGAGACTGTGGGCGGGTCTGAGAGTGTCTGAGACTGTGGGCGGGTCAGGGAGTGTCTGAGACTGGGGGAGGGTCTGACAGAGAGACTGAAACTGTGGGCGGGTTGGGGAGTGTCTGAGACTGGGGGCGGGTCGGGGTAGTGTCGGAGGGAGAGTCTGAGACTGGGGGAGGGTCTGAGAGAGAAAGACTAAGATTGGTGGAGGGTCTGACAGAGAGTCTGAGATTGGCGGAGTGTCGGAGGGAGAGTCTGAGACTGGGGGAGGGTCTGACAGAGAGTCTGAGACTGTGGACGGGTCGGGGAGTGTCTGCGGGAGGGTCAGGGAGTGTCTGAGACGGGGCGTGTCTGGGGGAGTGTCGGAGGAGAGTCTGAGATTGGGGGAGGGTCTGACAGAGAGTCTGAGACTGGGGGAGGGTCGGGGAGTGTCTGAGACTGGGGGCGTGTCTGGGGGGAGTGTCGGAGGAAGAGTCTGAGACTGGGGGAGGGTCTGACAGAGAGTCTGAGACTGTGGGCGGGTCGGGGAGTGTCTGGGGGAGGGTCAGGGAGTGTCTGAGACGGGGCGTGTCTGGGGGAGTGTCGGAGGGAGAGTCTGAGACTGGGGGAGGGTCTGACAGAGAGACTGAAACTGTGGGCGGGTTGGGGAGTGTCTGAGACTGGGGGCGGGTCTGGGGGAGTGTCGGCGGGAGAGTCTGAGACTGGGGGAGGGTCTGACAGAGAGTCTGAGACGAGCGTGTCTGAGACTGGGGGAGGGTCTGGGGGAGTGTCGGAGGGAGAGTCTGAGACTGGGGGAGGGTCTGGGGGAGTGTCGGAGGGAGAGTCTGAGACTGGGGGAGGGTCGGGGAGTGTCTGAGTCTGGGGGAGGGTCTGGGGGAGGGTCGTAGGGAGAGTCTGAGACTGGGGGAGGGTCTGACAGAGAGTTTGAGAAGGGCACGTCTGAGACTGTGGGCGGGTCGGGGAGTGTCTGAGTCTGGGGGAGGGTCTGACAGAGAGTCTGAGACTGTGGGCGAGTCGGGGAGTGTCTGAGAGAGAGACTGAGACTGGGGGCGGGTCTGACAGAGAGTCTGAGACTGTGGGCGGGTCGGGGAGTGTCTGAGACTGTGGTCGGGTCAGGGAGTGTCTGAGACTTGGGGCAGGTCTGAGAGAGTCTGAGTATGTGGGCGGGTCGGAGAGAGAGAGAGTCTGAGACTGGGGGCGTGTCTGGGGGAGTGTCGGAGGGAGAGTCTGAGTCTGGGGGAGGGTCTGAGAGAGAGTCTGAGACTGGGGCGTGTCTGAGACTGTGGGCGGGTCGGGGAGTGTCTGGGACGGGGCGTGTCTGGGGAGGGTCTGAGAGAGACTGAAACTGTGGGTGGGTCGGGGAGTGTCTGAGACGGGGCGTTTCTGGGGGAGGGTCAGAGAGAGACTGAGCTTGGGGGCGGGTCTGAGACTGTGGGCGGGTCAGGGAGTGTCTGAGACTGGGGGCGGGTCGGGGTAGTGTCGGAGGGAGAGTCTGAGACGGGGAGGGTCTGAGAGAGAAAGACTGAGATTGGGGGAGGGTCTGACTGAGAGTCTGAGATTGGGGGAGTGTCGGAGGGAGAGTCTGAGACTGGGGGAGGGTCTGACAGAGAGTCTGAGTGGGGGAGGGTCTGACAGAGAGTCTGAGACTGTGGGCGGGTCGGGGATTGTCTGGGGGAGGGTCAGGGAGTGTCTGAGACGGGGCGTGTCTGGGGGAGTGTCGGAAGGAGAGTCTGAGATTGGGGAGGGTCTGACAGAGAGTCTGAGACTGGGGGCGGGTCTGTGAGAGTCTGAGACTGGGGGAGGGTCTGACAGAGAGTCTGAGACGGGCGTGTCTGAGACTGTGGGCGGGTCGGGGAGTGTCTGAGACTGGGGGGCGGGTCTGAGAGAGTGTGAGACTGTGGGCGGGTCTGAGAGTGTCTGAGACTGTGGGCGGGTCAGGGAGTGTCTGAGACTGGGGGAGGGTCTGACAGAGAGACTGAAACTGTGGGCGGGTTGGGGAGTGTCTGAGACTGGGGGCGGGTCGGGGTAGTGTCGGAGGGAGAGTCTGAGACTGGGGGAGGGTCTGAGAGAGAAAGACTAAGATTGGTGGAGGGTCTGACAGAGAGTCTGAGATTGGCGGACTGTCGGAGGGAGAGTCTGAGACTGGGGGAGGGTCTGACAGAGAGTCTGAGACTGTGGGCGGGTCGGGGAGTGTCTGCGGGAGGGTCAGGGAGTGTCTGAGACGGGGCGTGTCTGGGGGAGTGTCGGAGAGAAGTCTGAGATTGGGGGAGGGTCTGACAGAGAGTCTGAGACTGGGGGAGGGTCTGACAGAGAGTCTGAGACTGGGGGAGGGTCGGGGAGTGTCTGAGACTGGGGGCGTGTCTGGGGGGAGTGTCGGAGGAAGAGTCTGAGACTGGGGGAGGGTCTGACAGAGAGTCTGAGACTGGGGGAGGGTCGGGGAGTGTCTGAGACTGGGGGCGTGTCTGGGGGGAGTGTCGGAGGAAGAGTCTGAGACTGGGGGAGGGTCTGACAGAGACTCTGAGACTGTGGGCGGGTCGGGGAGTGTCTGGGGGAGGGTCAGGGAGTGTGAGACGGGGCGTGTCTGGGGGAGTGTCGGAGGGAGAGTCTGAGACTGGGGGAGGGTCTGACAGAGAGACTGAAACTGTGGGCGGGTTGGGGAGTGTCTGAGACTGGGGGCGGGTCTGGGGGAGTGTCGGCGGGAGAGTCTGAGACTGGGGGAGGGTCTGACAGAGAGTCTGAGACGGGCGTGTCTGAGACTGGGGGAGGGTCTGGGGGAGTGTCGGAGGGAGAGTCTGAGACTGGGGGAGGGTCTGGGGGAGTGTCGGAGGGAGAGTCTGAGACTGGGGGAGGGTCGGGGAGTGTCTGAGACTGGGGGAGGGTCTGACAGAGAGACTGAAACTGTGGGCGGGTTGGGGAGTGTCTGAGACTGGGGGCGGGTCTGGGGGAGTGTCGGCGGGAGAGTCTGAGACTGGGGGAGGGTCGGGGAGTGTCTGAGACTGGGGGCGGGTGTGGGGGAGTGTCGGAGGGAGTTTCTGAGACTGGGGGAGGGTCGGGGAGTGTCTGAGACTGGGGGCGGGTCTGGGGGAGTGTCGGAGGGAGTTTCTGAGTGGGGGAGGGTCGGGGAGTGTCTGAGACTGGGGGCGGGTCTGGGGGAGTGTCGGAGGGAGTTTCTGAGACTGGGGGAGGCTCTGACAGAGAGTCTGAGACGCGGCGAGTCTGGGGAAGTGTCGGAGAGAGAGTCTGAGACTGGGGGAGGGTCTGACAGAGAGTCTGAGACTGGGGGAGGGTCGAGGAGTGTTTGAGACTGGGGGCGTGTCTGGGGGGGAGTGTCGGAGGAAGAGTCTGAAACTGGGGGAGTGTCTGGGGGAGTGTCGGAGGGAGAGTCTGAGACTGGGGGAGGGTCTGACAGAGAGTCTGAGACGGGCGTGTCTGAGACTGTGGGCGGGTCGGGGAGTGTCTGAGTCTGGGGGAGGGTCTGAGACTGGGGGAGTGTCTGGGGGAGTGTCGGAGGGAGAGTCTGAGACTGGGGGAGGGTCTGACAGAGAGTCTGAGACGGGCGTGTCTGAGACTGTGGGCGGGTCGGGGAGTGTCTGAGTCTGGGGGAGGGTCTGGGGGAGTGTCGGAGGGAGAGTCTGAGACTGGGGGAGTGTCTGGGGGAGTGTCGGAGGGAGAGTCTGAGACTGGGGGCGGGTCTGACAGAGAGTCTGAGACTGTGGGCGGGTCGGGGAGTGTCTGAGAGAGAGACTGAGACTGGGGGCGGGTCTGACAGAGAGTCTGAGACTGTGGGCGGGTCGGGGAGTGTCTGAGACTGTGGTCGGGTCAGGGAGTGTCTGAGACTGGGGGCAGGTCTGAGAGAGTCTGAGTATGTGGGCGGGTCGGAGAGAGAGAGTCTGAGACTGGGGGCGTGTCTGGGGGCGTGTCGGAGGGAGAGTCTGAGTCTGGGGGAGGGTCTGAGAGAGAGTCTGACTGGGGCGTGTCTGAGACTGTGGGCGGGTCGGGGAGTGTCTGGGACGGGGCGTGTCTGGGGAGGGTCTGAGAGAGACTGAGCTTGGGGGCGGGTCTGAGACTGTGGGCGGGTCAGGGAGTGTCTGAGACTGGGGGCGGGTCGGGGTAGTGTCGGAGGGAGAGTCTGAGACGGGGAGGGTCTGAGAGAGAAAGACTGAGATTGGGGGAGGGTCTGACAGAGAGTCTGAGATTGGGGGAGTGTCGGAGGGAGAGTCTGAGACTGGGGGAGGGTCTGACAGAGAGTCTGAGTGGGGGAGCGTCTGACAGAGAGTCTGAGACTGTGGGCGGGTCGGGGAGTGTCTGGGGGAGGGTCAGGGAGTGTCTGAGACGGGGCGTGTCTGGGGGAGTGTCGGAAGGAGAGTCTGAGATTGGGGAGGGTCTGACAGAGAGTCTGAGACTGGGGGCGGGTCTGTGAGAGTCTGAGACTGTGGGCGGGTCGGGGAGTGTCTGGGGGAGTGTCGGAGGGAGAGTCTGAGTCTGGGGGAGGGTCTGACAGAGAGTCAGAGACTGGGGGAGGGTCTGACAGAGAGTCTGAGACGGGCGTGTCTGAGACTGTGGGCGGGTCGGGGAGTGTCTGAGACTGGGGGGCGGGTCTGAGAGAGTGTGAGACTGTGGGCGGGTCTGAGACTGTGGGCGGGTCAGGGAGTGTCTGAGACTGGGGGAGGGTCTGACAGAGAGACTGAAACTGTGGGCGGGTTGGGGAGTGTCTGAGACTGGGGGCGGGTCGGGGTAGTGTCGGAGGGAGAGTCTGAGACTGGGGGAGGGTCTGACAGAGAGTCTGAGACTGTGGGCGGGTCGGGGAGTGTCTGCGGGAGGGTCAGGGAGTGTCTGAGACGGGGCGTGTCTGGGGGAGTGTCGGAGGAGAGTCTGAGATTGGGGGAGGGTCTGACAGAGAGTCTGAGACTGGGGGAGGGTCGGGGAGTGTCTGAGACTGGGGGCGTGTCTGGGGGGAGTGTCGGAGGAAGAGTCTGAGACTGGGGGAGGGTCTGACAGAGAGTCTGAGACTGTGGGCGGGTCGGGGAGTGTCTGGGGGAGGGTCAGGGAGTGTCTGAGACGGGGCGTGTCTGGGGGAGTGTCGGAGGGAGAGTCTGAGACTGGGGGAGGTTCTGATAGAGAGACTGAAACTGTGGGCGGGTTGGGGAGTGTCTGAGACTGGGGGCGGGTCTGGGGGAGTGTCGGCGGGAGAGTCTGAGACTGGGGGAGGGTCTGACAGAGAGTCTGAGACTGTGGGCGGGTCGGGGAGTGTCTGCGGGAGGGTCAGGGAGTGT